>NC_086454.1:67322772-67640688 GCF_028390025.1 Pseudophryne corroboree | reverse complement strand
TTAATATTGAACAGTCACCTCTGTCTTTTGCCATCAGAAGATCATTTAACACACACACCAGGGCTGTTTCAGTGCTATGTCTTCTCCTGAATCCTGATTGAAATGGATCATAAATATCATGGGTTGTCAGGCGAGTTTCCAGTTGATTTGCAACGACTTTCTCAATAACCTTTCCTAGGAAAGGAAGGTTTGATACCGGTCTGTAGTTGGTCATGCAGTCGGGATCTAAATTAGGTTTTTTAAGAAGCGGTCTAACAATTGCTTCCTTTAGGGGTCCAGGAAAAATGCCTGTCTGCAAAGAGCATTGAACAATTTTTGTAAAGACAGGACCAATTATATCCATACAACCTATTAGAAGCTTGGTTGAGGCTGGGTCCAGATCACAGGTGGTGGGACGCAAAATCCGAGCAATTTCAGCAGTGTCCTTTACATCCACTGGATCAAAGCTGGTCCATGAAGGCAGGTAGCTTATATTGGCAGGCTTTGTAGTTTGGCACTCCTTTGATGGCACTGTGGAGATTCCAGCCCGGATGGTGGATATTTTATCTGCAAAGAAGTTTGCAAACTCGTTGCATCTTGCCTGGGAGAGGGTCTCATCAGTCTGCAGGCATGCTGGCTTGCAAAGCATCTCCACTGTGCGGGAAAGTTGAGCTGGCCTATTGTTTGCTGCTGTGATCTCATTTGACAGGAACTGTGCTTTCTTACGAGTGATTGTCGATTGATATTCTACGTTATGCTTTACTAGTTTTATTTTGTCATCCACTAGGTTAGTCTTCCTCCATCGTCTTTCCAGTCTACGCCCCCTTTTCTTGAGCTCACTAACACTGTTGTCGAAATAGATCTTTTAATGATGAAGAATGAGACAGTATATTTAGGTCTTGTTTCAAAGTCTCTCAGTGTGTTAACCAATCCGAAATGTTCTATAAACTTATACAGAGGGTCTACTTCATCCCTGAGAAGCAACATAGAATCTGGCCTTCACAATCTAAATTATGTTGGAGAAAGTGTGGATCCACGGGGGATATCTTTCATATTTTCTGGGCATGCCCACTTATACAACCACTTTGGAAGGAGATTTTCAATATGATTAGCATGGTTTTAGGGTTAACCATCCCCCTGGACCCGGCGTTAGCGTTATTTCATTTATATTTAGCTCACCTCTCTGTAGGTGACCGTTATGTCTTAGGGCATATCTTGATAGCCACTGGCTATTGCCCAATTGTGGAAATCTGAGAACCTTCCTTCTTTAGTGACCATTCAAAATAAGATTCATAAACATTTCATATTCGAAACAGCGGAAGCTAAATACTCTTCCTCAGTTAACTGTACCCATATGAAATGGTTTGGTTGGACCGATTATAGAGAAAGAGAAGGTCAGCTAACCATTTATAGTTCGCCAATTGATGTATCTGTGCTTCATCCCACGTAGACTGACCTTCTCAAGAAAATTATGTTATTTGCTATTTTACTGACTTTGCTGTGTCTCTTCTCTGTGTTTTAGATTTCTTTGTATGCCCATTGTAACCAATTGTTTATTCAACCAACTGCACAATATATGTGTTTTGATTTTGGTAACCATTCTGGACTGCCCCCATGTTTCCCTCATTTCTTTTTTCTGTTCCCCATTTCTGTGTGAAAAACCTTCTAATAAAAATGAATGTTTAAAAAAAAAAAGAAGTTCAATTTAAGGCGGGATAGAAGACACAGTTATACATTTAACGTGTAATCCCTTTAAGGGGATGTTAACAATCACTGGTAAATGACTTTTTTTTCTGTACAGAAAACATAAAAGTGTGGGTTGTTGAAAAGAAAGTGTGAGTGGATTGAACCAGGACAAAGCGGGATCTCGTCGTTGAGACACTGAGTTAGCAGAGGCTCGGTGGCGGGAAGCTTAGCGACCTTACGTTTTATTGGTATTTGAGGCACATGGTGTGTGTTTTTTTTTCAAGGTAAAAACGGGCAGAGGAGCATGATATATTGACCAAGAGGTTGGTGTTAAGCTTCAGCTGTGGAGTGCAGCTTGTGAATTCGACTCCCGTGATCGTAGGGCGTATAGATAACAAGTATCTATAAGCTGTGTAATTGGACTGCACGTCTGTGTGTGTGATACGCGGCGCAACGTGATACCATTTGCGTAATTCCGCACAATTGTGTCATCATACGTGCTGTGTTAGCATACACAGACGTGATTTGCGTAAAGTAAAGGAATTTTTCGCTGACTCTCTCTCAGGAAATCTTCCTGGTGGACATTCACTGGAAAGGGTGATCGATAAGTTGTTTCTCATCCAAAAAAATTCCAGTGGATAGAAACCGAAAAGTAGCAGGCCTGTAACCTCCACTGAAAAAGGTGGGGTATTAATTTATTGCTGTTAATACTTCAATACTTCCAGTGCTGAGGGGTCTGGTAGGAGCCTAGTCTGGGTACGCGGGGTCACTAATGGAGTGAGTCATGGTACTGGCCAGCGGAGGCAGGAGCGGGTGAAGAGTGCTCGAAGGGACTTTTCACCGTCGTCTCGTGTGGGCCATTTGGTGTGTTGTGAAAAAGCCTACAATGGGAGCCGAATGGGCATACGAGAGGCGTTCAGGAGCTAGGGTTCAGGCTGAGGAGCAGAGACCAAGAGGGTGCGCTTGGTATATTATGAGTAGGAAGTACATTCCCTACATTGAGGCTTTTTGTAATGATTGAGTAAGTATGAATGGTGGAATATCATTCCCAGTGATTGGTGGTTTTGATCTTGAGGTATTGCAGGTAGTATGTTTAGCCAAAGTCATATAAGACAAGAACAAAAACATAATAACTGTTTGAACTCGTAGCAATAATAAATAAGAAAAAAAGAGAAATCAAGTACACCGCCATATGTGGATGTGGAAGCAGTTACAGCCAGCATACAAACTATAGAAAATAAATAAAAATATGAAAAATATGAATGTAACCTATATATGTACTAATGAATGTCAAAGTTTTATTTAGGAGAAGATGGTGACCCAACTCTGGTTTCAGCCATTTCTCATGCACTCAGAGGAGTATCCAACCAGTAAGTTCCTCTCTGTAGCCTGCAGGGGAAGTGGCTGAGACCAGTGGAACTGGTAAGTATGGAGCCATTCAAGTACATATATAGTAAAACCCAAAAATAAAATAAAAATCAAGAAAGTAACGTCATAAATGGAGAATATCCTGTCCGCACATTAGTATTTCCCAGTAGGAAAGCGGACAGAGATAGGGTAACCCACAGGGTATTTCTTTTTAATTACCACATAAGAAGTATTCATTTATAGGAATGCCCTTGTCTAGATAAGCTCATAAATGTTTGTTGGACCATGTACAGACCCTTAATATGGGATGAGAAGGATTGAATGAATACTTCGCATGACCTAGAAGCTTGTTTGTGTTTTTTTTGCAGTACTAGAAAATTCTCCGTCAGGATAAGATCACTGGTAAACACTAATTCGGCAAATGGGAGGAACGAGAGAAGTGCAACATTACCCTTTGACAAAACCTGCTGAAGTTACGATTGGGCCTCTATGATGCTAAAGCCTTTTCTTTTTTTCCTAGCAGCAGTGGCCCCTGACTAACTTAATCGACAGAGATTTTGTTATGTAAGTTGAAATGTGAAATACATATATTGTACTCCCGCTCAGGAAGTACAAGGTATGTTAGATACTCCTCAAAGACTAATGTTGCATTCCACTGTTCTAGATTCATGTCCATCACAGGTAGAGGAAATAATCTCACAGATATCGGGTTCCCTATGAATTTAGGATGGACAGGACACTGGATTGATGGCTGAGGTAGTCCCAGTAGTGACACAGCAAGCACAAGCTTTATGGGGGGTAGACCAAGTATTTAAGAATCAATTCCCCGTAGTGCCCAATCCAGTTGTCATTTTAATAAAATCCTCACCACCTCTACAAACTTATCTGTCACCAACCTCTATTCTGTTTTTGTTCACAGTTTCCTCTTCATCTTTTGCGTTCACACAGGGGAGTACAATACATGGACCCGATTCTCCCAAGGATTCAGTGACAGCCTGAGTATTTTCTCCCAAGCCCTACATGACTGTTTACAGTCCTTTCAGCCTGAGAATGGGTCGGTGCTGATACAATATGTTGATGACTTCTTGCGCGCTGATTCATTTGAGTCGTCCCTGGCAGATACAAAACAGTTTCTGTTTCGTCTCTTCCTGACAGGACACCAGGTCTCAAGGGATAAACTACAGTTGTGTAGAACAAGGGTCAAATACCTGGGACATAGTACTGGTACATGATTTGACAGTTCATACACCACATGCCGTATTGGACCTTCAAAGTTCTACCCGAACCCGGTATGTCTCATCAGCACGATGGCACCAGTATATTACTGCAGTGTGCCTTGTAATGCACAAAGGGTGGAGGAAGGATGAGAATACTGGTGAAGGGAAATTTTGTATAGACTGATATGCATGATGGTATGGAATATCTGAATCAGACCTTTACTACGAGACCAGACATAAATGACAGCCCGTTGGTGAACGCAGACCTGATATTTTTTTTTTCCTTTTTTCCCTCTAGAGATGTTTTTTTTTCTTTTTCTTTTTTTGAGTTATGCTCATGGTACTCTACATTTGCAAACACACAACAATTAAATTGAGATGCAAATTTGTGTTCCCTACAGGAAAAGGAGGTCTGGAAGGCGAAGGGGTATGGCCAGGAGTTCTCAGGACTCTGGAGAGATGGACAAGGTAAGCCAGTGGCCCCCAGAACTTATCTCCCAGGCCTAGCTGAGGCAGCACATGGTCTGACTCACCTAGGGTAAGGAAGGTATGTGCAAATTGGTAAGAGCTTACTGGCATGCACCAGGGTTCTCTTCTCAGGCAATCAGGAAAGCAATGACCTGTCTTACTTGCATGATGAGGAAAATTTGGTAAGGTAATACTAACAGAGCCATCCCATATCCCTCCTGCAGACGGACCTTTTCTGGTAATACAAATAGACTTCATACAGTTAACACCCTGTAGGAATTTTAAATATGTATTGGTGTACACTGATGTTTTCTCAAACTGGGTAGAGGCATTTCCTGCCGCCACAAATACTGCCGTGTTTACCGCAAAGAAAATTGTGCAGAAATTTGTGTGTAGATATGGTATCCTTAGGAGTAGGAGCAAAGTAATAGCTTGAAACTGGACTATTGTGGTCATAGACACTGCCACTAGTGTTGTGTAGCATCGGAACCACTCCCAGATCCCCACTTAACGAATCACCCTCTTTGAAATTTTTGTTTTCGTTTTTTTGGGAAGACAACCTCATGTCATGATCGATCCACACTATGATCAGAAATACACCAATGAGGTGACAGTACAGCACCTTATCGAGATGAGCCAGCATTTGAGAACTTAACAAAAGAACTTGAAACTGTTGATTCCTGGTATGCTAACTACTAACTGTCTTGATTGTGAACCAATAGACTGTGTGATTGCTCTTACACTCAGGTTGCCTAATAGACAGGTGGGAAGGACCATACCAAGTTTTGTTGACAGCATGAGCCCAGTGAAAGTAGCCGAGAGAGAGACTTGGGTCCAGAATTCCCATTGCAGAAAAGTCGGTAGTCTGGAAGGAACTCGTAAAGGGAGTGAGATCACAGAAGTATCACCCAATAGTCTGTTCCGTGAAGACTGAGAGGCGACACTGTTGAACACTATCTGAGCGTACTAAAGGATTACAGAAAGACCAGTCGTTGTAATGGATTTGCTATGGGCAAGATTTGTTTTGTTCTATCTTTCTTTTTTCCATTGACAAAAAATTTTTTCGGGACATTCTATTTTTGTGAGGTTTTCATGAGGAGTCGAGTGTGGGACTGGAACTGGTTCTGGAGAAAGGAGTGATGTCCTTATAGGATCCCAGGATCAGCACATCACTTTGTTAAAGCCAGAGAAAATCAAAGGTCTAGTAGTTACGGAGTTCGGAGGTA
The DNA here is from genome assembly GCF_028390025.1 of Pseudophryne corroboree. Taxonomy (NCBI): domain Eukaryota; kingdom Metazoa; phylum Chordata; class Amphibia; order Anura; family Myobatrachidae; genus Pseudophryne; species Pseudophryne corroboree. The sequence goes on along the minus strand of NC_086454.1, from coordinate 67,634,744 downwards.
ACGTGATAGGCTATTGTCTGAGGAATACTGTATTTTGTAGTTATTGTGACCCTATAATTGAAGATGAGTGCATCCAGAGATGTCAGTCTAGCAATAAGGCAGCATTTGACAGACATCCCTTGAGTGATTACCACTCACTAGTGGGTAAGGTCTTAAACCAAACATTCCGTTTGGTTTAAGACCTTTGGATGGGGTCACAGGTACCTCTAAGACAAAATGATGCAGGATTAGTGCCATATTCTTTAGCGTTAGCTGAGGTACTTGAATTACACGGAAAGGGGGGGGACACACCGCTGGACAAGGAATATAATATAACTAAACCCCGTAGTCTTAAGATCCACCAGTACCATAGATAAATCCCTGGTATGTTTAAATCTCACCAATTTCAGGAAATCAGGAAATTGGGAGGTAATCAGGAACAATCAGACAATGGCTATTCACACCTAGCAGATAAAGAGCTCATTAATATATGTGGAAGAAAAGTTTATGAGTGTCTCTCCCCGAACACCAAAGGTTTATGTTATTTAGGAAGGACACTACCTGAAATAATAACCCTTGTTCAATGATGAAACAGACCTAGCATACGTTCCAGAAATGGAAACAATGTTCAGGGAGTAATAGGAATATATACCATGAAAATTTTATCTGTCTCTTTCACGATTTGTTTGTTTTCTCCCTCTACCCAGCAAAACCTCTATCAAATCCGAACATCAGTGTACAAAGATGTAGGTACATGTATGTGTGCAACGTTCATTCTAATCATACATCATAGGCCATAGCACTGTCCCAGCATACTCTATAGGTTTAATGTCATCCCACACACAACCAGTTGTCCCTTGACCGCCGAGTGCATACAGAGGATGTCCCGTCCTCCTCCCTGTCTTTCCCAACTATAGTCAATGTCTGATTTGCGAAATGAATACATACGTGTGTCTAGGTCACCGATTTATGTGTTTGAAATATTTTTTTGTAATTGTGTTTAGTGTGACAGTTATGACAGTTATTGTCTACTGTCAAAGGGTGGACTGTCGAAGTCAAAAATATTACATAAACACCCAATACAAACTCCAAACAGATGAGTCGCCGTGCATGCGCATACACGCAGCATGAACAGCGATATATGGTAGCACACGCATTCACACAGACAAGCCAGAAAGATATATTCAACACATATTTCATACAACACATAAATTAAACATGTCAAGCACCAGACATTATAATGTATTTATATAAGAGAGTTATAACATCAGATATATATGTATTATTGGAACGGAACAAGATAAACATGTCATGCTTGGTGTCAAAATGATCAAGGGAATGAGTTTGTTAATTTGATAGCTGTGGTTAGATTGTAGCACATTGCAACGATTAGTTATGACCAAGTGTATGAATATGAAGCCACAATTCTAAAATGAACAAAGGATTTCCTGAAGACACATGGGCCAGCAACCTAGAACAAAAGCCCTCACACTGACCAATAACACACAAGAAATGAGAGACCTCCCTCTCATGTACCAATGGAAGGAGCCTGAAACCAACAACCTGTTATCTCCCACTGTTTTGATATAGGCAGTTCCTAGGACTTAGAGTTAGTTGCTGTTGTTTGCTGAGAGGGAAAGATGGAGCGGACGGTAAATGGAGCAAATAGGGTGACGTATGCTGGCTGTGGCTGTAATGGATTCTTTTGTAACTATCTGCTTCTTGTGTAATTGTAACTCTGTAACCATATATATACTGTACATGTGTTATATTGTATGCATACCCTTTTAATATCAAATATATACATCTCTGAGCGTTGGACCTCAGCCACTGTGTGCGATTGCTTGTTTTCTCTTAAGGGATGTAGTGTTTGCGACGTACAGTGCACTTTTATCAAACAGGTTGAGTATCCCATATCCAAATATTCCGAAATACGGAATATTCCGAAATACGGACTTTTTTGAGTGAGAATGAGATAGTGAAACCTTTGTTTTTTGATGGCTAAATGTACACAAACTTTGTTTAATACACAAATTTATTAAAAATATAGTATTAAATGACCTTCAGGCTGTGTGTATAAGGTGTATATGAAACATAAATGTATTGTATGAATGTACACACACTTTGTTTAATGCACAAAGTTATAAAAAATATTGGCTAAAATTACCTTCAGGCTGTGTGTATAAGGTGTATATGAAACAGCAATGCATTCTGTGCTTAGATTTAGGTCCCATCACCATGATATCTCATTATGCTATGCAATTATTCCAAAATACGGAAAAATCCCATATCCAAAATACCTCTGGTCCCAAGCATTTTGGATAAGGGATACTCAACCTGTATATGGTAATAAGATGCACCATGCGTCCGCAGCATATATTAATGTTGGCATTTTAAATATTTATTAGAAATAATCTGAACTTCTCATGTTGAAGCTGATGCCCTGGAGGCAATTCTACCCATATCCAATGCTGCTTCTTCCAAGAACACTGCAGCCTGTTTCATATGTGCTATATGGGATTTTTGCTCTCTAGATGCCATTGAAAAAATCCCCCTCCAATGCATCAGCCCAGGTAGCCACTGCCTTTGCCATCCAAGCTGAAGCCATGGCTGGCCTTATGACTGCCCCAGACAGGGAAAAAATAGTTTAAAAAAAACCATCCACTCACCTATCCGTGACATCATTTAATGATGTTGAAGGCAAAGGTAATGTAGATTTTCGCACTAATTGAATAACATGCATCTCTACCTTGGGAGCTACTTCCCTTTTTAAACAATCCCCAGTGGGAAGAGGATAATTGGAATTCCATTTCCTAGGAATTCTAAACTTCTTCTTGGAGGCAGCCCAAGCTACTTCCATGATTTCAGTCAGTTGACATGACCCTGGAAACTCAGTCTTAACTGTTTTGGGATGTTTAAACACTGATGCCTTGGTTTTTAACACAGGATCTGCTGAATCCTCTAAGGATAGAATGGCTTTCATTGCTTTACTTAACTCAGCTATATCCACTGAGCTGAGACCTTCCTCCTCCTCTTCGTATGCCGAAGCAGAGTTTATTGAGCTTTCATCCTCCGATGAATACTCATCTGAAACATGTGTAGCCTGTGAGAATGAATATTTACTTACCACTGGCTTATCAGCCTGTTTCTTTTGAGAGGCTGCTGCTGGAAGTGATAAACCACAGGTGGGAAGCTGCATGTAAGGGTTAATCGTGTAACCTATCCCTGGTACAGGAGTTGGAATTATCCGTTCAGCTATATTGAGCAATGTCTGTGCAATCATAGCCCAAGGCGGATCGACCTTCACCTGAATCTGCCTTGTATTTTTTAAGAGACCCTGGTGAAAGCTAAAACAATTTGCACACAAACCATCCTGAACCAGATCCTGAGAGGTTAACCCAGCTTTGCAAAACAAACATGATATGAGTGTTGGTGTTGCTGTGAGTGTGTCTTCCTCACCTTTGCTGCTCTTAGACATGATAAATAATCAACACTTCCACAGTGTACTACACAATTTGTGACTGTAATCACTTTAAGCTTTTTAAAGTGACATAAAGTGACATACAGTCCAACCCTACCCAGCTATGTACCAGCATTGAGGATCGGAATAGAAAAAAACTGACAGAATATATAGTAAATTCAGCAATCACACTAGCAGTCAGTCACATGTTATACATTAGTATAATAAGCAATATGAGCACATCATCAACTACAACTAAATTTCAAGTATCAAAAAAATGGTGTGGAGAAGTCCTTCGTGGCGCTTCTAGTATGACGGTTGCTGCCTGCAAAGTCCACTGGTGACCCTATTCCAAAGGGTGTAAGTCATAGAAAGATCTGTGGTTTTTTGGACTAGATGGCGCTACCGTTCAAGAAGTGAAGGTGGGGGAAGTAGACAGGGGAGCTTATACTTAGCTTATAGTTGAGGTTAGGAATGTTCTGCTTCTGATGACCAGACGGGATACTCCAGCGTGCGTGGAAATTTTTTGGAGGAAAACAATGTGTAGTAAGGTCTTTCAAACGAATGGTTAAGTGTGCAAATATTTTAATTGATGTTCTATTCACTCGTGTTATGAGTGGTCTACCCGATATATATAAATCACAAGCAGTAGGAAACTGTTATACACACACCTTACTTACACAAGCATGAGTGTAGGAAAACCTATAACGGTATCTTTATTGATATTTCTTTGACTATATGGACAGATATAGTGGGAATTTCAAAAACAGCTGTCTCTGATATAGGGTCGGTAGGCAATTGCGTACCTAGCACTCACAGTTAGAACTGTTGTGGTCCTCATATAGCGGTTTCTTTATACGGTGGTCAAGGGGCGTTACTCCTCTCACTCCGGTATGATGATTCGATTGGGCACTCAACAGTATATGGAAGAATATAATACAAAACACAATATGTGTAATATCGTTATGGCTTCCCAAAATATCGCTGTGGAGTAATGTCATCTGGCAAAAACCCCTCGCAATAGTGACAGTGAGCAACAGGGGTATCTTTAGATCAAAGGAATTTTAACCCAAACACACCTGACTTACACAGAAAGGGTGCATGTAGGCTTATAAAGGTATCTTTTTCACAGTCACAGCTCAAATTCAACCAGTGAGAGCAAATGGATAAAACGGTGAGCAAATCGAATAAGACAGATCTCAACTTCAGATCCCAAGGCATGCCTTGATAAAGGGTCCCCACAGACCCGAAACGCGTTGGAAAGGAGGGGACACTATACTGGTGGATTTGGGTGCGGCACTCTGAAGGAAGGTAGGATCCCAAATTTTTATTTCATTTTATTTTAATGTTCCTCATCCTTGGGATCTGAAGTTGGCCACTCTTGATCCCAAGAGGCTCCTACTTCTCTTAGAATAGTTCGCACCCCCATGCAATATAGTCCTCAATACTTTATGTTGACATCCTTGTTTAATTTTTTGTACCGAATAAATATATTTTTTATGAATACGGTCGAAATGATGTTTAAAGAAACCACTATGGGAGGATCCCAGCTACTTGAATTGTGAGTGTTAGGTACGCTGATACCTATCTTATTTGATTTGCTCACCGTTTTATCCATTTGCTTTCACTGGTTGAATTTGAGCTGTGACTGTGAAAAAGATACCTTTATAAGCCTACATGCACCCTTTCTGTGTAAGTCAGGTGTGTTTGGGTTAAAATTCCTTTGATCTAAAGATACCACCTGTTGCTCACTGTCACTATTGCGAGTGGGTTTTGCCAGATGACATTACTCCACAGCGATATTTTGGGAAGCCATAACGATATTACACATATTGTGTTTTGTATTATATTCTTCCATATACTGTTGAGTGCCCAATCGAATCATCATATCGGATTGAGAGGAGTAACGCCCCTTGACCGCCGTATAAAGAAATCGCTATATGAGGACCACAACAGTTCTAACTGTGAGTGCTAGGTACGCAATTGCCTACCGACCCTATATCAGAGACAGCTGTTTTTGAAATTCCCACTATATCTGCCCATATAGGGGGTAATTCTGAGTTGATCGCAGCAGCAAGTTTGTTAGCAATTGGGCAAAACCATGTACACTGCAGGGGGGGGGGCAGATGTAACATGTGCAGAGAGAGTTAGATTTGGGTGGGTTATTTTGTTTCTGTGAAGGGTAAATAATGGCTGCTTTATTTTTACACTACAGTTTAGATTTCAGTTTGAACACACCCCACCCAAATCTAACTCTCTCTACACGTTACATCTGCCACACCTGCAGTGCACATGGTTTTGCCCAACTGCTAACAAAATTGCTGCTGCGATCAACTCAGAATTAGGCCCATAGTCAAGGAAATATCAAGAAAGATACCGTTATAGGTTTTCCTACACCCTTGCTTGTGTAAGTAAGGTGTGTGTATAACAGTTTCCTACTGCTTGTGATTTATATATATCGGGTAGACCACTCATAACACGAGTGAATAGATCATCAATTAAAATATTTGCACACTTAACCATTCGTTTGAAAGACCTTACTACACATTGTTTTCCTCCAAAAAAATTTCCACGCACGCTGGAGTATCCCGTCTGGTCATCAGAAGCAGAACATTCCTAACCTCGACTATAAGCTAAGTATAAGCTCCCCTGTCTACTTCCCCCACCTTCACTACATTTCAAGTATGTAGGAGAACATATTACTGAATCATGTTTAAACAGATCTACCGTATTCAGACGCATAGCAAAAGAAACAGTAATAGTATACAGACTTATATGCAATAGGCACTTATCTAACTATTCATACTCAAAAGGTAGAGACTTAGGGGGTCAAATCGGCAATTCTGCGCATGCGGCGCAATGCGCACGCGCGACGTACTTTCACAACGGCCGATGTAGTTTCACACAGGGTCTAGCAAAGCTTTTCAGTCGCACTGCTGACCACAGAGTGATTGACATGAAGTGGGCGTTTCTGGGTGTCAACTGACCGTTTTCAGGGAGTGTTCGGAAAAACGCAGGCGTAGCTGGGCGAACGCAGGGTGTGTTCATGACGTCAAAACAGGAACTAAACAGTCTGAAGTGATCGCAAAGCGCTGAGTAGGTATTGAGCTACTCTAAAACTACACCAAAAAATGTTGCCGCCGCTCTACGATCCTTTTGTTCGCACTTCTGCCAAGCTAAAATACACTCCCAGTGGGAGGTGGCATAGCGTTTGCACGGCTGCTAAAAACAGCTAGCGAGCAAACAACTCGGAATAACCACCGTAGTGCTATATTACCCGTACTCAGTAGAGTGGGATAAAGGGAGACTCACCCCGCTTCCAGAACCGATCAATACGTTTGCGAATGCTGAGTTAATCCAGACGCTACTAGTGTACACTGCCTCTCCATAAACCTATAGTGAACACAGACACACCAGTCACACAGCTGCCTATGTTGCAACTGGGTCCCCTTCATATACCGCGTTTCAGATGGAAGCAGGAAAACAGTTCATGGCGAAAGACCCGGAGGAAACTGGTCAAGAACCGGGGGGGGGGGGGAGGGGCGACCAGGAGAGTGTCTGACTCCCCACTGCTGACATCAACCCTAGGGATCGCGGACTCATACTATTCCTGGAGCCTATGATCCCTAAGGTCCAGCGCTGGTGCACCCGATATGGCAGCAGCGTCAGTGACTGCTTTGTAGTCTCCACAAAAACAGTGCAACTGTGTCCGTATTCTCCTTCTAAGTGTAACCGATGCCTTACCTTCTCCCAGTGCTCCGGCCACAGCCTGGTAACGTCTGCTGGACCTGCTAGTATATCCGACACAGATGCCCGCCGAAACAGCACTGTACTCGTGGGTAAGCGTTGTCGCGACCCGGCGGAGAGTTGTTGGAGCAACTCTTTCTAAGGTACATATAAGATGCTTTTTAGAAAGATCACTCAAGAAAAAATAGTAAGACTATAAAAATAAAATAAGAAAGCTTACGGCTGCTAAGAACCAGCAGCCCTCTGACCATGGTCCAGCTCCTGCCGCACCAAACATAAAACTGATTTGCCTGAGCCAGGAGTCGGGGATATATGGACGGGCCTGTTGCATTCTGGGAGGCCAAAAAGCTTTGACTGATTGGTGCAAATCTGCTGTTGTTTCATCATATTCCAATGTTATCCTGTTGATAACCTGTGGACCCTGCCAGAGAAAAGGAGATTTATGGCAAGAACTTACCTTTGTTAAATCTCTTTCTGCGAGGTACACTGGGTTCCACAGGGAATAACATCGGGGTGTAGAGTAGGATCTTGATCCGAGGCACCAACAGGCTAAAAGCTTTGACTGTTCCCAAGATGCACAGCGCCGCCTTCGCTATAACCCCGCCTCCATGGACAGGAGCTGTTTTATTAACCAGTCCAATGCAGGTAAGAGACGATAATCGTTAGTAGCCACATATACCACATTCTCACGACAGGAGAAGGTACCAGCGGCTAATGCCATACAAACCCAAAGAAGCTAAGTGTGTCAGGGTGGGCGCCCTGTGGAACCCAGTGTACCTCGCAGAAAGAGATTTAACAAAGGTAAGTCCTTACCATAAATCTCCTTTTCTGCAGCGGGGTACACTGGGATTCCACAGGGAATAACATCGGGGATGTCCTAAAGCAGTTCTTCATGGGAAGGGACGCACTGTAGTGGGCACAAGAACCCGGCGTCCAAAGGAGGCATCCTGGGAGGCGGAAGTTACAAAGGCATAGAACCTTATGAACGTGTTCACTGAGGACCACGTAGCCACCTTGCACAATTGTTCAAGGGTCGCACCACGTATGGCCGCCCAAGAAGGTCCAAAAGACCGAGTAGAATGGGCTTTGATGGTAGCAGGAGCTGGAACACCAACCTTACCTAAAGGTAAGGCCTGGAATTGAAAATGTAGGTTGCCACTAGCAAACCGCAGGTATTGCTGAGGTGACACTGCAATAGGAATATGCAGGTAAGCATCCTGTATGTCCAGGGATACCATATAGTCCTTGGGCTCCAAAGCCAGAACAATAGAGCAAAGCGTTTCCATACCGAATTTGGAAACTTTCACATATTTGTTCAAAGACTTGAGGTTGAGAATAGGCCGAGGAACCATTTGGTTTCGGGACTAGTAACAGTGTGGAATATTACTCCCCGTCTCTCAGAGCCAGAGGCAACGGTACTATCACTCCTATATCCAGGAGAGATTATACCAATATGGAGAGTTTTTGCTTTTACCTGATCCAAAGGGATGTTTGTTGAGCAAAACTGATGAGGGGGACTTTCTTGAAAGAGATGGAGTATTCGTGAGTGACGACTTCCCTTACCCAGGCGTCCGAAGTGGTCTGTAACCACACCTGAGCAAACCGTAGAAGTCGGCCTCCCACCCGGGTATCCCCCAGGGGGAGGCCCGCCCCGTCATACAGCAGGCTTGTCTGGTTTGGAAGCAGGCTGATGGGCAGCCCAGGCACGATTAGGTTTGGGCTTAGAGGTTTTGGAAGTGCAAGCCTGTTTTGGGTACGCCTGACCCTTTGCTTTACATGGAGGTCGAAAGGAATGAAAGGAAGTACTCTTAGCCCTCGGAGCCGAACGTGAAGTACTAGGCAGACATGCAGTCTTACCTGAAGCGAAGTCAGCAACAATATTGTTGAGATCTTCCCCAAAAAGAATGTTTCCCTTAAAAGGGATCACCTCAAAGTTCATTTTAGAGTCCAGATCTATGGACCAGGACCGTAACCAGAGTATCTGGCGAGCCAGAATAGATGTAGTAGACGCTTTGGCCGCCAGGATACCTAGATCAGATGCCGCCTCCTGAATATAATGAGAGGCTGTAATAATGTATGAAAGACACTGTCTAGCATTATCAGGAAAATCAGATGGTAGTTCCGCTTCAACTTCCTGAACCCAGACCTCTATAGCCTTAGCAGCCCAAGAGGCCACAATAGTGGGCCTATGTACAGCTCTGGCAAGTGTAAATGGACTTCAAGCAACCTTCCACACGCTTACCCATCTGTTCCTTCAGCGAGGTGACGGTAGTGACAGGCAGAGCAGAGGACACCACCAGACGTGCAACCTGTGAATCCACCGGCGGAGGTGTTTCCCAAGTTTTACTTAACTCTGCAGCGAAGGGATAACGGGCTAGCATCTTTTTAGAAAGAGCAAATTTCTTTCCTGGATTTTCCCAGGATTCCTGATGAATATCAACCAAGTGGTCAGAATGAGGTAAAACTAATTTAGTAACATTCTGACGTTTAAACTTATCTGGTTTCTTAGAGGTAGCTGGAGGCTTTTCGTCATCATCGATTTGAAGCCTCCAAGAGGTCAGGAACATCCACATGTGTCAGAGATTCCCCATCAGAAGCATCTGCATCAGTGTATGAAGGGTCAGTGTAAGCGCCATCTTCATTGGATGAGGTATCCAAAACATGTGTGGATTGTGAGGAAGTAATGGCCCGTTTAGATGACACCTTGGTCTTAGATCGGGGAGAGTCAGGATTTTGCTTAGCCAGAGACCAATTTAATTGCTGTAACTGAGAGGACAGAGTATCTGCCCATGGCGGATTAACTGTAGGGACAATATGTGGCTGTAATGGCACAGGAGGTCCCATAGGGGGCGCAAGTCTAGTTACTAGCGTAGTCAGTAAATTAGAGAAAGCAGCCCAAGGTGCGTCTTGATTTGCCTCAGTTGCTGCAGACTGACCATGGGGTATAGTACCCCCAGCTGCTATGTTTTCCTCCGAGTAATCCATGGCGTTAGCACTGCATGGTGCAGTATCAGCCATAGATCAACCACCCTGTTTAGCAGACATTATTGGAAGCGTAACCTTAGGGTGTAATAGTACAATATAAGCAGACAAATTACCTGACCAAAAAAATCCTGTATAGTGACTGCAAAGCAGAGCACAAACAGAGGATTTAAGAGGTATGTGGTAACTGTAAGAGAGAGAAAAGTACCAAAGTAGTATATCCTGTGAAACTATTTATGAGGACCCTGATGCACTTAGCCCCCCTCAGAGTACAGAATATAGGGACAGCAATATGTGCGGGATACACGAAATAGAAATCACACAGCAGCTATTAGCACAGTCACATATACAATGCAGAAATTATTACCAACAATAAAACTGCACTGGACTAGCAACACTAAGTACAAACTGTACCACTAAGTAAAGCTATATAGATATAACAAGGCACAGTAAAGACTGGATGTATATCACAGGATACTTGTACTAAATATTCATATAGTTATGCACTTGTTCTTAACGAACACTGTCTAAATGACATGTAGAATACTTTAGTGTCCTGTAAATGCACAGCGCTGATGAGACAGGCGGCTTTACAGAGGAGACATTGTCCAGCAGTCCCAGAATCACCTCGGCATGTGTGTAATGGCGCCCAAACGCTGACAGGCAGTGAGGGAGACAAATATGCAGCCCCAGGGCAAGGACATTTGCAGTAAATGGTGGCTGGGGGAGAGGCTACAGTTCAGAGCCTTATCCCCTTGCTAGACTTCACCACTGGGTGCTGCAGCGCCTACTAAACTGGATTATGAGGTGATCAGACCTGTGCCCCTTGCCCTGGAGGTCTATTGGGGTCCCTGTACAGCCAGTGTCCACGCCAGCTTGGACGTCTCCTAGAGAACACAGCGGATTGCTGTTTTCAGCAGGTCCTGTCTGGGGGACCCACTTACCTCCTCCCTGTGATGTAGCCACGTGATCCTGGAGAATAGTGGCAAGTGTGTGCCTGAAGAGAAACCAGAGCCCTCTGCTGCAAGTACCCGGCAACCAGGGTGCGGGAGAATACAGCACCAGGCACCAACTTACAAACCGAGCTCCTGTGCACGGAGACAGGGTTATAGAGGAGGCAGCACTGTGCATCTTGGGAACAATCAAAGCTTTTAGCCTGTTGGTGCCTCAGATCAAGATCCAACTCTACGTTATTCCCTGTGAAACCCCATTGTACCCCGCTGCAGAAAGTGTCCAATAGGAGGCCCCACTAATAACTGCGATCTCTCCCCTCAGCCTAATACAGAGGAACAGAGCTGGCAGCCTGCGGCAGTAGGAAGCGCTATCTGTGGCCGGGAGCAGTGAGCTACAGCAGCAGAGCGGTCTCCCCACAGAAGCTGTCGGCAGCTGAAGCAATACAACACCGCATTAGAGCTGTGTTTGCAGTCTCCCTGTGAACTCCCCCTCCATGACAGCAGCCGAGCATGGCTATACACAGGGGAGAGGCAGCATTGTGGCTGTCTGCAGCTGGGTAGCGGACTAGCAGCTGAGCAGGGGAGACTTAAACATGCAGTCCCACACATGACAGGGAAGCATGAGCTGAGCACCCCGCTCCCCAGTTACCAATTCACATGTATAATTCCTGCTCATTACCTGTTGTAAGTGGAGGCTATGACCGGGCTTCTCTCCTGCAGCCCGAGGTCACTGTCAGCTACTGCTGATTAGGTCTAAGGCGAGGCTCCTCCCCTGAGCACCAAGGAGCCGGTTGCTGCACAGCCAGACCCATGCTTCTTTGTAAGCTGGAAAGGGTTTGGAAATTGTAAAGAGGAAAGTCTTTAAAAAAGACTAGTGTGGAGAAGACTAATGTGTACCTTCCCGGTGAGGAACAAGAAACCCAGAGGTACCTTTGAGTGTGTGGAGGGTTACCAATTTAAATGTGCCTATTCCTGCTAACACCCTGTCCATATCCCAAGAGTACTCCAGTGACCCCTAGTGGATAAAGAAGAAAGGCATTATGTTCTAATGTGCACTACACAAACTGATGACAGCAGTGACAATCAACTGCTGACAATAAACACTAGTCGCAAGGTTAGGGTATATGCTTGTGTACCAAGTTGTTCTCAGGTGTCTGGTGACTGAAGTTTTGCTTATTTCAGCAGGATAGCTGGCTTCTAGGCTGAGGCAAGGTCTGATGTTGTCTTGAAAGGATCCTTTCAATAAAACATACCAGCCCTCCAATATATCTTCCCTGTCAACTCTTGAACTGCTCTCCTTGGAGGACCATCCACCCCCCTCTTGTTCCTCCCTTGCATCAGAGCACTGGTGACAATAGATATTTCTCAAAGTTCTTTTGCTAGGAATTTGGCAGGTAAGGAAACCTATTACACCACCATTTTACTCTAGCCAGCCACAAAGATGTATTTCTAGTAATTCTTAGGTTACAGATAGCATAAAGAAAGGGGGCATTGTAATTAATCAGTGTACCTTTAGGCTACTTGATGTTTGTAGGTTATTGAACACGCTCCCTGGATTGTAACACAGGAGGCTGCATTATGGAATGATCATACATTGGACATCCAGAACTTAATTTGCAGTTAGAAGGGGAGAGCATGCATTGTTTATATGTGCTAGCTCTGTACCATGTAACACCCAAGTTTATGGGTACTTACATTGTTGCTCACATTGGCCATAGAATGGATGACTACAACCAGTATGTTCTTCCTAGGTTTAGGTTCTTTGATTCTCTCCCATGGTCCAGGATAAATAGGCATCCAATATTTGCCTTTGTGAGCACCTGGATTTGGTCAATTCCCATGTCCCCTTGTAATACACTCCATTAACCAGGTTAATGGAGTGTATTCTACTCTATGGCTTCTGCTCCAGGGTTATCCTGCACTCTGAATCAGCAAATATTGCAATCGGTGACCATCTTAGATTTTAGTACACTTTGTGCATGGTACATATGTACCATGCACAAAGTGTACTAAAATCTAAGATGGTCACCGATTGCAATATTTGCTGATTCAGAGTGCAGGATAACCCTGGAGCAGAAGCCATAGAGTAGAATACACTCAATTAACCTGGTTATTAAGACTTCAATAAAACCATGCTTCCCCTTCCATGCCAATCAGCATTTGCTGTCAGACCTTACCACACAAAATACTTGTAGAATAACTTTATTGGAGGCAAAAATATAGCAGAGAAACCAGAGGATTTAACAAATAAAACATGTATAGAGGAGAGTGCATGAAGCAGGACATGAAGGTTTGAGATCAGTCATGGCTCTCCCCTAGAGTGTGTTTGTCAAAGAGGTATTCAGCCATGCCATTCTGTGGGGCTCCCATTCTGCGCAGGTTGGTCACATGGTCTCCCAGCTCCTTCATGGACTTCACCTGCTCATCCAAGTAGTGGGTTTCCAGGAAGTCACAGAGCTGTGGAGGAGAGATTAAAGTACTTCAAGATCACTTTATACAAAAAACCCAGAAACATTTGAGACATGTGACAGCACCCAGTTAGCTACAGTAGTTTACCCACCCAAGGCTACCCATTTAGCCCTGAAGCTGGAACTTTATTGAAAACAAATCTGTGAGAAGACCATTTTTTCCTTTGTTTTTGCAGCTGTGGCACATGTATGTATGTTTAAACAAACTTACAGCTGGTCTGCAGCATAAAGGACTTGCCTGGGCCATGAAGCATTGCAGTTTGGATAGGAAATGTTGGCAGATGGTTTGGTGGACCAAAGAACCAACATTTGAACAGCTCTGTTTAACACTAGGATTTAGTTAGCCGTCAAGCAAGAGGACAGTTTCTCAGCATGTGTCGATTACTAAATGGTGACTGGCATCCTGGCTTGTTCGAGTCCAAGTTTGAAAGGTCAATGCCTTGAATAGCAATATACCCCCTATGGTTTGCCATTAAAAGCACTGCCCTTTTCAATTTTAGGCTTAAACACTGGGTAGTGCAGCTTTTACAAGCCATAAGTTCTTAAATGAATCCAAGTGACCAGTTTCCAAGCCAGGAGGAGTTGATGTCTGCAGCCTCTCTGGATCCCTAGTTGGCAACCTGAATCAAAAGGCCTTCCCTAGCATTTTGCAGCACCATGCTGTGTATAGTTTGTCAGAGGTTCATCCTACAGCATGTTGATGACCCAATACATATCAGCCTGTGTCACAACCACTTATGGAAAGGAACAAGACTGTAGGCTTCAAACCAGGAAATTAAAAGCAGTTTCCAGACAAACTTCAAATTGGTTTGGGATGAACCACACCGAAGTGTGAGAGCAACAGACAACTGCAACACTTATGGGAACTATTGCAAAGCACTTACCCAGCAATATAAGTGTTCAATTTAGAAATAAACTCACAGGTGTTTGGCTGTTCTGGCTACTTTAGCAACATTTCATCTAAATTTGCCTCAAACAGAAGGATTCTATGAGCAGACAGCCAATTGTTTAATACATTCATCTCTGTATACTAATGGTGTGTACAGAGATATTTTCTTACGATTTTGACTATATAGTCAAAATCATAAGAAGTTACTGCAGATCACAAGGTGAAAGTCACCTTGTGATCCAGATGCAGTTGGCATTGCAAGCATAGTCAAAATTGACTTGCCTGCACAGTCTCATAGAAAAAGTCAAAATCACACAGTCCGTATCGCAAGCACAGTCACCTAGCTCCTGTCACATAGTGAGAATCGGGGTTAGCCTGAATCTGACTGTGTATGCACCTTAAGACATACTGTGCAAGTGCCAGTAAAAACTAGAAAAGTTCTAAGACTTAACGAGCACTGTTCATCCTCGTGATAACCTACACCAGTACAACTGCATTTTAAGGCTTGCCCTGTATTGCATAAGAGAAAGGACCAACTAGAGCAGGGGATAAGCAGCCTACCAGCTGCTGTAGAACTACACATCCCAGCATTCCCTGCTGTAGTTTTACCATTTGGCTATGCTAGGTTGCATGGCATGCTGGGATGTATGGCTTATGACAGCTGGAGGGTCAATCACCCACCCGTGAACTAGGGCCATGCAACGAGTAACTGCCTTCTAACAAGACAGTTGTAGTTTCAATGACAAAATGACAAATTCAATACACATTTCCCTCCAGCTCCAGTCTTACTCACATGAGGGTCATTCCGTTCAGTTGCCAGTTTGTGCAGATCCAATAGGGATTGGTTAACATTTTTCTCCAGCTGCAGGGCACATTCTAAGGCTTCCAAACCACTGCCCCACTCATCCCGATCTGGCTTCTGTAATCAGATGTCAGCACTAGTCAGATTGGTAACAATTGCCTATCCAGTAACAAATGCTAGAGCCATGCTAAGGCTGGCCCAGTATAGAATTCCAATGAACAAAGCAAGACACCATCACCTCAAATAAGCCGTGTGCACAATTAAGACTATCCATCCATAATAAGTAAATTAATTGTTACTACTAAACATACCAATAGCCAGTCAAAAAATATATCCATACGAGGCACATTATAGTGAGTAGGTGTCAGGTCATTGGTATAAGTATATGGGAAACAGGCAGGGAAGTCTGTACTTGTCTTCAGTTTCCCCAGCGAACTCATACTTTGATGTATATGGCCAGTTGCATATGAATTAAAAGTGCAACTTTAGACTTCACATGATAACTGAAGCCGGACAGCTCTAGAGAGCAGCTGCCATAGAAACCGTAATTGCATGTTCATGGAAATTCCCCATGGTGTATAGATGCAGACTGCTCAGCATATGCACAAACACTGCAGATATACTGGTAGACAAGAGGCCAACACCCTATTTCAAAACAAAGGGCCTCATGCAAGGTTGATTGCAAAACATTTTCCTCTAATGGGCAAAACCATGTGCACTGCAGGTGGGGCAGATATTACAGAGAGTTAGATTTGGGTGGGGTGTGTTCAAACTGAAATCTAAATTGCAGTGTAAAAATGAAGCAGCCAGTATTTACCCTGCACAGAAACAATATAACCCACATCTAACACTCTGCACAGATTAGATCTACCCCACCTGTAGTGCACATGGTTTTGCCCATTAGAGGAAAATGTTTTGCAATCAACCTTGAATTAGGTCCAGAGAACCAATTAGTTTATCCATTCAGATTTGTGTACTCTGCCAGATTGTGCCCAGTCATGTCATCTGGGAACAGGACAATTTATTAGTCTTATTAAAAAGGAGTCTGATTTTCAGAGTAAGAACAAACGTTAACATTTCCATCTTTATAGCTGACAGACATCTAAAAATAACCCTAAATGGAAAGAGTTTGCCATCAAGTTGCTGTATCCAGTAATGTGAAACATACTGCCAAAAGCAGCATTATTGGGTTATGAGCATTTACAGCATGGTCATCCAGCTGTTGTGAAACTACAAGTCCCAGCATGCTTTTCCAGCTGATCAGTGAACGGTATGCTGGAAGAGTTGTGTTTTGTGGATCTCTTTAATCAGAGGCGAGTTAATCTGTTTTGTTGGGTAGGTAGTTCACACTAAAAAGGAGCGCTTAATTTGGTTGGAACGCACATACCTGTAAAGAAATTGTTTTTAGTTAGTAAAATGTTTAGGCTCTTTTGTGAAATGGTGGTGGAACGGAGACAATTATTATTGTAACTGTGAATTGTGCCGGACAGTCTTTTTGCCAAACTATCCCTGCTGTCCCTATCAGTACCTCTTGCGGCTTGCTGTTAGATGGTCTCAGCGCGCTTCAGCATGTGTCACGGGTGTTATGTATTCCGTCTTCCCCGTTGCTTGCGGCTGGTCCGGCTCCGTGTCTCTCGAGCGGCTTGATTGCTTGGACGCGTGTCAGCGTCTCGGCTGTCAGTGTTTGCATACACTGTTCTCCTAGGAGACACTTGGTGCAGAGACGGAGAACAGTGTATACAAACACTGACAGCCGAGACGCTGACACGCGTCCAAGCAATCAAGCCGCTCGATAGACACGGAGCCGGACCAGCCGCAAGCAACGGGGAAGACGGAATACATAACACCCGTGACACATGCTGAAGCGCGCTGAGACCATCTAACAGCAAGCCGCAAGAGGTACTGATAGGGACAGCAGGGATAGTTTGGCAAAAAGACTGTCCGGCACAATTCACAGTTACAATAATAATTGTCTCCGTTCCACCACCATTTCACAAAAGAGCCTAAACATTTTACTAACTAAAAACAATTTCTTTACAGGTATGTGCGTTCCAACCAAATTAAGCGCTCCTTTTTAGTGTGTATTTTTGTCTTTATTGGATGGAGCTGCTATCATAAACATAAGCGCAGTCATCATTTTATTTTACTATGGGTAGGTAGTTATCCCACAAAAAAAAAAATCCTCAAAACATGGCCTGTTGGGGAACCTCAAGTGTTGAGGAGCACAATTCTATATTAATAGAAACACAAAACTACACGTTTACCCACCTTCACGTCCTGCAGGAAAATCCGTCCCCCACGTTGGTTCTGCTGTTTCATAAGTTTCTCTGCATGTTCACGCTCCTCATGGGATTGGTGCAGAAAGTATTTTGCAAAGTTCTTTAATGCCACGTCATCACGATCAAAGTAATAAGACTAAGGTAAGAAAAGCAACGCAAACGTTAGGGACAATGTACAGCAGGAAAAAAAGGAGACAAATTTGCAAACACTGCAGTTTCAGACTTGTAACAACTTACCCAATGTCATTCGTTTTTCCTGTTACAATTAACTCAGTGTAGAGCCTAAGCCATTGAGCTACTTACATTTTCTACCATACTTCATACCCTTGAACAGGGTTTCCCCAAACACTGTTCTCAAGGCAGCCTATCAATGGCTCAGATTTATTAAGCCAGAGTGATAAATAGCACAGTGATAAAGTACCAACCAATCAGCTCCCAAGTCATTTTTACAACAGCCTGAATCATGGCAGAGCTGGTTGGTACTTTATTCCTGTGCAATTTATCACTCTCCAAGTCTTAATAAATCTGGGCCAGTGTTTTATTATCAGACACAGAAGGTATAATCAAACTGGCCGAGGTACTACTCAGTCACCTGTGCCACTACCATTTGCGCTACTAAAGCAGCTGTTCTAGAAAAGTTTAATTGTCAAGTATTTTATTCTGCTCAGGGACATTGATCTTTGTGCCTGCACATCAGCTATATAGAGCTTTGGAATTAACACTGATCTGGGTAAAGGGTCAGTTGGCAATAAAACAAATTTGTAACAGTTTGAGGTTAAAAAATAAACCCCAAAAAGATAATTTGTCCATAGAGCTCAACCTATTTGTTGTCTCCTACACCATTATTTATACAACTAATTTTAACTGTTGTGAATGTCAGGTGTTATTTTGCATTCTTTTTTTACTATAGCATGTGCTATACCCTTCATAATCCTCATCCATTAGGAATTTGTCTAGCCCATTTTTAAAATTGGCAGAGTCTGCCATTACTACTCAGGCAGGGAATTCTAAATACACCGTTCTTACTGTGAAGAAAACTTTTCATCTCTGTGTGCAAAATTCTCTCCTCTAACCTAAGCAGAGGTCCACGAGTCCCCTGTGTGGATCTTATCAAGATGATATTGTCCACAAGCTCTGCTATATTCTCCCTTTATATATTTGTAAATGTTAATCATGTCCCCTCTTACTCTCCTCTTTTCTAGTGTAAACATACCTAGCAAGCCTTTCCTTGTATTCCAAGCATCTCCATCCCCTTAATCAGTTTGGTCACCCGCCTCTGAACTCTAGTACTGGGAGATCCTTTTTGTAGTACAGTGCCCAAAATTATGAGGTATAAAAATAAAGTGCCTAGTCAATGTTCGTAGAAGCCTGTTCAGTGGTCAGTTTAGGAGTGCACCCAATTAAATCCCAATGCATTTTATAAGACTCTAGATGGTTTCAGTATTCAATACTGGCAGCCATCAGTATACAGGCAGCGAAAAGAGCGCTAGAAAGCCCCTTGCAGGCTCATTGCTCTCACCACGCTGCAGGCACAGTGGCTTGCCACAGGTTATATTCTCCCTCTATAGGTGTCATGAACACCCACAGAGGGAGAAGAAACTGTGGCACCAGGATTCTGCCAGCGACATTTTACTACTAGTCAGGATTCCGGCATCAGCATTGTGACCTCTGGAAACCAGACTAGCAGTAATGCTACTGCATCCCCTCCAGATGCAAGCCATATTATTCAGCACTGAAAGATTTCTATGGGTCAAGTCAGTGTAGAGTTCAGCACGCTGTTATGTCAAAAACTAAAGGGTATTTGATCACGAGAGTCAGCATTCGCCAAGTGCCCAGCACAATGCTGTCTTGCCATGCTAAGGGCAGAACACAGCACCTTTTTTTCCCCGCTCACTCACCTGGAGGGATGCAAGAAGAAATCCTCTTGTTTGGCTTCATATCACACTGAATTGGATAGCACTGGGAGCTAATTAACTAGTTAGCATGCTTATATTAGCAGTCACTGCTTTTGTCAGGATTTATGTAAGTGTCAAAACAAATCTGCTTGTGTTTAGACAAAGAAAGCCTTCACATGTTTGTCTTAAGGATAAGAGATTTGATAGCACTAAAGCTGCCACTGCAACTATATGGATTAACAAAATAACTGAACTATTCCTTAATACCAGTATTTTGATTCTGCTCTTCAATACTGCATTACGGCCAGCAGAGAGCACTACAATCAGATCTCCCACCCATGCATCGCACATACCCCTCCCACCACACGTACACAAGTCTTGGAGGTCATTATGTCTTTGTATATGAATGTACGCGCACAAGGCAAGAACATGATATATCATCTTTACAGTTAATGATTTCAGTGCAACTACCATCATATAGGACTACAGCAGCCAGTAAACCCAGGCTCTGAAAACATAGCTTGTGAAATCCACAGCACTAAACAAAATAAAAAACCACACACTTTAATGAAGTGTTATGAGACCTATCTGTAAACATACTGTATGTTTCCACCGAGACTTTAGCCATGCCTGTGGAAGCTACTATGCCTGTATTCAGACATGACAAGCATGAATGTGCAAAAGATGACCCATGACACAGAATAACCATTCTTAGTACATATAAGTGGAACCCAAAACTATTTTTGAATGTTATTCCTGAACAGAAACAGCATGGGTTTCATGTGCATCTGCTAATAGGCTGTGATCTGCTTCACCAATGTTAGTCCGCACCACCATGTGTTTTAGACTGATAACAGAACATACACATGTGATAAGGCCAAGCCACTGGCCCTACCAGCTTTCACTCAGTTAATGCAGCAGGTGTACCAGTGCACTGGAAGATAGGAGAATGCAAAGCAGACCCTGACCTCTATTATGGAGCATGTAGTCACACTTGCATACCCAAAGGTGCATCACAGACCGTTCCTAATGGCACAGAGGCCTCTTACATGCAGCATAGGAGGAGATATTATGTAGATCAGACAAGGAGGTACCACAGCCCACAAGTATTTGTATAATAATGATCCACTCCCTAGCAGTTATTACAACCAATAAAAAGTGTCATACCACACAGGTAGGGGGAAGGGGATTTACACTGTATTTTGCACCAGGGATAGCTGTGACAAAGTTTAAACTAGGACCAGTCATTTCATGCACACAGTTGCAGAGTTATGCTCACTATAGAGTGATTTGTACAAGCAACAATGGGGCAGATGTATTAACCTGGAGAAGGCTTAAGGAAGTGATAAATGCAAGGTGATAACCAGCCAATCAGCTCCCATATGTAAATTAACAGTTAGGAGCCAATTGGCTGGTTCATCATCACCTTGCACTTAACACTGCTTTATCACTTCCTTATACAGGTTAATACATCTACCCCATTATCTGGACCATTGGCTCATGAGTACAGCAAATATGTCTGAAAGTCATTCAGACACGTCAGGTCAGCCCTGCAATATGGCCAGTGCTGATCCATCAGTAGATCTGCTTGTGTACAAGCTACTGCCAACCGGACCTATAGGCTGGCCACAGGAACCGCCATCAATGTCACTCACTACCTATTCCTGTGGACAGATATGCTAACCAGCAGATTGGCAATAGATTAGTTGGCACATCAGGCAGACAGTATATCCATTTGGCCACCAAGTACCCAGCCTTAGGCACTTTTCACACTAGCCAGCAGAGCAAGCTACTGGACAGCTTTTTGCCATGCCAGGCTTGTAAGGAATACTCAGCCCAATGGGTCCTCACACAACCCAGTCACTATGCTGCAGCCAGATCTACCCACTGATCAACAACTGCCAGGCCACGACATCCCTGAAGGCAGTGGATTGAGGGTGTGAATCACCCCATACATACTTTTTTGCTGCTGCACATAGCATTAAACATGGCTCAGAGTTTGTGTGAAAGGGCAGCGACAGCCAACAAAGAACTGGTTGGCTTTTGCCAGCCAGGACATACCAGCATGTGTGAAAGGTGCTTTAGGGTAATGCTGTATGCACTTACAATAAAGGCACCAGATCACAGCCATCAACATGATTTTTTGGAGGGATCCTGTTAATACATAATGCCTCCAGAAGCAAAACAAATGATACATGCAAGGAAACAGCCTCTGCATGAGCAGGATCTGCAATGCCCATCCCTACACCTGATCCCATGCCAGACTGGAGTACATAAAGCATCTCGTTTGCTTAGAGAGATTATGCGCCAGGTAATAAGAGCCAGCAGTACTTTGCCCAGAGGAACAGGACTACCTTAGCACAGGTACCTAGTGCCAGGTGTGCAGCCCATAAGCACTAGAAGACACTGCCAGCCACAGATAAGCTGTACTACAAGGCCCAGCATGCCATGGCAGTCACTTCATACCCACAGCACGCTGGAACTGGCAGGGTAACAGAGGAGAGCCCTTCGTTGCCTGCCTACATAGCAATGCCTGCCCAGCCCACCCTGCAGCGTGACTCCCCCCAGGACATAAGAGCAGATAGCGGATGGCGCAGGCAGAATACGAACCATGGATAGGTACACATAGGAGGCATACAGCTCCAGGTTGACCTGGCGGTTGATTGCAGCCTCGCAGTCCTGGTGGAAGTTCTGGCGGATCTGGGAGCTCATGATGTCTGGTTGAGGGTTCCGTCCAAGCACTGTTGAAGCGGGAACCGCACTGTATGTATCCTCACACGATGCAGCAACAGCGATCTATCTGACGCAGTAGCCCCAGCCACTGCCTTTTATACTGGCGTTACGTCACCACCAGCCCAAGCGCTGCCAGGGGAACTGTCCCGCCCCCTGCTAGTGGCTGCTGGGCGCGGGAGTTGAATGCCAGCCGCCATCTTTTTCCAGGGCAGTTGTCGTTTTATTTGTACAGTTTTGTTGTATCTAATCACAGAGCATAATCATTCATCATGGTGATAGAGACACATGGGGAGGCTACGTGTGACTGCCACCCGCGCCTGAATCTTGCGCTTTTAGTTCAGTTGTATGTGGGCCGCTGCCCTTTGTAAAGATGGCGCCATGATGTTTACTTAACATGGAGTCTGACGTACAAGATCAACATTTCTGTAATGTCATATCTTGTCAGATCATATTTTGCTGTCTCTGCGTATACTACTTGCCTGGGAAACTACAGACATTATTATTACTGCATACAAATAGTACTGGCATGTAATTAAACAGGTTGTGTAACTTAATTAAAAACAGGTTAGACACAGGCTGGACTAACGGTGATCAGTGAAGTCACGTAAACTGGGGTACAATTACGGTAATTGAATAAAATATACTGGAAAATATATTGTAAGCCTACCATTTTCTATGTCTGAGAGATATGTCTCCTAAGTATAGTCACAGAGACAATAAGGAGCAGTGAAATAGGGTGGGCAGGTCTTGGTATTGGCTTTAATTATTACTATTTTAGAAGTGTACAGTATAAAGCTTCCCATGGTTTGCCAAGACCCTCCAACCTGGCCCCTTCCTGGCCTTTCTCAAGGTACAAAATGCTCTGCTCCCGGATTTCTCTCTTAATTTATGATTTTAGCAGTTGTTCATTTACCACTTAACTGAGGATTTATTTAGCCAAAAACCGCTCCGAAATTGGCCCTCATTCCGAGTTGTTCGCTCGTTCTTTTTCATCGCATCGCAGCGATTTTCCGCAAACAGCGCATGCGCAATGTTCGCACTGCGACTGCGCCAAGTAAATTTGCTAAGAAGTTTGGTATTTTACTCACGGCATTACGAGGTTTATTCTTCGTTCTGGTGATCGTAATGTGATTGACAGGAAGTGGGTGTTTCTGGGCGGAAACTGGCCGTTTTATGGGAGTGTGTGAAAAAACGCTGCCGTTTCTGGGAAAAACGCGGGAGTGGCTGGAGAAACGGGGGAGTGTTTGGGCGAACGCTGGGTGTGTTTGTGACGTCAAACCAGGAACGAAACTGACTGAACTGATCGCAATGGCAGAGTAAGTGTCGAGCTACTCAGAAACTGCTAAGAAATTTCTATTCGCAATTTTGAGAATCTTTCGTTCGCAATTTTGCTAAGCTAAGAATCACTCCCAGTAGGCGGCGGCTTAGCGTGTGCAATGCTGCTAGAAGCAGCTTGCGAGCGAACAACTCGGAATGAGGGCCATTGTCGGGGGGTTTTATGAGTGAATTAG
The DNA here is from genome assembly GCF_028390025.1 of Pseudophryne corroboree. NCBI lineage: Eukaryota > Metazoa > Chordata > Amphibia > Anura > Myobatrachidae > Pseudophryne > Pseudophryne corroboree. Next base: position 67,611,046 of record NC_086454.1, on the reverse strand, counting down.
GTGAAGAACATGAATTTAACCCTATCCCAAATGATTTTAGTTAAAAAAAAAATCAAAAGAAATTTTTTTTTTTTTAATTCCCCCCCAAAACATTGAAACACCGATCGGAACATCGCGACCATCGGAACATCGCGACCATCGCGGCTTTCATTTTGAAAGCCGGCACAGCCTGCAGGTATACAGGGGGTCTGGGGGTGGCTTAGGAGGGTTCATTTACACTCCCCAGCGGCTGCCATTGTCTGCAGCCGCTGGAGGGGGGGATCCTGCCGTGCTGACCTATCAGCAGTGATCGGCAGCACGGCAATCAGTAGAGGAGAGTGCAGGGAGGCAGAGAGACCTTACAGTGCCTCTGACAGCAGTAGCGGAGGGAAGTTTATCTTCCCTGCCGCTGCTAACACTCTCTATCTGACTGGTCGCATCCTGTGCGACCAGGTCAGATAGAGCACTTGCAGGCATGGTCGCATCTGATGCCACCATGCCAGGCAAGTGGTTAAACAAGGTGGGGTAGGGATGGCTATCGATCATCAATGACCCGCATCCGGATGCTGGAGAAGACACCGCTTTGGAAAGTAATTACAGACTAATGGGCTCATTTATCAATGAGTTTTCTCATACGTCCTAGAGGATGCTGGGGTCACTTCAAGAACCATGGGGTATAGACGGGATCCGCAGGAGACATGGGCACTTTAAGACTTTCAAAGGGGTGTGAACTGGCTCCTCCCTCTATGCCCCTCCTCCAGACTCCAGTTTAGACTCTGTGCCCAGGCAGACTGGATGCACTCTGAGGAGCTCTACTGAGTTTCTCTGAAAATACTTTATGTTAGTTTTTTTATTTTCAGGGAGAACTGCTGGCAACAGTCTCCCTGCTTCGTGGGACTTCGGGGAGAGAAGTCAGACCTACTTCTATGAGTTTAAAGGCTCTGCTTCTTTGGCTACAGGACACCATTAGCTCCTGAGGGTCTGATCGCTAGGTACTCCTAGATGCTCGTTCCCAGAGCCGGCCGTCACCCCCCTTACAGAGCCAGAAGTCAGAAGACAGGTGAGTAGAAGAAGACAGAAGACTTCAGTGACGGCTTCAGAGGCACCGCACAGCGGCCGCGCTGTGCGTCATGCTCCCACACTCAGCGGCACTACAGGGTGCAGGGCGTGACGGGGCACCCTGGGCAGCATATTAACCTCTAAAAAAAGTGACTGGCAAGAGGGGACAAGGTGCCAAACCTCTGTCCAAACCCCCGCCAGTATAAAGATTTTGGAAAAATAGTGGGGCTGAAGCGCGCCATTCTGGGGGCGGGGCTTAGTCCTCACAGCTCACATCAGCGCCATTTTCTCTTCACAGAAGCTGCAGAGACGCTGGTCCTTCCTCACACTGCTGTACAAGTAACAGGGTGCAAAAAAGGGGGGGGGGGGGCACAGTGAATGTTGGTGCAATATAAGTTATAAAAGCGCTGCAGGTATGGGACATTCTGTAACTGTGTCAGAACCAGGTTTAAGCGCTGGGTTGTGAGCTGGCAAACTCCCTCTGTGTCTCTCTGACAGGCTTTAATGTGGGTCTGTCCCCTATATGCCCAGTGTGTCTGTGTGTGCTGCGTGCACATGTGTCGGCATGTCTGAGGCTGAAGGCTCTTCCCAGGAGGAGATGATGTTAGGGACACAAATGGCTGTCGGAGTGACCCTGTCGGCACCGCCGACACCTGATTGGGTGAATGTTTTGAGTGCTCTGAATGCTAATGTGGCTCTGATAAATAAGAGATTGGATAAATCTGAGTCTCAGAACCAGACATCCGTAGAGGATGTGTTGTTACAAGTCCAGACCCCCTCGGGGTTACAAAAACGTTCATTTACCCAGCTGGCAGACACGGATACCGACACGGACACTGACTCAAGTGTCGACTATAGTGATGCCAGATTAGATCCAAAATTGGCAAAGAACATTCAGTACATAATTGTGGCTATAAAAGACGTATTACATATCACTGAGGACCCTACTGTTTCCGATACTAGGGTCTGTATGTATAAAGGAAAGAAACCTGAGGTAACGTTTCCTCCCTCTCATGAACAGAATACGCTTTGTGAAAAGGTTTGGGAAAATCCTGACAAAAAGTTTCAGATTCCCAAAAGGATTCCAGTGGCGTATCCGTTTCCCTCTGGGGATAGGGAAAAATGGGAGTCACCCCCCAAAATACATTGAAATCCATTTATATCACCACGGGTACGCTACTCAGACCAGCCATTGCGTCTGCATGGGTGAGTAGTGCTATCAAAAGATGGGCAGATAACTTGTCATCTGAAATAGATACCCTGGATAGGGATAGCATTCTTTTGACACTAGGTTATATCAGGGACGCTGCAGTCTACCTAAAGGAAGCTGCGAGGGATATTGGCCTCTTGGGATCAAGGGCCAATGCCATGGCAGTCTCAGCTAGGAGAGCATTGTGGATTCATCAATGGAATGCTGATGCTGACTCTAAGAAAGCTATGGAGTCTCTACCGTATAAAGGTGGTGTATTGTTTGGTGACGGCCTCGCTGAGTTGGTATCTACGGCTACCGCGGGTAAGTCATCATTTTTTACCTTATGTGCCTGCACCACAAAAGAAAGCACACCACTATCAGATGCAGTCCTTCCAGCCCAATAAATACAGAAAAGGCTGAGGGTCTTCCTTCCTTGCTACTAGAGGAAAGGGAAAAGGTAAACGATCACCGGCCGTGGCCGGTTCCCAGGAGCAGAAGTCCTCCCCGGCTTCTGCCAAATCCACCGCATGACGCTGGGGCTCCTCTGCGGGAGTCCGCACCGGTGGGGGCACGTCTCAGATTCTTCAGTCAGTTCTGGGCTCGTTCGGCCCTGGACCCATGGGTTTTAGAAATAGTGTTCCAGGGGTACAAACTGGAGTTTCAAGACGTTCCCCATCGCCGATTTTTCAAATCGGCCTTACCAGCTTCTCTTCCGGACAGGGAGGTGGTATGCGCCGCAATACAAAAATTGTGTCTCAATCACGTCATTGTCAGGGTTCCCCCGTCGCAACAGGGAGAAGGCTTTTATTCAAGCCTGTTCGTGGTCCCGAAGCCAGACGGCTCAGTCAGACCAATCCTGAACCTCAAATCCCTCAATTTCTACCTAAAGAAATTCAAATTCAAGATGGAATCTCTCCGGGCAGTGATCTCCAGTCTGGAGGAGGAGGATTTTATGGTGTCGGTAGACATAAAGGATGCCTACTTACATGTTCCCATCTATCCTCCACATCAGGCTTACCTGAGGTTTGCAGTTCAGGATTGTCATTACCAATTTCAGATGTTGCCGTTTGGTCTGTCTACGGCTCCGAGGGTTTTCACCAAGGTAATGGCCGAAATGATGGTTCTCCTGCGCAAGCAAGGAGTCACAATTATCCCGTACTTGGACGATCTCTTGATAAAGGCGAGATCCAGGGAACAATTACTGCAGAACATTACGCTATCCCTGACAATTCTGCAGCAACATGGTTGGCTCCTAAACTTGCCAAAATCACAGTTGGTTCTGACGAGACGGCTGTCGTTTTTGGGAATGATTCTGGACACAGAATTACAGAGAGTTTTTCTTCCAGTGGAAAAGGCTCTGGAAATTCAGAACCTAGTCAAACAAATCCTGAAACCGCCAAGAGTATCGATCCATCAATGCACTCGGTTGCTGGGGAAGATGGTGGCGGCCTACGAGGCAATTCAGTTTGGCAGATTCCATGCCAGAGTGTTTCAGTGGGACCTGTTGGACAAGTGGTCCGGGTCCCGTCTGCACATGCACCGAAGGATAACCCTGTCTTCCAAGATCAGAATCTCACTCCTGTGGTGGCTGCACAGCTCTCACCTCCTAGAGGGACGCAGGTTTTGGATCCAGGACTGGATCTTAGTGACCACGGATGCGAGTCTCCGAGGCTGGGGAGCAGTCACACAGGGTGAAAGCTTCCAGGGAAGATGGTCAAGCCAGGAAATGTGTCTACACCTAAACGTTCTGGAGTTAAGGGCCATTCACAACTGCCTTCTGCAAGCGGAACATCTTCTTCGCAATCAGTCCGTCTTGATTCAGTCGGACAACATAACAGCAGTAGCGTACATAAACCGCAAGGGCGGAACAAAGAGCAGAGCGGCTATGGCAGAGGCCACAAAGGTTCTCCGTTGGGCGGAAAGGCATACAAGCGCTCTGTCAGCGATCTTCATTCCAGGAGTGGACAACTGGGAAGCAGACTTCCTCAGCAGACACGATCTCCATCCAGGAGTGTGGGTTCTTCATCAAGAGGTCTTTGCAGAGGTGACAAGTCTTTGGGGAATTCCTCAAATAGACATGATGGCGTCTTGCCTCAAAAAGAAACTTCAGAGATATTGTTCCAGGTCGAGAGACCCTCAAGCAATAGCAGTGGACGCCCTAGTGACACCATGGGTGTTTCAGTCGGTGTACGTGTTTCCTCCGCTTCCACTCATTCCAACAGTGATAAAGATCATAAGAAGAACAAAGGTTCAAGCGATCCTCATTGTTCCAGACTGGCCAGGGATGGCTTGGTATCCAGAGCTTCAGGAATTACTCATAGGAGATCCCTGGCCTCTTCCTCTGAGGGAGGATCTGTTACAGCAGGGGCCGTGCGTGTTCCAAGACTTACCGCGACTTTGTTTGACGGCTTGGAGGTTGAACGCCGGATCATAGCCCGAAAGGGTATTCCCAAGGAAGTCATCCCCACTCTTATTCAGGCCAGGAAAGGAGTAACGTCTAAACATTACCACCGTATTTGGAGAAAATACGTGTCTTGGTGTGAATCCAAGAAGGCTCCTATGGAAGAATTTCAGTTAGGTCATTTTCTCCATTTTCTACAAGCCGGAGTGGATGCGGGCCTAAAGTTGGGCTCCATTAAAGTACAAATTTCAGCCTTATCGGTTTTCTTCCAAAAACAATTGGCCTCCCTTCCAGAAGTTCAGACTTTCGTGAAAGGCGTATTGCACATCCAACCTCCCTTTGTGCCCCCTGTGGCACCGTAGTATCTTAACGTGGTGTTGCAATTCCTTCAATCTCATTGGTTTGAACCTTTACAAAAGGTGGAATTGAAATTCCTCACTTGGAAAGTGGTCATGCTGTTGGCCTTGGCATCTGCCAGGCGGGTGTCTGAATTGGCGGCCTTGTCTCACTAGAGACCTTATTTGATCTTCCATGAAGATAGAGCAGAGTTGAGGACTCGTCAGCAGTTTCTGCCGAAAGTGGTTTCGTCATTCCACTTGAACCAACCTATTGTGGTGCCAGTGGCTACTGACGCCTTGTTGGAATCGAAGTTTCTCGACGTAGTCAGAGCTTTGAAAATTTATGTGGCCAGAACGGCTCAGTTTAGAAAAACGGAGGCTCTGTTTGTCCTGTATGCTCACAACAAAATTGGGGCTCCTGCTTCCAAGCAGACTATTGCGCGCTGGATCTGTCATACTATTCAGCAGGCTCATTCTACGGCTGGATTGCCGTTACCGAAATCGGTGAAGGCCCATTCTACCAGGAAGGTGGGCTCGTCCTGGGCGGCTGCCCGGGGGGTCTCGGCATTACAACTTTGCAGAGCGGCTACTTGGTCGGGTTCAAACGCCTTTGCGAAGTTCTACAAGTTTAATACCCTGGCTGATGAGGACCTCATATTTGGTCAATCGGTGCTGCAGAGTCATCCGCACTCTCCCGCCTGTTCTAGAGCTTTGGTATAAACCCCATGGTTCTTGAAGTGACCCCAGCATCCTCTAGGACGTATGAGAAAATAGGATTTTAATACCTACCGGTAAATCCTTTTCTCTTAGTCCGTAGAGGATGCTGGGCGCCCGTCCCAGTGCGTACTGTATCTGCAGTTATTAGTTATGGTTACACACATGTTGTGTTACGTTTATAGTCAGCCTGTTGCTGATGTTGTTCATGCCGTTGACTTGCGTTGTGTTGAATGACATGTTGTACAGCGTGCTTGAGGTGTGAGCTGGTATGTATCTCACCTTAGTTTAACAATAAATCCTTTTCCTCGAAATGTCCATCTCCCTGGGCACAGTTCCTATAACTGGAGTCTGGAGGAGGGGCATAGAGGGAGGAGGCAGTCCACACCCCTTTGAAAGTCTTAAAGTGCCCATGTCTCCTGCGGATCCCGTCTTTACCCCATGGTTCTTGAAGTGACCCCAGCATCCTCTACGGACTAAGAGAAAAGGATTTACCGGTAGGTATTAAAATCCTATTATAAATTTCACTGTGAGTGATAAATTTCACCAGCCAATCCGCTCCTGTCATTTTTCAAACACTGGAGCTGTACTAAGCCTGAAGACGGCATAAGGAAGTGATAAACCAGTGATATGTGCAAGGTGATAAACTTACCAGCCAATCAGCTCCTAACTGTTAATTTACATATTGGAACTGATTGGCTGGTGCGTTTATCACCTTGCACATATCACTGGTTTATCACTTCCTTATGCCTTCTCCAGGTTAATACATGTGCCCCACAGGGCCTAATTCATACCTGATCGCAGCAGCAAATTTGTTAGCAAATGGGCAAAACCATGGGGGTAATTCTGAGTTGATCGCAGCAGCAAGTTTGTTAGCAATTGGGCAAAACCATGTGCACTGCAGGTGTGGCAGATATAACATTTGCAGAGAGAGTTAGATTTGGGTGGGTTATTTTGTTTCTGTACAGGATAAATACTGGCTGCTTTATTTTTGCACTGCAATTTAGATTTCAGTTTGAATACACCCCACCCAAATCTAACTCTCTCTGCACATGTTATATCTGTCCCCCCTGCAGTGCACATGGTTTTGCCCAACTGCTAACAAAATTTTTGCTGCGATCAATTCAGAATTAGGCCCCATGGGGGGTAATTCTGAGCTGATCGCAGCAGGAATTTTGTTAGCAGTTGGGCAAAACCATGTGCACTGCAGGGGAGCAGATATAACATGTGCAGAGAGAGTTAGATTTGGGTGGGTTATATTGTTTCTGTGCAGGGTAAGTACTGGCTGCTTTATTTTTACACTGTAGTTTAGATTTCAGTTTGAACACACCCCACTCAAATCTAACTCTCTTTGAACGTTATATCTGCCCCTCCTGCAGTGCACATGGGTGGTCATTCCGAGTTGTTCGCTCTCTAGCTGCTTTTAGCAGCATTGCACACGCTAGGCCGCCGCCCTCTGGGAGTGTATCTTAGCTTAGCAAAATAGCGAACGAAAGATTAGCAGAACTGCTACTAAATAATTCTTTGCAGTTTCTGAGTAGCTCCAGACCTACTCCTAGACTGCGATCAGCTCAGTCCGTTTAGTTCCTGGTTTGACGTCACAAACGCCCTGCGTTTGGCCAGCCACTCCCCGGTATCTCCAGACACTCCCACGTTTTTCCCTGACACGCCTGCGTTTTTTAGCACACTCCCGGAAAACGCTCAGTTACCACCCAGAAACGCCCCTTTCCTGTCAATCATTCACCGATCAGCAGTGCGACTGAAAAGCGTCACACGAACACCAGCAAATCTACTAAGTTTTGTGTTAAATAACTTGGCGCATGCGCATTTAGCAACAAATCGCAGCATAGCGAAAATCGGCAACGAGCGAACAACTCGGAATGACCACCATGGTTTTGCCTATTTGCTAACAAATTTGCTGCCGTGATCAGGTCTGAATTAGGCCCACCGTCTGTAACATGGCAGTAAGGAGCTGATTGGCTGATGCAATTTATCAGTCACAGTGGAATTTATCACTCATGAGCCCATAAGTAAGTTAAATGGAAACCTCCAATTACCTAATTAGTCCTTGGGGACTGGGTAACGCTGGGATGCCAGAGCAAGTCCCGGTGATTTTTCCTAAAAATAAAAATTTTAGGAAGAATCAGACTTGTTCTGGAGATGCAAGAACTATAAGACGCAAAATCACAGTGTCCAATTTTCAGTCCCCTAATGCACAGGTTCTCAAACTCGGTCCTCAGGACCCCACACAGTGCATGTTTTGCAGGTCTCCTCACAGAATCCCAAGTGAAATAATTAGCCACCTGTGGACCTTTTAAAATGTGTCAGTGAGTAATTAATACACCTGTGCACCTGCTGGGTTACCTGCAAAACATGCACTGTGTGGGGTCCTGAGGACCGAGTTTGAGAACCTATGCTCTAATGGAATTGGAAAACCCTGCGGCTGCGATAAAATCCTTAGTTAATACTATACTTGTAAATAAGTGGTTTTCTATACTTATAAATAAGTAGTTGCAAAACCAACGTTTAGTAAAAATACCCTTTATGGTTGTAGGTAGTATATTTATTGCACTCTGTTGCAGTTGTCTGTGCAGGGGGCAGATTATTAAAGGAGGGTGCCTGTGTGCAGGCTCCGTGTGGGCCCCTCCTCTCTGGTAGAGGCTGCAGCCTTTTAGACTGTGGCTTTGTGTCAGTGTCTACTGCACCCTATCCGTTTGATAGATAGACAGTGTCTAGTTAGACAGTCAATAGATAGACACCATATATTAGACAGACATTAGGTCGACAGGGTCAAAAGGTCGACATGGCCAAGAGGTCGACATGGAAAAGGTCGACAGGTCAAAAGGTCGACAGGGTCAAAAGGTCGACATAGAAAAGACAAATGTTTTTTTTTTATGTAACATGTTTTTGGATTATTTCATACTTTCTCTATCCATGTCGGCATAGAGTTGGTCATAAACCTTGTGGCGAGCGCAGCGAGCCACCGTGCCCGAAGCGTGGCGAGCGAAGCGAGCCCCGCGAGGGTATGCCTTTCTACAATTGGGGGTCCCAGATGACAAAACTATCCACACAAACCACAAAAATGCAAAAAACATGGTGTCTACCTTTTTCATGTCGACCATTTTCATGTCGACCTTTTGACCCTGTCGACCTATTGACCTGTCGACCTTTTCCATGTCGACCTTTTGACCCTGTCGACCTAATGTCCTTCTAACATATGGTGTCTATCTATTGACTGTCTAACTAAACACTATCTATCTTTCATACCGGAACCCTACTGCACATGCGTAGGTCTCCGTGGACATATCTACTGCACATGCGTAAATCACTGGAAAAATGGCTGCCACACCATCTTCCCATTTTTTTCTGTCGGCAGGACCGACCACCACAGAATTCCGGAGGGGTAATTACATACTTGCCTACTTTTGAAAAAGCATTTCAGGGAGATTGTGAAAGTAACAACTAAAAGCGCGGACACGTACTGCTACTTCGGAGAGGCGTGTTATGAACATGACTTACATCCAAATGTAAAAGAGGCCCAAACTTAGTACTATCCATTTGTTGAAGACACGGATATTTTGCAGGATTTGTTTGTGCATTGTGTTTTACAAGAGGTTCCATATACTGTAAGTGACCACAAGAAATGCATGTAGTCATAGGGATCATTGTGCCTTATAACCAATGCAGGGAAATGGCACTGATAATCCCATTGGAATGTATTTATCTCTGATTTCTTTTTCCCCCAAGAATGTTATAGCTACATAATGGGGGTAACATACCTCCCAACTGTCCCGATTTTCGCGGGACAGTCCCGTTTTTTGGGTCCCGCGGTGGGGGGGGGGGGGGGCAGTTGGGAGGCTCTGTCTCTCGCTGCCCTGCTTAGTCTATTCACTGGAGTCAGAGGGAGAGGGGACATGCCAGCGGTTCACAGAGCGCTGGGCATGCCCCCTCAGTGATGAAAACGGGGGTGTGGCTCGCGATCGCGGGTCCTCCCGCGAAGCAATGCCCCTTTTCCTAGGCCACGCCCCTTTTCCGGGAGCGTGTGTCCCACTTCTGTCAAGTTAAAAGTTGGGAGGTATGGGGTAAGGTGTAATCAGGGATATTGCTGGACTATTCAGGGAGTGAGGGAGATTGCTGCTATTTCAGGGAGTCTCCCGCAGAATGAGGGAGGGTAGGCAACTATGTAAAATTACTTGTGTGCGGGTGTGCCGTGTGGGCCTCCCTGGACCCAGGGACCTGTGTGCACCACACACTACACTTATACATAGTCTGTACCATTTACCATTGTGTAACCTATCAGACATAAAATTTTACAGTTACACAAGACACTGCAAAAGACCAGTGACTCAGCATGTTGTGTAAGTGCTGGGAAGTGATGTAAACATGTAGAGAAGTGTGAAAGGTGTCTGCTAGTGTAATGGGTTCATCAGCTGTAATGGGATTTGTTAGTGGTTCAATAATTATGTCCTCAGGGAATATTTGTAAAGGTTTAAATATGTTATAACACCAGCAGTTCTGCAGCTTAGCAGGTGTGAGTCTCCAGGTTCACTGAACTTAGTTTGAAATTTTCCTTCATTCATTTGAAATATCTACCTTCAATAGTCATTTATAAATCCCAGACATTAAGTACTGATAGCAAGACTGTTAATATATGTGTGCCATTGGTAGAGAACCGTAGGGGTTTCGAATAGACACTAGCAGAATGTGAATATGGAGTTTATGCCACACAGGGTTCTTGAGTTGTAGGTTTATTATGGATAGAGACAGTGGCGGTTCTTGCCACGGGCAAGCAGGACTTTTGCCCGGGGCGCCGCCTTCCGGAGGGCGCTGGCGCCATCCGGAGGGCACCGCACCGTGGCAAGATCCGCCACTGCTGCCCGCTGTGTCCCCCGTCCGCCTCCGCTGCCCGCTGCCGTCCCCGTCCTCGGCGCCTCCTGTGAAGGGAACTAGACGCTATGCGTCTAGTTTCCCTTCGTGGAGAGTAACTGCTGAGCGGTGCGCGATGACGTCATCGCGCACCGCACAGCAAAGGTCCTCTCCACGAAGGGAACTAGACGCATAGGGTCTAGTTTCTCTTCGTGGAGAGGACCTTTTGCTGTGCGGTGCGCGATGACGTCATCGCGCACCGCTCAGCATTCAAGCGGCGCTTTCAATGTACAGGGGGCGTGACTCACCACGCCCCCTGTATTAGGCCACGCCCCTTTCCTGCCCGGGGCGCTCTGCGCCCTTGAACCGGCCCTGGATAGAGACTACAGAGGTACCCACAGTAACAGCGGAGTAAGCTGCAATGTGCAGAGAACCATGCAGGTACAGTGGTAATGTAGGTAACACAATTTTTTTCCCTTGAAGCCAGAGGTGTGTGGCTTTAGATAGGGTGACCATAATATCCCTTTAATCTGGGACACCTATGATTTACACAGGTTCTGTGGCTGGCTAAAACCAGGTGAAATTCAGGCTAGAGTTTAGCCAGCCACAGAACCTGTGTAAATCATAGGTTTCCCAGATTAACGGGATATTATGGTCACCCTACTTTCTCTTATGTCCTAGGGGATACTGGGAATCCATTTAGTACCATGGGGTATAGACAGATCCACTAGGAGCCATGGGCACTATAGACACCTTGACAAAGGCTCCCAGGGGAGCAGAAACGCGTTGGTGAGGTGATCGGGGAGACTGTAGCAGACCAGGATATTGAGCGATTGGACACTTTAGGTCCAGGCACAGACACGACACCCAAGAAATTTGGGAGGTACCGTGGGATATAACCATGCTCGTTTGGGTGGGCATTTAATGACACCCCTGTAAATCTGGTACGCTTCTCTGCCTGATTAATGGTGAATTTCTATGTATGTAAATATTCATATTTTAACTTATTTTTTGGAATAAAAAATTGTACTTCACTATATATACCCCTCCCCTTTTAATTTTGGGTTAAATACGGAGCTATTATCCCATCAGGTGAGAGATTGGGTCGACAAACAAAATAGGACACGGATGTTGAATTTACTTTGGATCGGACTAAACGAGGAATTTGGATTTTAAATTTGTCCTTCAGACAAAAAAACAGAGACCCATTGGATACTGACGTATATATCTTTCTAATTTTTCCCGCATCGAAGAGGGTGCGCACAATTGTTAATATTGTATACTATAGAAGTTTGTGTATGCTGGCTCCTCCCTCTATGCCCCTCCTACCAGACTCAGTTTAGAAAATGTGCCCGGAGGAGCCGGTCATGTCTCTGGAAGCTCCTGAAGAGTTTTCTACATTTATTCGTTATTTTCAGGCAGGACTGGATGTCATCAGCCTGCCTGCTTCGTGGGACTTAGGGGGAGAACGGCCCAACCCCACTAAGGGTTAATGGTCCCGTTCCCTGCTGACAGGACGCTAGCTCCTGAGGGAACTATTCGCAATCCCCACCACGGCAAGTGTACATTCCCGCAGCACGCCACCACCCCCAACAGAGCCAGAAGAATGAAGAGTGGTGAGTACTAAGCCGGCGTCCCATTTAGCGGGTCGCCGGCCATTATGGCGGCATGAGGGTACGGAGACACACGGCTTCTACATGGGGCGGACTGAGTCTCCTGACTAAGTACTCTGTAGTGTACACAGTACCCAGACTGGCACTACAGCCATAAAAGGGGAATGTCTCCATTTTATGCACACAGACACATAAGCCAGTATAAAGAAAAGCGGGATGACTGTGCGCGATTGAAGGGGCGGGGCTTCACTATGAGCGGATCCAGCAGCTCACAAGCTCCATTTTCCCTACTGCAGCTGACATAGACTTTGACTGACAGGGATGTGCAGCTCCTCCGGAAAGCCTCCAGTTTACCTCAGTGGTACCAGGGATTTACTAGTTTACAAGTGCACTAAGTCCCTAATCTAGGTAGTTAGTCTGCGACCTGGCTAAGCTTGGCATTATCGATAAGGGCGCCGTGTGCTGGTTTCATACTCTCTCTCTCTGGAAGGGCTCTTTGTGGGTTAATTATGCTTTTAACTTTTTCCTGTGTGTGTGCTGTCACTACTGCAGTATGTCAGGCAAAGAGTGTGTTTCATGTACAGCACAGTGTTCCTCTTCTTCACTAGTGTGTACTCAGTGTAGTGTTCCTTCCCAGGCTAGTGGGACAGAACCAGCATGGCTGGACTCCATTAGGGGAATGATTTCTACCATTTCTACAAAATTATCTCGTAATGAGAAAGAGATGCAATACTTAAGGCAGTCTGTGGATGAGTTTATGAAAAAGGACTCAGTACCCAGACCAGCGTCTCAGTCCTCTACCATTTGTCCGCAAAAACATACCTTGGCCCATATCCTGCATTCTGATTCTGATAATGAAGGGTCAGAAATGGAGGAAGGTGAGGTGGATACAGAGGTAGGGGAGGGTACTCTGTCACAGGGCGTAGAGGCACTCATAGAGGCTATCAGAGAAATTCTAAATATCCCTGATAAGGTGACAGAGGAGAGTGAGGAATCTTACTTTAATATTAAGGAAAAAATCCTCAGCCACTTTTCCTGTGTCAAAGGAACTAAATACCCTGTTTGAAGAAAATTCCTAGGCGGTTGTTATCATCTTTTCCTTTTCCTCCTGAGGATAGGAAAAAATGGGAAAATTCATCGATAGTGGATGCGTCAGTCTCCAGGCTCTCACGTGAAATTGTACTACCTGTGCCTGCTGCAGCCTCCCTAAAAGATGCGTCTGATCGCAAGATTTAGACTACATTCAAATCTTTGTATACTGCTGCCGAGGTGGCCCAGAGATCCACTATAGCATGTGGGTGGATTACAAGAGCCATTGCTAAATGATCGGTAATTTAATTGACAGGTTAGACACCTTACCTCAAGAGGAAATTATTTTGCTACTGCAATATATACAAGAGTCTGCGAACTTTATGGTGGAAGCCATAAAAGAAATAGGTTTGCTTAATGCACGCACTACAGCTATGGCAGTGTCGGCATGCAGAGGATTATGGCTACGTCAGAGGACTGCTGACGCGGACTCCAGGAAAGGAGTTGAAGGCCTACCTTTCACAGGAGAGGCCTTATTTGGAGATGAACTCGACAAATGGATCTCCCTAGCTACTGCGGGTAAGTCCACATACCTACCTTCTGCAGCTCTGCCAGCTAGGAAGGCCTACTCAGGACCTAATCTTCAGTCCTTTCGGACTGCCAAGTGTAGAGGCAAGGCCAGAGGTTCTTCTACCTACCTTAGAGGTGCTAGAGGTAAACCACGCAAACCAGCGACTGCTGGTTCTCAGGTACAGGGCTAAGGCTCTGCTTCCTCAAAACCTTCCGCATGACGGTGGACCATGAGGCCTGGAAGACATGAGGGTGGGAGCCCGGCTAAAATTAATCCGTCACATCTGGACAGGATTGTGCCAGATCCCTGGGTCATAGAACTTATATCCCAGGGCTACAGACCGGATATCCAGGAGCTCCTACCTCACAGATTCTTCAAATCAGGCTTGCCAGTAAACTTACACGACTCCACTTAAAAACTGTTACAGACCCAGGTCATTATTCCAGTTCCACCTCATCTACACAACAAGGGTTACTATTCCAGCTTGTTTGTAGTACCGAAACCGGACGGTTCGGTAAGACCAATTCTGAACCTCAAGTCATTGAACCCGTACTTACAAGTGTTCAAATTCAAGATGGAATCGTTGAGGGTGGTATATCTCAGGTCTGGAGGAGGGGGAATTCCTAGCATCTCTGGATGTCAAGGATGCGTACCTTCACATTGCGATCTGCCACCTCATCAGCCTTATTTACGGTTTGAAGCAATGTAGAATGGGGTGTGTGTACTATGGCACACTTTTAGTAACAGCCCAATCCTACTCCTCTTCTGATCTGCCCAAAAACCAGATCACACAAGTCAATATTTCAAAATAATACAGTGAGGGAAGATCAAAGGCGCTTACTTAACCACTGCAAGACACTTCAAACAATGTATGAAAAAAGAAATGGGATATCAATATACATCACATAAATTCTTTGCAGTCCTGAGTCAACCATGTTTTTCCTTTTTTCTCCCTTGTGCCGATTCACCGTCTCCCAAATGTTGCATATATGGAAAGATAGGAAATAAGCACAAGATGTGTAGTATTGTTTGTGTTGCAAAATGGATATGAGTCTCGTGAGTTCACCAAAGAAAATAGTCCTATGATGTGAAAGGTTCTTGATAGTAGATAGGGATAGTTTCTCACCACCACTTCACAACATGAAGAGACGTACCAAAACTCACTTGAAAATACATATCACATTCACTATACACATAAAGGTATCTTTCATTTTCATATCCTTGACAAAAGAATATGTAATTATTCACGTCCAAATTAAACGTACCACACTCACTTCTTAGCAGGTGATTTTCCACATATAACGGTTTCTTTGAAAAGGATCCACAGATTCCTCTCTCCAGAAAAATATTAAAATTTTCACAAAATTATAAAAAAATACAGAATGCAAAAAGCAGAATAAAAACTCTCCTTATCCAATTTCCAAAAAATAGTACAATAGAGAATGTGAGTCAGATGGAATGTGACAGACACTGGTGAAGTCCGGATATGCACCTGTGTGCACAACAAGCTATGTACCTTTGGAATATTGTAGATAGGGAGAAGGCTGCTAAAAAAAAGTAGTGATCACTGTCTGGTAGCACCAACGCCGTTTCGACACAAAGTCTTTTTCAAGGTGTATGTTCAGACAGTGATAGACAGGATATTTATACTAGTAGACAGGAAATTGAAATGTATCATGGGTGAAATTGGGCCTATTATCCTCATTGGCTAAGGGGTATTCCAAAAGGACAATTCCTGAGGCTAAAAAGGAATTGTAGTGAAATCCATAACTATTTGGATCAAAAGAAAGTTATGAAAAAAAATTTTTTGAAGAAGGGATATAATCTGGAACTCCTAGAGAAGGCAGAAGAAGAAGTTGATAAAATGGATAGGAGAGATATCTTGAAAAAGGAGAACATCAAGTCTAAGACCAATCAAGCTGAATGGGCCTTTATATCAGGCTTTGGGGCAGATTATAAAAAACAAGAATATATCATACGACAACATTGGCACCTCCTGTTAAGAGATCCAGTGCTAAAGAACATTATCCCAGCCCAACCTAAATTCAATTATAGGAAAGGAAGAAACCTAAAGAATTCTTTAGTAAAAAGTGCGCTACCTTTCGAGTCCATCAATCCAATACGCACGAAGGGGTTTCATAGGTGTGGTTCATGCATGGCATGCAGAACCATATCCTCAGAAACTTCCAAAATTAGAAGCTTTTCAGTAAACAACATCAAATATGAAATAAATAATTTTATCACCTGCCACACCACAAATGTCGTTTATGTAATAAAATGCGAATGTGGTTTGCTTTATGTGGGTAGGACCGGGAGAGCCCTCAAAACAAGAATAGCAGAACACATACGGAATGTGAAAAAGGGACATAGCTTGTTGTGCACACAGGTGTATATCCGGACTACACCAGTGTCTGTCACATTCCATCTGACTCACATTCTCTATTGTGCTATTTTTTGGAAATTGGATAAGGAGAGTTTTTATTCTGTTTTTTGCATTCTGTATTTTTTATAATTTTGTGAAAATTCAAATATTTTTCTGGAGAGAGGAATCTGTGGATCCTTTTCAAAGAAACCGTTATATGTGGAAAATCACCTGCTAAGAAGTGAGTGTGGTACGTTTAATTTGAACGTGAATAATTACATATTCTTTTGTCAAGGATATGAAAATGAAAGATACCTTTATGTGTATAGTGATATGTATTTTCAAGTGAGTTTTGGTACGTCTCTTCATGTTGTGAAGTGGTGGTGAGAAACTATCCCTATCTACTATCAAGAACCTTTCACATCATGGGACTATTTTCTTTGGTGAACTTACGAGACTCATATCCATTTTGCCACACAAACAATACTACACATCTTGTGCTTATTTCCTATCCTTATTTACGGTTTGCACTGCAGGACTGCCACTACCAGTTTCAGGCCCTGCTATTTGGTCCGGATCGCATCTTCACATGCACCTAAGGATTCGTCAGTCACCAAAAGCCAGGATCTCCCTCCTGTGGTGGCTACAGACTTCTCACCTACTCGAGGGTCGGAGGTTCGGAATTCAGAGTTGGATTCTGCTAACCACAGATGTAAGCCTCAGAGGTTGGGAAGCAGTCACCCAGGGGGTGCAGTTTCAAGGATGATGGGCAAGTCAGGAAGTCGTCCTTCCAATAAACATCCTGGAACTCAGGGCTATCTACAACGCGCTTCTGCAGGCCTCATCTCTTCAGAATCAGGCTATTCGGGTCCAGTCAGACAATGTGACGGCGATGACGTACATAAACCGACAGGGCAGCACGAAAAGCAGCCGCAATGTCAGAGGTGTCAAGAATTCTCCTCTGGGCGGAAAAACACGCCGTGGCGTTGTCGGCGGTCTTCATTCTGGGAGTAGACAATTGGGAAGCAGACTTCCTCAGCAGACACGATCTGCACCCGGGGGAATGGGGCCTCCACCCGGAAGTGTTCCAGTGGTTAACACGTCGGATCCACAAATCAACATGATGGCCTCTCGACTCAACAAGAAGCTCAAGCGGTATTGTTCCAGGCCGAGGGACCCACAAACAGTAGCGGTAGATGAGTAATACCAGAAAAATATATCAGAGCGCTTGTAAATATGTAAATGCACACCTAAAAAGAAAACGGTTAAATAGAAGCATGTTTACAGCTCTTTTAAGACGTTTTGAGCAAAGCCCACATGGAAACAAGGGGTTCTGATTAATAGTCTTCAGTAGACAATCATGTACTAGTTGTTACTACCTCTCCCTATCTCTTGTTCCTGCTCTGTTACTTGGTTCAGTAATGTTGTTTGGTTCAGCTGTTGCTGTCCCTGTTTGCAAGTTTGGCTAGCATGGCTTTCCTCTTGTTCTGGTTGTGCTGGTTCGAATTCTCACCACTTTCCTTTTCTATATCCTTCTCTCAAAGTATGTCCGTCTCCTCAGTCATAGGGGGTCATTCCAAGTTGTTCGCTCATTGCCGATTTTCGCTATACTGCGATTAGTCGCTTACTGCGCATGCGCAAGATTCGCAGAGCGCATGCGCAAGATTCGCAGAGCGCATGCGCTTAGTTATTTTACACAAAAGTTAGGTATTTTACTCACGGCATAACAAAGCTTTTTCATTGTTCTGGTGATCGTAGTGTGATTGACAGGAAGTGGGTGTTTCTGGGCTGAAACTGGCCGTTTTCTGGGAGTGTGCGAAAAAACGCTGGCGTTTCTGGGAAAAACGCGGGAGTGTCTGAAGAAACGGGGGAGTGTCTGGGCGAACGCTGGGTGTGTTTGTGACGTCAAACCAGGAACGAAACTGACTGAACTGATCGCAATGTAGGAGTAAGTCTGGAGCTACTCAGAAACTGCTAAGAAATTTCTATTCGCAATTCTGCTAATCTTTTGTTCGCAATTCTGCTATGCTAAGATACACTCCCAGAGGGCGGCGGCTTAGCGCGTGCAATGCTGCTAAAAGCAGCTAGCGAGCGAACAACTCGGAATGAGGGCCATAGTTTCCTAGACTGAGTCTGGTAGGAGGGGCATAGAGGGAGGAGCCAGCACTCACAATCAAACTTCTATAGTGCCCATGGCTCTTAGTGGACCCATCTATACCCCAGTGGCAAACGCAGGGTTTCTAGAGGGGGGTTTCCAAATGCATTCCACAATCTCCCACTCTGCGGAACGTTGGAGCAATTGTGGGAGTCTGGGGGAGCGGTAGATGAACCTAGTAAAGACCTTGGACATTAATGTATACTGTACGGAATACAGTATTAACATTTAACACTATAGATGGTCTATAGTTTAGGCTGTATCACACATTTAAATAATATAAATAAGTGGTCAGGAAAAAGATTAAACATACTGTAATAAATAAATACACAAACATAATAGAACCAGTACTGCACTTTTCTTCCTGGTAGCTACTCTCTTGTCCAGTGCACTGATTGAGGATTCACACAGCAAACTTGGTAGAAGAAGCTGCTACCACTGGGCATGTGCAGCAGCTCTGCTTTGTTCCTTACACTGCATTATGTGGTGGTAGCTCTAGTTATCGTATTATATACCATTGCTATTGTTTTCATCATTTGAGCCACTTGCCAAGAGGAGGGGGGTTTCCGGGCAATGAGGTGGAGAACTTACAGGGAGGCTGAGGTCAGGGACACTGAAGGGCAATTACAGGAAGGGTGTGGGCAGGGACACTGAGGGGGAATTACAGGAGTGTGCAGGCAGGGACACTGAGGGGGAATTACGGGCAGGGTACGGGCAGGGACACTGAGGTTGTATTACAGGGAGGGACACTGAGGGGGGAGTCATAGGGAGGCTGAGGTCGGGGACACTGAGGGGGAATTACAGGAGTGTGCAGGCAGGGACACTGAGGGGGAATTACGGGCAGGGTACGGGCAGGGACACTGAGGTTGTATTACAGGGAGGGACACTGAGGGGGGAGTCATAGGGAGGCTGAGGTCGGGGACACTGAGGGGGAATTACAGGCAGAGCTGGATTAAGGCATTGGGGGGCCCGGGGTTCTTAAGACAGGGGGGCCCTAAGGTCTAAAATTAAATTTTATATATATATATATATATATATATATATACATACACAATGTATCGTTTGAACTAGGGGAGTATCGGGTAGTTTGGATAAATTAGCTATTTTACATATACGCATATATATATATGTATATATATGTGTATATATACATGCATACACACACACACATATATATATATATATATACACACTCACCGCAGCCTAACCCTAATACTCCCACTGCAGCCTAAACCTAATTCCCCCCCCCCCCCCCCCCCCCCGCATGTTACCTCTCCGTGGGCTTGGCAAACAGGCAAACACTCGTTGGGGATTCCAGCGGTCAGGGATCCGAGCAGTGTCGTAATTCCGGTGTCTGTATTTAGAATGCTGGGATCCCGACTGCCAGGTTCCCCACCCTGCTCATATATATATATGTATATATATATATATATATATACAGGTATATATATATCAGGGACGTGCAGTCAGGGGAGGCAGGGGAGGCAGTGCCTCCCCTGTCATTAATGAGTAAAATAATACAAAGAAGATACTTATGACACATAAGTATCTTCTTTATTATTTTACCTATCATTAATGTGTGAAAATCAGTTTGGGAGGCACCGATCGTGGTGCCTCCCGTAGTGATTGGGAAAGGTATGGGGAGCGGGGGGCGGGCGCGGGCGGGGCCTAGCAATGGGCAGGAAAAGCCCATTGAAATAACATGGGAAAGCGGCACCATTAGTGGTGCCGCTTTCCTACAGGGACGTGCTTTCAACCTATGAAAGCACGTCCCTGTGAGTGAAGCCACAGTGATTAGCCAGCGGATCCGTCACTGGATCCGCTGTCAATCACTGTGTGGGCGTCGGTACCAGCGGAGGTGCGGGCGGCGGAGTTGCGGGATGCGGCGGAGGTGCTGGCGGCGGAGAGGCGGGCGGCGGTAGCGGCGGCGGGACGCGGCATTCAGGCCCCTTGTGCAGAGTTTGCCAGCGGAAGCGGTACCCATTTCAAAAATGGCGCCTCAGCGTCATTTTTGAAATTCAAGATGGCCGCCGCGAGCCAATCATGGCTCGCTGCGTCATCGCCCCGCCCCCTCCCGCTGACTTATATAAGTCAGCGCGAGGCAGTGGCTGTCAGTCCGACGGCTGAGGAGGAGCGGAGAAGAGCTCCTGAAGACTGAAGACGCCGTGGAAGTCCTGGATGGGCGGCGGCTATGCAAAAGAGCTTAGCAGCCACCGCCCACCAGGTGAAGATGCTGGAAGTCCTGGGAAGGCGGCGGCCATGCAAAAGAGCTTAAAGGCCGCCGCCTCCCAGGTGAAGACGTCGTGGAAGTCCTGGATGGGCGGCGGCTATGCAAAAGAGCTTAGCAGCCGCCGCCCACCAGGTGAAGACGCCGGAGCAAGACCCCAGAAGCCCTGGGGAGGTGGCGCCCCCCCAGGTGAAGACGCCGGAAGCCCTGGGAAGGCGGCGGCCATGCAAAAGAGCTTAAAGGCCGCCGCCCCCAGGTGAAGACCCAGTTTAATAAAGGATTTTTTAAAGAATGTGTCGTGGTTTTTTTTCACTATTTTCTTTACAGGTGGACTACAGGTGCCAGCGGGCCCTTTATGTCCGGGCATGCTGGCACTTGTGGCTCTCCAAGTGCCAGCATGCTGGGGCAGGCTTGCTGGGACCTGTAGGCCACCTGTAAAGAACAATATTACTATTCTTTGCAGGTGGACTACAGGTGCCAGCGGGCCCTTTATGTCCGGGCATGCTGGCACTTGTGGTTCTCCAAGTGCCAGCATGCTGGGGCAGGCTTGCTGGGATCTGTAGGCCACCTGTAAAGAACAGAACATACAATGAACCCCGCACCCACCGCCACCAGGGGTGCGGGGCATAGCACTGGGCTATCAGCCCAGTGCTGGTTGTTGCTCGGGAGGGGGGACCCCATTTAGATTTTTTTGGGTCCCCACTTTCCAAGGAATTCCAGCCCTGGGCTGACTGGTTTGGGGGGTGTTTAATGGCATGGCAGGGGGACCCCACACTGAGTGTCTCCCCTGCTATGGCATTATCCCCCCTGGCTGGTTCTGCCTGGTGCTGGTTTTAGTGGTGTGGGGGGACTTTTTTGTTTATTTTTTTTCGGGGGGGGGGGGGGTTTTAGCTGCAGTGCCTCCCCAGGCCCTGACCTCACCGCACGTCACTGATAGATATATATATATATATATATATATATATATATAACAGAATAAACAGCGGCAACTGTATTGAACAAGTCACATACAAACGACGTTTCGAGGCTCGCAGACCCTTTTTCAAGGTGTGAATAAGGGGGAAAAAAGGTCTGCGAGCCTCGAAACGTCGGTTGTATGTGACTTGTTCAATACAGTTTTTGTTTACTGTACTGCAACGTTTTGAGGTAATCCCCCCAACTGTCATCAGGACGGGGGGAAGTATCCCGAAACATCGAAGTAAAGCACTTTATCTTTCACCAAGTGCTGAGCCCGGGAGTGCCGCCTCTGTTGTGTGTGTGTGTGTGTGTGTGTGTGTGTGTGTATAAATATATATATATATACACATACATACACATATATATAATCTCATCCTAACCCTCTGTTCTACGCTCTCTATGTATCCCATCTGTGTCACCCCTGTCTGTCTACCCCTCCCCTTTAGAATGTAAGCTCTCACGAGCAGGGCCCTCTTCCCTCATGTGCTTATCCTTTCTTACTTTAATAATCTTCAACTGCACCAAATCCATCAGTCTTCTGCCACCTGATACTTATTCCAGTGTCATCTGCTGATGTAACTATGTTTATTTACCCTGTACTTGTCCTATACTGTTATCAACTGTAAGTTGCTGTTTTCCTGTTTGATTATTTATGTACTCTGTAATTGGGCACTGCGGAACCCTTGTGACGCCATATAAATAAAGGATAATAATAATAATATACAGTGTGTGTGTATATATGTATTTTATATTGTCAAAGTCGAAAAATATTGCAGAACACACATCACGTACAAACTGCACACACATGCCCACTGCGCGTGCACTTGTTCTGCCGTGCGTGCACATATCCGCAATTTGCGTATGGTCGCTCCTGCGGTCCTGCGCATCGGCACGTGGTATGGGTATTTACGGCAGAGTTTGTGTACGCATGGAGAGCCATCAAAACACATTACATATTTAATCCAAATAGTGCACAATGTACACATAGTCTCCTTGCACCACATCAGAAAGTTATAGCTGTTTAAATGGTTGCAGAACAAAGGGATTCACCTTTACAGGATAAGAGGGGACAGGCTAAGGTTATAAGGTGGTATTTGGTATCCAGCTGTAGGGTATTTTAAGGGTAACATTCCGGTGTTGGTCTGCGGAAGATCGCATGTTCCTGTGGATAGTTATGTGCAGAAGCAGAATATAGATATAAACTGTATTTACTGTATATTATGTATGCAGCGGGAATCCAGAGGAGACTACCCACAAGAGCAGTTGAGAAAGACATCGTCTACCTTTTCAAATCAACCTATGACCTCTCCTGTACTGTAAAAGTGCATTCCTGTGTCCAATGGACAAAGGGATTACAGTATCCATTGTATTGCTTTTGGAAGAATTGTATAAATAAAGCCTGCTGCAGCCTGTCCTGGGACCAGACTCACAACGTTATCTATTTGATGACGGAGGACCGGACCGGGAAGCGCACGCGAATATACTCACATATGTACATTGACTGTAGCCATTATTCTGTTATATATTGTCTTGTATTGTAGTGTATAATTTGTATTGTAAACCCCCTTTCAGAAATAATCCACTGTGGTGTCGGAACCCAGCGGTAAAATCACAATTGGTGTCGTGTCCTCATTGCCCTGCTAAGGTTTAAAGTATATTATTATTGCATTGCTGTAGAAGGTTTAAAGTGTATCTCTGGGTGTGTACGCGCTGTGAGTACTTTGTACCGTCAGCGCGGCGTGTGTACGCAAAGTCCGTACACTGTACGGGACTCTGTACGCTAATAGTGTAAAAGGTGCGTAGAGTGTGAATTAAGTATAGCGTCCGCAGCGGCTAAAGATTTAAGGTATGTTTAAGGTATAGCTTTCATTCCTGTAAAGATAATCAGCTTTATCAATTGGGGGCTCTCCGGTTTTCCACATTTTTACTGCTTAACAGGTCACAAGCAGACTTAATCTATCAGCATAAGGGTGGACAGGGATCCTTTTCTTGGTCGGTGGATGCACTGAAAACCCTACTTAATTGCTGATTAGATGGTGTCTGCTCTGTATGGTTTGTAGGGTTGCTGGTAAGAACTCGTAAGGTAAGCAGGAAAAAAGCTATTTAAAATCTGTGAATTTATTTTTATTTTTGGCGCCAAATGCGTACACAACAAAATCGTACACCCATAGTCTGTGCATACTCTCCCACATTGTTGCCATAACATTCAGATTACTAGATTCATAATATAAATATTAAGGAAGTAAGTGTAAAACACAAACGCAGTCTGGCCTAGTTATAAAGGTTTATACAGAAAAGAAACTGTGTGGCGTGTTAAGTGAGCGATTATAGTTAATATTGCTCACATTTGTAGAAAGTTGTTTTATTGCGTCCGCACATTGGTACACGTGGTACGGAACGTGAGGACAGCGTACACAAAACGTGCACGTAGCGCAAGGCCGCACACGTGGCATAAAGGTACGCACTGTTGCGTAATTACGCAAGCTTGCATAGCGTTGTGTGCGCATAATAAAACCACACGATAGTTCGTATAGTTTAAAGGTGGGATAGTAGCCACGCTACAATAACACAAGATTGCTCAGTTTCCAAAGTTTAGTATAAAACCCTTATTTACTGTGTTGCCTGTGGGAGTAAAGCTGCTTGTCTGAATGATAATTTTCTGTACAGAAAAATAAAGTGTATTTGAGTGAGCGAGTGCAGGAGTGAGTGGATACTGAACCCAAGAACTAGGTGGACTAGGTGGATTGCTAGGTGGTCTAGGTGGACACACTGGGTTAGTAGAGGCCCGGTGGCGTAAGGTTCGCAACCCTGCATTATTAACTAGGTGGTCTTGGTGGACTGAGTGGTATCCCATACAACTCTAGGTGGTCTACTAGGTGGTCTACAGCAATTGTAGGGCATATAGATAACTAGTATCTATAGGCTGTTCTATTGCATCACATGTCCGTTTGTTCTGCATAGCGCAACGTGATATTATTGTGTCACATTTGCTGTGGAAGAGCATACGTAGACGTGATTGTATAGACAAAGGGGTTTTTCTTTGATAACTTCGGGAAATCTCCCTGGTGGGCTTCACTGGAAAGGGTGAAGGATAGTTATCTAATTTCTCTGTTTTTCACCCTACAAACAATTCCAGTTGAAAGATACCGAAAAGTAAATTTTCACTGCCTCTCTCAGGAAAATATTCCAAACAGAACTTCCACCGAAAGAAATTACGGTGTAAGGTCTGATAGGAGCCCTAAGTTGGGTACATTGCGATCCGCTATCAACAGTGTATCGTTGTATTGGCCAGCGTGGGCACGAGCGAGTGGAAGGCGCTCAGGTATACTTCCACCGTCTACTTATGTTGAGTATTTTGGTGTTTGTGGGAATTTTTTTTAAAGTATTAGAAGAGACCCACAAATATGGGAGCCAGTTGCTCAAGTAAAAGGCGTTTAGACAGGGTTCAGGCAGAATTGTGGCCAAAAGGCTCAGCAAGGTTTATAATGTGTGAAAAATATGGTTCACACACAGAAGGTTTATGCAATGAGTGGATATGTATGACCAACAATGATAGGGTACCATTCCCTAGAGTGGGCAGCTTTGAACCAGAGGTATTACAGAACTTAAGGTTAAGGATATGTCTGATAAAATCCAAGAAACAAAGGATTAAACATACAGACTGTTTAAATTTATGGCAACAGGAGGGGATATGCAAAAGGAATTAGCTCGCGCAGCAGGTTCCAAACCTAGCGGGAAAACAATGGCGACGGCACCACCACCTCCATATATTGTTGGGGAGAAAATGGCTACAGCCAATGATACATTGGTACAGAATAAGAGTGTAATTGCAAAATGTACTAACCCTAACCCTTGCCAGTTGTACCCTGTTTTAAATTTTCCCCAGGACTGCGAACAAGAAGATGAGCCCAGCACGATATCGGCACTCTCTCTAGCAGCCACCATACAAGACACTCAGGTGGGCATGGCCCAACCAACAAGAGCAGTAGTCAGGCCCCCTAGCGGAGGGATAAGTGAGGTCGTGTCCACAGGTAAGTACGGTACCGTACATTATGCAGAAACCATAGCACCCCACATTGTCGAATCAAAACAGAATGATGTAATTGAATTAAATCCTGTCAGGGTGATTGCAGTCCCCAATGGGAAGACTGACGCTCAGGGAGTCACTCCCATCAGGAACATTGTCCCTGGTCCCGGACAGAATTGAGGTCAATTATGTCAGAATTTCCCGATCCCAGAAAGGATCTAGTCTCATGCCAGAGGTTCATTAAAGAGTAAGGTAACGCCACCGAACCCACAAACAAAGATTGGCGAACAGTGCTACAGATATGTTTACCCTCCAATATTGACCCCGCGAAGTTCATAACTGATTGCAATTTAGACGAAGAAGTACCTATCACTGATGAGTACACTCAGGAGAAGGTACGACAAATCAATCTGCAATTAGGAATATATTTCCCTACTGTTGTCAAATGGAATAAAATCTTTTCCATAATTATTTATTATTTATTACCAGTTATTTATATAGCGCACACAAATTCCGCAGCGCTTTACAGAGAATATTCGGTCATTCACATCAGCCCTGCCCCAGTGGAGCTTACAATCTATATTCCCTATCACATGTACACGCACACACATTCATGCTTGGGTTAATTTTGTTGGGAGCCAATTAACTTACCAGTATATTTTTGGATTGTGGGAGGAAACCGGAGTACCCGGAGGAAACCCACGCAAGTTGAAACACCGATCGGAACATCGCGACCATCGGAACATCGCGGCTTTCATTTTGAAAGCCGGCACAGCCTGCAGGTATACAGGGGGTCTGGGGGTGGCTTAGGAGGGTTCATTTACACTCCCCAGCGGCTACCATTGTCTGCAGCCGCTGGAGGGGGGATCCTGCCGTGCTGACCTATCAGCAGTGATCGGGAGCACGGCAATCAGTAGAGGAGAGTGCAGGGAGGCAGAGAGACCTTACGGTGCCTCTGACAGCAGTAGCGGAGGGAAGTTTATCTTCCCTGCCGCTGCTAACACTCTCTATCTGACTGGTCGCATCCTGTGCGACCAGGTCAGATAGAGCACTTGCAGGCATGGTCGCATCTGATGCCACCATGCCAGGCAAGTGGTTAAACAAGGTGGGGTAGGGATGGCTATCGATCATCAATGACCCGCATCCGGATGCTGGAGAAGACACCGCTTTGGAAAGTAATTACAGACTAATGGGCTCATTTATCAATGAGTTTTCTCATACGTCCTAGAGGATGCTGGGGTCACTTCAAGAACCATGGGGTATAGACGGGATCCGCAGGAGACATGGGCACTTTAAGACTTTCAAAGGGGTGTGAACTGGCTCCTCCCTCTATGCCCCTCCTCCAGACTCCAGTTTAGACTCTGTGCCCAGGCAGACTGGATGCACTCTGAGGAGCTCTACTGAGTTTCTCTGAAAATACTTTATGTTAGTTTTTTTATTTTCAGGGAGAACTGCTGGCAACAGTCTCCCTGCTTCGTGGGACTTAGGGGAGAGAAGTCAGACCTACTTCTATGAGTTTAAAGGCTCTGCTTCTTTGGCTACAGGACACCATTAGCTCCTGAGGGTCTGATCGCTAGGTACTCCTAGATGCTCGTTCCCAGAGCCGGCCGTCACCCCCCTTACAGAGCCAGAAGTCAAAAGACAGGTTAGTAGAAGAAGACAGAAGACTTCAGTGACGGCTTCAGAGGCACCGCACAGCGGCCGCGCTGCGCGTCATGCTCCCACACTCAGCGGCACTACAGGGTGCAGGGCGTGACCGGGCACCCTGGGCAGCATATTAACCTCTAAAAAAAGTGACTGGCAAGAGGGGACAAGGTGCCAAACCTCTGTCCAAACCCCCGCCAGTATAAAGATTTTGGAAAAATAGTGGGGCTGAAGCGCGCCATTCTAGGGGCGGGGCTTAGTCCTCACAGCTCACATCAGCGCCATTTTCTCTTCACAGAAGCTGCAGAGACGCTGGTCCTTCCTCACACTGCTATACAAGTAACAGGGTGCAAAACGGGGGGGGGGGCACAGTGAATGTTGGTGCAATATAAGTTATTATAAAAGCGCTGCAGGTCTGGGACATTCTGTAACTGTGTCAGAACCGGGTTTAAGCGCTGGGTTGTGAGCTGGCAAACTCCCTCTGTGTCTCTCTGACAGGCTTTAATGTGGGTCTGTCCCCTATATGCCCAGTGTGTCTGTGTGTGCTGCGTGCACATGTGTCGGCATGTCTGAGGCTGAAGGCTCTTCCCAGGAGGAGACGATGTTAGGGACACAAATGGCTGTCGGAGTGACCCTGTCGGCACTGCCGACACCTGATTGGGTGAATCTTTTGAGTGCTCTGAATGCTAATGTGGCTCTGATAAATAAGAGATTGGATAAATCTGAGTCTCAGAACCAGACATCCGTAGAGGATGTGTTGTTACAAGTCCAGACCCCCTCGGGGTCACAAAAACGTTAATTTACCCAGCTGGCAGACACGGATACCGACACGGACACTGACTCAAGTGTCGACTATAGTGATGCCAGATTAGATCCAAAATTGGCAAAGAACATTCAGTACATAATTGTGGCTATAAAAGACGTATTACATATCACTGAGGACCCTACTGTTTCCGATACTAGGGTCTATATGTATAAAGGAAAGAAACCTGAGGTAACGTTTCCTCCCTCTCATGAACTGAATACGCTTTGTGAAAAGGTTTGGGAAAATCCTGACAAAAAGTTTCAGATTCCCAAAAGGATTCCAGTGGCGTATCCGTTTCCCTCTGGGGATAGGGAAAAATGGGAGTCACCCCCCAAAATACATTGAAATCCATTTATATCACCACGGGTACGCTACTCAGACCAGCCATTGCGTCTGCATGGGTGAGTAGTGCTATCAAAAGATGGGCAGATAACTTGTCATCTGAAATAGATACCCTGGATAGGGATAGCATTCTTTTGACACTAGGTTATATCAGGGACGCTGCAGTCTACCTAAAGGAAGCTGCGAGGGATATTGGCCTCTTGGGATCAAGGGCCAATGCCATGGCAGTCTCAGCTAGGAGAGCATTGTGGATTCATCAATGGAATGCTGATGCTGACTCTAAGAACGCTATGGAGTCTCTACCGTATAAAGGTGGTGTATTGTTTGGTGACGGCCTCGCTGAGTTGGTATCTACGGCTACCGCGGGTAAGTCATCATTTTTTACCTTATGTGCCTGCACCACAAAAGAAAGCACACCACTATCAGATGCAGTCCTTCCGGGCCAATAAATACAGAAAAGGCTGAGGGTCTTCCTTCCTTGCTACTAGAGGAAAGGGAAAAGGTAAACGATCACCGGCCGTGGCCGGTTCCCAGGAGCAGAAGTCCTCCCCGGCATCTGCCAAATCCACCGCATGACGCTGGGGCTCCTCTGCGTGAGTCCGCACCGGTGGGGGCACGTCTCAGATTCTTCAGTCAGTTCTGGGCCCGTTCGGCCCTGGACCCATGGGTTTTAGAAATAGTGTTCCAGGGGTACAAACTGGAGTTTCAAGATGTTCCCCCTCGCCGATTTTTCAAATCGGCCTTACCAGCTTCTCTTCCGGACAGGGAGGTGGTATGCGCCGCAATACAAAAATTGTGTCTCAATCAAGTCATTGTCAGGGTTCCCCCGTCGCAACAGGGAGAAGGCTTTTATTCAAGCCTGTTCGTGGTCCCGAAGCCAGACAGCTCAGTCAGACCAATCCTGAACCTCAAATCCCTCAATTTCTACCTAAAGAAATTCAAATTCAAGATGGAATCTCTCCGGGCAGTGATCTCCAGTCTGGAGAAGGAGGATTTTATGGTGTCGGTAGACATAAAGGATGCCTACTTACATGTTCCCATCTATCCTCCACATCAGGCTTACCTGAGGTTTGCAGTTCAGGATTGTCATGTTGCCGTTTGGTCTGTCTACGGCTCCGAGGGTTTTCACCAAGGTAATGGCCGAAATGATGGTTCTCCTGCGCAAGCAAGGAGTCACAATTATCCCGTACTTGGACGATCTCTTGATAAAGGCGAGATCCAGGGAACAATTACTGCAGAACATTACGCTATCCCTGACAATTCTGCAGCAACATGGTTGGCTCCTAAACTTGCCAAAATCACAGTTGGTTCTGACGAGACGGCTGTCGTTTTTGGGAATGATTCTGGACACAGAATTACAGAGAGTTTTTCTTCCAGTGGAAAAGGCTCTGGAAATTCAGAACCTAGTCAAACAAATCCTGAAACCGCCAAGAGTATCGATCCATCAATGCACTCGGTTGCTGGGGAAGATGGTGGCGGCCTACGAGGCAATTCAGTTTGGCAGATTCCATGCCAGAGTGTTTCAGTGGGACCTGTTGGACAAGTGGTCCGGGTCCCGTCTGCACATGCACCGAAGGATAACCCTGTCTTCCAAGATCAGAATCTCACTCCTGTGGTGGCTGCACAGCTCTCACCTCCTAGAGGGACGCAGGTTTTGGATCCAGGACTGGATCTTAGTGACCACGGATGCGAGTCTCCGAGGCTGGGGAGCAGTCACACAGGGTGAAAGCTTCCAGGGAAGATGGTCAAGCCAGGAAATGTGTCTACACCTAAACGTTCTGGAGTTAAGGGCCATTCACAACTGCCTTCTGCAAGCGGAACATCTTCTTCGCAATCAGTCCGTCTTGATTCAGTCGGACAACATAACAGCAGTAGCGTACATAAACCGCAAGGGCGGAACAAAGAGCAGAGCGGCTATGGCAGAGGCCACAAAGGTTCTCCGTTGGGCGGAAAGGCATACAAGCGCTCTGTCAGCGATCTTCATTCCAGGAGTGGACAACTGGGAAGCAGACTTCCTCAGCAGACACGATCTCCATCCAGGAGAGTGGGGTCTTCATCAAGAGGTCTTTGCAGAGGTGACAAGTCTTTGGGGAATTCCTCAAATAGACATGATGGCATCTTGCCTCAAAAAGAAACTTCAGAGATATTGTTCCAGGTCGAGAGACCCTCAAGCAATAGCAGTGGACGCCCTAGTGACACCATGGGTGTTTCAGTCGGTGTACGTGTTTCCTCCGCTTCCACTCATTCCAAAAGTGATAAAGATCATAAGAAGAACAAAGGTTCAAGCGATCCTCATTGTTCCAGACTGGCCAAGGATGGTTTGGTATCCAGATCTTCAGGAATTACTCATAGGAGATCCCTGGCCTCTTCCTCTGAGGGAGGATCTGTTACAGCAGGGGCCGTGCGTGTTCCAAGACTTACCGTGACTTTGTTTGACGGCTTGGAGGTTGAACGCCGGATCCTAGCCCGAAAGGGTATTCCCAAAGAAGTCATTCCCACTCTTATTCAGGCCAGGAAAGGAGTAACATCTAAACATTACCACCGTATTTGGAGAAAATACGTGTCTTGGTGTGAATCCAAGAAGGCTCCTATGGAAGAATTTCAGTTAGGTAATTTTCTCCATTTTCTACAAGCCGGTGTGGATGCGGGCCTAAAGTTGGGCTCCATTAAAGTACAAATTTCAGCCTTATCGGTTTTCTTCCAAAAACAATTGACCTCCCTTCCAGCAGTTCAGACTTTCGTGAAAGGCGTATTGCACATCCAACCTCCCTTTGTGCCCCCTGTGGCACCGTAGTATCTTAACGTGGTGTTGCAATTCCTTCAATCTCATTGGTTTGAACCTTTACAAAAGGTGGAGTTGAAATTCCTCACTTGGAAAGTGGTCATGCTGTTGGCCTTGGCATCCGCCAGGCGGGTGTCTGAATTGGCGGCCTTGTCTCACAAGAGACCTTATTTGATCTTCCATGAAGATAGAGCAGAGTTGAGGACTCGTCAGCAGTTTCTGCCGAAAGTGGTTTCGTCATTCCACTTGAACCAACCTATTGTGGTGCCAGTGGCTACTGACGCCTTGTTGGAATCGAAGTTTCTCGACGTAGTCAGAGCTTTGAAAATTTATGTGGCCAGAACGGCTCAGTTTAGAAAAACGGAGGCTCTGTTTGTCCTGTATGCTCACAACAAAATTGGGGCTCCTGCTTCCAAGCAGACTATTGCGCGCTGGATCTGTCATACTATTCAGCAGGCTCATTCCGCGGCTGGATTGCCGTTACCGAAATCGGTGAAGGCCCATTCTACCAGGAAGGTGGGCTCGTCCTGGGCGGCTGCCCGGGGGGTCTCGGCATTACAACTTTGCAGAGCGGCTACTTGGTCGGGTTCAAACGCCTTTGCGAAGTTCTACAAGTTTGATACCCTGGCTGATGAGGACCTCATATTTGGTCAATCGGTGCTGCAGAGTCATCCGCACTCTCCCGCCTGTTCTAGAGCTTTGGTATAAACCCCATGGTTCTTGAAGTGACCCCAGCATCCTCTAGGACGTATGAGAAAATAGGATTTTAATACCTACCGGTAAATCCTTTTCTCTTAGTCCGTAGAGGATGCTGGGCGCCCGTCCCAGTGCGTACTGTATCTGCAGTTATTAGTTATGGTTACACACATGTTGTGTTACGTTTATAGTCAGCCTGTTGCTGATGTTGTTCATGCCGTTGACTTGCGTTGTGTTGAATGACATGTTGTACAGCGTGCTTGAGGTGTGAGCTGGTATGTATCTCACCTTAGTTTAACAATAAATCCTTTTCCTCGAAATGTCCGTCTCCCTGGGCACAGTTCCTATAACTGGAATCTGTAGGAGGGGCATAGAGGGAGGAGCCAGTCCACACCCCTTTGAAAGTCTTAAAGTGCCCATGTCTCCTGCGGATCCCGTCTTTACCCCATGGTTCTTGAAGTGACCCCAGCATCCTCTACGGACTAAGAGAAAAGGATTTACCGGTAGGTTTTAAAATCCTATTATAAATTTCACTGTGAGTGATAAATTTAACCAGCCAATCCGCTCCTGTCATTTTTCAAACACTGGGGCAGATGTATTAAGCCTGAAGACGGCATAAGGAAGTGATAAACCAGTGATATGTGCAAGGTGATAAACTCACCAGCCAATCAGCTCCTAACTGTTAATTTACATATTGGAACTGATTGGCTGGTGCGTTTATCACCTTGCACATATCACTGGTTTATCACTTCCTTATGCCTTCTCCAGGTTAATACATGTGCCCCACAGGGCCTAATTCATACCTGATCGCAGCAGCAAATTTGTTAGCAAATGGGCAAAACCATGGGGGTTATTCTGAGTTGATCACAGCAGCAAGTTTGTTAGCAATTGGGCAAAACCATGTGCACTGCAGGTGTGGCAGATATAACATTTGCAGAGAGAGTTAGATTTGGGTGGGTTATTTTGTTTCTGTGCAGGATAAATACTGGCTGCTTTATTTTTGCACTGCAATTTAGATTTCAGTTTGAATACACCCCACCCAAATCTAACTCTCTCTGCACATGTTATATCTGTCCCCCCTGCAGTGCACATGGTTTTGCCCAACTGCTAACAAAATTTCTGCTGCGATCAATTCAGAATTAGGCCCCATGGGGGGTAATTCTGAGCTGATCGCAGCAGGAATTTTGTTAGCAGTTGGGCAAAACCATGTGCACTGCAGGGGAGCAGATATAACATGTGCAGAGAGAGTTAGATTTGGGTGGGTTATATTGTTTCTGTGCAGGGTAAGTACTGGCTGCTTTATTTTTACACTGTAATTTAGATTTCAGTTTGAACACACCCCACCCAAATCTAACTCTCTTTGAACGTTATATCTGCCCCTCCTGCAGTGCACATGGGTGGTCATTCCGAGTTGTTCGCTCGCTAGCTGCTTTTAGCAGCATTGCACACGCTAGGCCGCCGCCCTCTGGGAGTGTATCTTAGCTTAGCAAAATAGCGAACGAAAGATTAGCAGAACTGCTACTAAATAATTCTTTGCAGTTTCTGAGTAGCTCCAGACCTACTCCTAGACTGCGATCAGCTCAGTCCGTTTAGTTCCTGGTTTGACGTCACAAACGCCCTGCGTTCGGCCAGCCACTCCCCGGTATCTCCAGACACTCCCGCATTTTTCCCTGACACGCCTGCGTTTTTTAGCACACTCCCGGAAAACGCTCAGTTACCACCCAGAAACGCACCTTTCCTGTCAATCATTCACCGATCAGCAGTGCGACTGAAAAGCGTCACACGAACACCAGCAAATCTACTAAGTTTTGTGTTAAATAACTTGGCGCATGCGCATTTAGCAACAAATCGCAGCATAGCGAAAATCGGCAACGAGCGAACAACTCGGAATGACCACCATGGTTTTGCCTATTTGCCAACAAATTTGCTGCCGTGATCAGGTCTGAATTAGGCCCACCGTCTGTAACATGGCAGTAAGGAGCTGATTGGCTGATGCAATTTATCAGTCACAGTGGAATTTATCACTCATGAGCCCATAAGTAAGTTAAATGGAAACCTCCAATTACCTAATTAGTCCTTGGGGACTGGTTAACGCTGGGATGCCAGAGCAAGTCCCGGTGATTTTTCCTAAAAATAAAAATTTTAGGAAGTATCAGACTTGTTCTGGAGATGCAAGAACTATAAGACGCAAAATCACAGTGTCCAATTTTCAGTCCTCTAATCGAATTGGAAAACCCTGCGGCTGCGATAAAATCCTTAGTTAATACTATACTTGTAAATAAGTGGTTTTCTATACTTATAAATAAGTAGTTGCAAAACCAACGTTTAGTAAAAATACCCTTTATGGTTGTAGGTAGTATATTTATTGCACTCTGTTGCAGTTGTCTGTGCAGGGGGCAGATTATTAAAGGAGGGGGCCTGTGTGCAGGCTCCGTGTGGGCCCCTCCTCTCTGGTAGAGGCTGCAGCCTTTTAGACTGTGGCTTTGTGTCAGTGTCTACTGCACATGCGTAGGTCTCCGTGGACATATCTACTGCACATGCGTAAATCACTGGAAAAATGGCTGCCACACCATCTTCCCATTTTTTTCTGTCGGCGGGACCGACCACCACAGAATTCCGGAGGGGTAATTACATACTTGCCTACTTTTTAAAAAGCATTTCAGGGAGACTGTGAAAGTAACAACTAAAAGTGCGGACACGTACTGCTACTTCGGAGAGGCGTGTTATGAACATGACTTACATCCAAATGTAAATGAGGCCCAAACTTAGTACTATCCATTTGTTGAAGACACGGATATTTTGCAGGATTTGTTTGTGCATTGTGTTTTACAAGAGGTTCCATATACTGTAAGTGGCCACAAGAAATGCATGTAGTCATAGGGATCATTGTGCCTTATAACCAAGGCAGGGAATGGCACTGATAATCCCATTTGAATGTATTTATCTCTGATTTCTTTTTCCCCCAAGAATGTTATAGCTACATAATGGGGGTAACATACCTCCCAACTGTCCCGATTTTCGCGGGACAGTCCCGTTATTTGGGTCCCGCGGTGGGGGGGGGGGAGTTGGGAGGCTCTGTCTCTCTCTGCCCTGCTTAGTCTATTCACTGGAGTCAGAGGGTGATGGGACATGCCAGCGGTTCACAGAGCGCTGGGCATGCCCCCTCAGTGATGAAAACGGGGGCGTGGCTTGCGATCGCGGGTCCTCCCACGAAGCAATGCCCCTTTCCCTAGGTCACGCCCCTTTTCCGGGAGCGCGCGCGACTTCGCCGCGCGTGTGTCCCGCTTCTGTCAAGTTAAAAGTTGGGAGTGATAAAGGTAACCCCAGGAAAGGGCACCCTTTGCTTAACCAAGTTCAAGCACGCATTCAGTCAGTCAGCATCAGGTTCAGACACGGCTGCAGCCAGTGACCAGTCAACAAATTAACATTTGTAATAACTAGCCACGTGTGTTAAGTGAGGAATAATAGTGCGGAGCTGCTTTATTTCCTGAAAACATTACATTATAAAGAGGTACATATTTGCATACAGTGGCGTAGCTTTCTTACACAAAACATAATTCTATTGGTTAATGATCTCTTTAATTCTATTGGTTAACATACTTTTCTTATCCTATTGGTTAATAAACTCCTATCTTCTTAGTAACGCTATAATTCCTATTTGCGGTTTTATGTGGGGCAACAGGGGACTTTTGCTAAGCTCATAACCTACATATGTCTGGTTCTGTTTTCACACCTGTTCTACCGCAAACTGACAAATACCTTTTGAAGCCTTCACATTTAGCTGCTGACAATATATTTCTGCAAGGAAAGTATATCTTAGATAAAGGTCATAGCTTCACAATATGGGTTCAAACAAAGTACAGGTCTGTACTTTTTCCTGTGTCAGCTCTAAGCTGAAAACAATTTGAAACAGCTTGTCAGATGTCAAATAAAATGGAGTCTTATGAACAAATATGGCTTCCATCTTTATCAACTTCCCCTCTTTGTTTCTAATTTTTACCTTTAATTTACCCTTCCTTTACCTGGTCATTGATTCTATAGGGACACCTACTTTCACGACTGGTGTACCATAAGGGCACTCCAGGCATGGGCTAGTCCATTCAACATCCCTATGCTCGGGTAGAACCAATGTTCCCTATCCTCTTATTCCTAACCACAAGAGAAAGTTCACAAAGGAGAAGCGTTTTCTCAAGATGAAATTATTATAATGTTCATAGTCCTTGAAAATGTTTATAACTTCATATTGTGATAGCAATGTTCCTTTAGATCACGTCATCATAGCAATAGGGACAGCTGGAAGCTTCTGTGTATCTGGTGTGGCAGGTATCACAGTAGAATGAAGTGGAGTTGCATATGGTGGTGTCTCCCAGAAGTTCCAGATAAATCGGTTGTGATTTTCCAGTTTCAGAAACACCTCGGACAGAAAAAGATCTTTGTGTAAGTATCTTTTGTATTATCCACATAATAATCTTTACAACAATATAGATTACTAATAGCAAAGCAAGCATTTTGGCAATAATGGACAATATTCCTGCTATCCATCCTCCTATGCCCTGGAACCAGTTGTTTGGATTTAACCATGAAAGCCAAGAAAAGTATGAGTCTGGAATTACACTGGTGTAGTTATAGTCAATAGCAAACTGATTTTTCAACTGTATTACTTCATTCATCTTTTCATCAATAATATCTTCTGGGTTAGTATCATTAGTTATATAAGTACAACACTTAACTCCATATACAGTTTGTAATGTGACACAATAGCCTGCAGAAGCTGCTGTAAGGTAATCAAGAATCATGCGGTGCTGAATAAGTTCTGTTCGGACCGATTGGAGCTCATGTCCAATATACCTAAAGGTACTATCATATATTTCAGTGATATTATCAATTATATCCCCCAAGGCCTGGATCATTTTTTGATTTGCAGTGGATCCCCACGAACCAAATGTAATTATGTTTCCAAAACCCAATCCTAGTTTGTAACCTGTACTTAGGGTAAAGAGATGCTTATATTTCTTGCTTATTGTCTTGACTTCACGTTTGGTCAACTTTTGGCCTGGGGGTGTTACCTCGGATGTAAGTTGTTCTTTCATATTCTCATGATCTAATGTAACTACATCAGGAATGAGTGTACCTACAAAACATATTCCAAAAGCATTGTATGATAACCATTTATAAGCCCGTCTACCACAAATGTAATAGATCCCACTAGGTAAAGTGTATGGCTCATCCCACAATGCATATATTATTGCTTCATTTAAGAGGTCACAAGGATATTCCTCTCCTATTTTCCTTTCCTGAAATCGGTCCCAAGCTTCAGAGACATTTACCCCTACCATTTTTGCTATTATGGCCCAAAAGTATTTTGGATTATCTATATCTAATATATGTGTACAGCCTGTGGTGGCCCCCAAGAATTTTATTCCAGTAAGATCAGTCCATTCATCAGGTTCCCATCCTGCCCATCGTTTGGCTGTTTCTTCTCCTACGGATTTATTTATACACACTACCTGTTGTTCTTTAGTAAAATGATAACTTTTTACTATTAAAGCTGGAGCTTTGGTCATATCATAAGGGGGTGCAGTGTGTTTTCCACAACCACGATTTTTGACCATGTCATATGTGACGGGCACTGGGACAAATCCTACATTTCCTTGTCCTCTTGGGACATGACTGCAAATCCAACAGTCTGAAAGGTTTGCACCTTTACCCAGTAATGTATGGTAGGTATCGAGAGGGTGTGTATGTACCATGTGCGAGGGGTCACCCTTGCACCACTCTTCGCATGTTGCCTCTGAATTAGACCCACAATACCTACAAATACACTCTTCTATTGCTGTCTTTTGCTTACAGTCGTTCCTTATTGTACCAACTGATCTGCGTCTTCTAGGTTTATATGCATTTACTGGAGTATCTGGTGAAGTCATAACGGTAGACATTTCTGATAAAATAGGGAGGATTACTGATTCATTTATATTTCCCTTTGTGTCATTACCCTTGGTATGGTTACCATCTATGGCCCTGTCACGTGACTCCTCATAATAGTATGGATCAAGTATTAATGATCATATAAGGATAACCATGCCAACAATAAGGACTGAATAACACATTATACATGCCCACAGACCCATGTCTGGTCTGGCGCTTATGAGATGATATCTGTACATTCTGATTGTGTATCGTGATTGGATAATACTTCCTTTGTCACTTTCTTGCAATGTGATGCATGTACCCACGAATCCCTTCCACACAATTTGACCGACGTGGCTGACGTCAACAGGACTTGGAATGGACCTTCAAATCTGGGTTCTAGAGACTTTCTTACGTGTTTCTTAGTGACCACCCAATCACCTGGCTTCAGTTCATGCGTTTCCTGTGACTTGTTAGGATCTGGAATAGAACCAAAAACTTTGTCGTGCATTTTGGTTAGTTGCTGTTGTATATGTATTACATATTGAGCTAAGTCACCATGCTCATGTTGCAATTGTT
Organism: Pseudophryne corroboree; assembly: GCF_028390025.1. Classification (NCBI taxonomy): domain Eukaryota; kingdom Metazoa; phylum Chordata; class Amphibia; order Anura; family Myobatrachidae; genus Pseudophryne; species Pseudophryne corroboree. Next base: position 67,572,801 of record NC_086454.1, on the reverse strand, counting down.
GAGGAAAATAACAGCCTGTCCTAGCTGCAGTACCAAAAAGGATTTCATACGGTGTTAACCCATGCTTTCCACTGGGAGTATTTCTGACTGAGAAAAGAGCTATGGGCAAGCATTTTAACCACGTTTTACTTGTTTCTGCCACTAATTTCTGTAGCTTTAATTTTAGGGTATAGTTCGTGCGTTCCACGTGACCACTGCTTTGGGGATGATAAGCTGTGTGGAAGGCCTGGGTAACCCCTAAATCAGATAAAATTTTGCCCAATATCTCTCCTGTAAAATGAGTACCTCTGTCACTTTCAATAACTTTGGGTACTCCAAACCTGCATATTACTTCTTGCATTAGCTTCTTTGCAACTGTCTTGGCATTTGCTGCTTCAAGCTTCAACCCAATTTGAGAATAGGTCTTTGCACACAAGTACATTTTCATACCCAGAACATTTAGGTAACTGGATAAAGTCTATTTGTAATCTCTGAAAGGGGTAGCAAGTTTGTGGGGCAGTTTTTGCTGGTACCTTCACAACCTTTCCTGGGTTATGTAAAGCACAAGTTACACACCCTGCAACATAAGCCTGTGCTGCATGTGTGAAACCTGGTGCTACCCAATGCTGGTTTAAAATCCTCACCATTGCATCTCTGGATAGGTGTGTTTTTCCATGCAATATTTGTGCTAAGACTGGGTAAAGTCAGCGTGGTAAACAGATACGGTTTTCCACCATCCATCTGTCACCGTGTATTCGCCCACCTAATTTTTCCCAATCCTTTTTCTCCTTGCCTAAGGCCTGTGCTTGTAATTTGCACAATAACTGTAAGTCTAATGACTCTGGTGTGACAGTTAACATCACCTGAGTGTCTGGCAGAGGCTGGACTGCTGCAGCTTTTGCAGCCTGATCAGCTAGAGCATTTCCTCTGACCTCTGCAATATCCTCTTTAGTGTGCGCTTTGACCTTTATAACTGCTTATTTCTTTGGCAATTGAAAGGCAGCAAATAATGCCCTAATACAGTCTGCATGTTTTATTGGTTTTCCTGAAGAACCTATAAAATCTCTGCTCTTCCAGAAAACTGCATAGTCCTTGGCAATACCAAAGCAGTACCTTGAGTCTGTGTAAACGTTAACTGTTTGACCTTCAGCATAAATACAGGCTGTTATCAGTGCCCTAAGTTCTGCCTCTTGAGCTGAACTACCTGATGGCAAGGGTTCCTGTATTAAGATGTCTGTTTCTGTGGTAACTGCAAAACCTGTATGCGGTTCCCCATCCACATAGTACCTGGAGCCATCCACAAATAAATGTAAATCTGCATTTAGTAGAGGATGTTCCTGTATTTCTGGTGTACGTGCGGTTTCAAGATTCATTAATTCTATACAATCATGTTCTTGATCGTGTATAGAAATTGAAAAATCTGATTGGTTTTCTGTGCCTGTCATTTCATCATCACTCGCACCATTCCCCTCTTTTGAAACCAGCGGCAATAATGTAGCTGGGTTCAAAGAAGTACAACGTTTGATAGTGACATTGGATGGTGTAAGCAATGCTACTTCATATTTGGTTAGTCTAGCAGCAGATAAATGTTTAGTCTGCGCTTGGTTCAGAATTTCAGTCACTGAGTGAGGCACCTGTACAGTTAAGGGATGACCCAGAACAATATCAGCAGCCTTGTCTAACAGTAACGCTGCTGCTGCTACTGACTTGACACAGGTTGGTGCTGCCCGTATGACTGGGTCTAACTGTACTGAGTAATACGCTAGGGGTCGCTGTTTGTCACAATGGCCCTCATTCCGAGTTGTTCGCTCGCAAGCTGCTTTTAGCAGCTTTACACACGCTAGGCCGCCGCCTACTGGGAGTGAATCTTAGCTTCTTAAAATTGCGAACGAAAGATTCGCAATATAGCGAAAAGACATCTCTGTGCAGTTTCCGAGTAGCTCGAGACTTACTCGGCATCTGCGATCAGTTCAGTGCTTGTCGTTCCTGGTTTGACGTCATAAACATACCCAGCGTTCGCCCAGACACTCCTCCGTTTCTCCAGCCACTCCCGCGTTTTTCCCAGAAACGGTAGCGTTTTTTCGCACACACCCATAAAACGGCCAGTTTCCGCCCAGAAACACCCACTTCCTGTCAATCACATTACGATCAACAAAACGAAGAAAAAACCGTGAGTAAAAAACCTAACTGCATAGCAAATTTACTTTGCGCAGTCGCACTGCGGACATTGCGCATGCGCACTAAGCGGAAAATCGCTGCGATGCGAACAAATTTACAGAGCGAACAACTCGGAATGACCCCCAATGTACCTGCATTAATATTCCTTGCGCATGGCCTGAAATTTCACAACAAAACAAATTGAAAGGCCTTGCATAACCAGGAAGTCCTAATGCTGGTGCTGATATTATGTCTGTTTTTAGCTGACAAAAAGCATCTAGCTGTTCTTGTGTCATGAGTAATGCACCTTGTGCATTTTGTCCCTTTAGGGCATCATATAACACTTTTAGTTTCTGTGATGCGCCTACAATCCACTCTCTGCAATAAGTGATCAGTCCTAAAAAGGATCTGAGCTGTTTAAGTGTCTGAGGAGGTTTAACTGACGAAATTACATTTCTCCTCTCTGTAGTAATGTGTTTAGCATTAGCAGAAATACAATGACCCAAAAATTGTATTTTGTCTTGTGCATACTGTACCTTGTCCTTGGATACCTTGCAATTCTTTTTGTGTAAAAATAATAACAAGGAATATGTATCTTGTTCACATTTCTGTCTGTCATCTGCACACAAAAGTAGGTCATCTACATATTGTATCAGTACTGTGGACGCATTCTCTGGTGCCCATTCTTGAAGGACCAATGCCATAGCCTTGCTAAATCCACTGGGACTTACTGCTCCTCCCTGAGGCAATCTTGTCCAGCAGTACTGTTGTTCCTTAAAAGTAAAGGCTAGCAGTAACTGACTATCCTCAGTAATGGGCACACTGAAAAATGCGTTGGCGAGATCGAGGACAGTGAATACTGTAGCACTAGTTGGAATCTGATTGAGAAGTGTGTGTGGGTTGGGAACAATAGGACTATCTATGATCATCCTTTTGTTGACCTCCCGTAGGTCATGTATAAGCCTGTAAGAGGGCTTATCATTTATTTGGGAACGTTTTTTAATGGGAAACAGAGGCGTATTCCAAGAGGACCTGCATGTTTTAAGGACCCCTGCCTTAACATAATCCCCAGTCTCGTTGCTGTTTCAGTAGTGGATCTTAATCTGTTACCAGAGTCCTGTTTTTGGGCATTTTGTCGGAATTTACCTGGTGCTTGTTGTACCAGATAAATAGTCTGTGAAGCGGACTTCTTTTTATCAACTTTTTCCTGATTATTATGCTCAATGGCACGCAAGATAGTGAGTATCACATCTGGGGCCAATGTCCCTGCTTCTGGCCTGCTGCGGTACAATTCTTCCTTTAGGGCGGGGGATAGACCATTAAGGAAGGCAGTCTTGAATACTTTAATGTCTCTAGGCCCTGTCATATTAAAGCCTTGATCAGTATGGCGTCTATGCATGATGTCATAGTACTGCTGTACTGATTCTGTCTTAATTTGCCTGTGTTCTTGTGCTGCTGGTGCATTCTTTACCAGGCGATTGCAGAAAAGTTCACATTTTTCTATTCACGTTTGGCTAGAAGCACAAGCTTTGCGCTCGTTTTCAGCAGGTATGGCAAGTGCTGCACCTGGAGGGTCAGGCTGCATTTGCTCTATTTGACCTGCAATCAGATCTCCTGCAGAGGCTTTTGTTATTTCATCTAGATCTAGCCATGTAGCATTATAAATTGTTCTTAATCTTTTAACCTGCCTAAGGAACCCCATGGGTTGAAGTTTGATATCTGGTATGTCCTTAATTATTGTTAACAGTTCTGAATTTGTCCATGGCTTGTACCATGTTGTGGTTCTGCGCCGCTCCGCCTGCGCTGCGTTATCACCCGCAGCTGCTACAGCAGGTGTGATTGAATCTTGTGTACATACCGGATACAATCCATAGGGGACTGATCCCACGGGTACAGTATATGCTGGAGGTGCAGATGCCAGACTAGGGACCACACATCCAATTTGTTTAGGATGCACTCCTGGTCTTTTGACATTACATGCTGTGCACTCTTTAGTTTGCCAATGTATAAGTTTAGGGCATCCGCATCTCCAAGTATATTTTGTAGGTTTCTTATTTTTAAGTAATGGCAGCCATTAATTGATAGATTTCCTGAACCTAACGGATTTCCTAACATTTGGTCCTTCACAGGGTTTAAATTTGTAAGACCAGGGTGTCTGACAAACTGGACATATTGTGTCATCTGGTGGGTTACAATGTCCACAATTTGGACATGCCCAGTGAGGATACCATTTGGTTTTCTTGGGACCTCTACGTCTCATTGTTTCCTGTCTTGTTGTGTCTGCATCTTCCCAGTTATCCAAACTTATTAGGGACAGTTGTTCCTGAATTTGGTCTACCTCTTCTAACTCTTTTTCATACTGAAGTAATTCAGCCGTGTCAATTCACAACTCAAGCCTACGCTTCAGTTTATTATCCTTCACATATCTTCCATAGGTTACTCTAATCTGTTTCAACCTATTCGGGTCCAGAGTGCCATCAGTAGTCACTCCTGCCCGTTGAAACAATCGTCTCATACCCTTCAAGCATTGCTCACCATGTACATTCTTCATAATGTCCATGGCACTCCGAGGTGCTTCATCCGAAGGATAAGTATTTGTATTTCCCATTCTTATGGCCAGTAAGTATTCAAAATCCGGGAAATATCAGTAGCCTGGATCTAACGGATCCTCAGAGATATAACTGTGAGGAAAATTGCCTGGAACAGAGGTGATTTGTAACCAATTTTTACCTATGTCACTATCCTTTGGAATGAAATGACATCCCATCAATATGAACACATCATCTGGGTTTTCTCTATTTTTCCAAACCCCTTCTTCTGCAGAGTACACTACTGCTTTTAAAACAAATGGATATCCCTCCCCTACCTTGTGTATGATTGCTATGCAGACACAATCCTGACAGGACATTTAACTTGCATTCATTGCTTGCACCAGTCTGTGGTTACAGCTCATGGAAGAGAGAGAAAAAAAAGTTTTAAACGGCTTCCGTTCCTGATTATTTTTTCTTTCTGTCTGTCATCTGCACACAAAAGTAGGTCATCTACATATTGTATCAGTACTGTGGACGCATTCTCTGGTGCCCATTCTTGAAGGACCAATGCCATAGCCTTGCTAAATCCACTGGGACTTACTGCTCCTCCCTGAGGCAATCTTGTCCAGCAGTACTGTTGTTCCTTAAAAGTAAAGGCTAGCAGTAACTGACTATCCTCAGTAATGGGCACACTGAAAAATGCGTTGGCGAGATCGAGGACAGTGAATACTGTAGCACTAGTTGGAATCTGATTGAGAAGTGTGTGTGGGTTGGGAACAATAGGACTATCTATGATCATCCTTTTGTTGACCTCCCGTAGGTCATGTATAACCCTGTAAGAGGGCTTATCATTTATTTGAGAAAGTTTTTTAATGGGAAACAGAGGCGTATTCCAAGGGGACCTGCATGTTTTAAGGACCCCTGCCTTAACATAATCCCCAGTCTCATTGCTGTTTCAGTAGTGGATCTTAATCTGTTACCAGAGTCCTGTTTTTGGGCATTTTGTCAGAATTTACCTGGTGCTTGTTGTACCAGATAAATAGTCTGTGAAGCGGACTTCTTTTTATCAACTTTTTCCTGATTATTATGCTCAATGGCACGCAAGATAGTGAGTATCACATCTGGGGCCAATGTCCCTGCTTCTGGCCTGCTGCGGTACAATTCTTCCTTTAGGGCGGGGGATAGACCATTAAGGAAGGCAGTCTTGAATACTTTAATGTCTCTAGGCCCTGTCATATTAAAGCCTTGATCAGTATGGCGTCTGTGCATGATGTCATAGTACTGCTGTACTGATTCTGTCTTAATTTGCCTGTGTTCTTGTGCTGCTGGTGCATTCTTTACCAGGCGATTGCAGAAAAGTTCACATTTTTCTATTCACGTTTGGCTAGAAGCACAAGCTTTGCGCTCGTTTTCAGCAGGTATGGCAAGTGCTGCACCTGGAGGGTCAGGCTGCATTTGCTCTATTTGACCTGCAATCAGATCTCCTGCAGAGGCTTTTGTTACTTCATCTAGATCTAGCCATGTAGCATTATAAATTGTTCTTAATCTTTTAACCTGCCTAAGGAACCCCATGGGTTGAAGTTTGATATCTGGTATGTCCTTAATTATTGTTAACAGTTCTGAATTTGTCCATGGCTTGTACCATGTTGTGGTTCTGCGCCGCTCCGCCTGCACTGCGTTATCACCCGCAGCTGCTACAGCAGGTGTGATTGAATCTTGTGTACATGCCGGATACAATCCATAGGGGACTGATCCCACGGGTACAGTATATGCTGGAGGTGCAGATGCCAGACTAGGGACCACACATCCAATTTGTTTAGGATGCACTCCTGGTCTTTTGACATTACATGCTGTGCACTCTTTAGTTTGCCAATGTATAAGTTTAGGGCATCCGCATCTCCAAGTATATTTTGTAGGTTTCTTATTTTTAAGTAATGGCAGCCATTAATTGATAGATTTCCTGAACCTAACGGATTTCCTAACATTTGGTCCTTCACAGGGTTTAAATTTGTAAGACCAGGGTGTCTGACAAACTGGACATATTGTGTCATCTGGTGGGTTACAATGTCCACAATTTGGACATGCCCAGTGAGGATACCATTTGGTTTTCTTGGGACCTCTACGTCTCATTGTTTCCTGTCTTGTTGTGTCTGCATCTTCCCAGTTATCCAAACTTATTAGGGACAGTTGTTCCTGAATTTGGTCTACCTCTTCTAACTCTTTTTCATACTGAAGTAATTCAGCCGTGTCAATTCACAACTCAAGCCTACGCTTCAGTTTATTATCCTTCACATATCTTCCATAGGTTACTCTAATCTGTTTCAACCTATTCGGGTCCAGAGTGCCATCAGTAGTCACTCCTGCCCGTTGAAACAATCGTCTCATACCCTTCAAGCATTGCTCACCATGTACATTCTTCATAATGTCCATGGCACTCCGAGGTGCTTCATCCGAAGGATAAGTATTTGTATTTCCCATTCTTATGGCCAGTAAGTATTCAAAATCCGGGAAATATCAGTAGCCTGGATCTAACGGATCCTCAGAGATATAACTGTGAGGAAAATTGCCTGGAACAGAGGTGATTTGTAACCAATTTTTACCTATGTCACTATCCTTTGGAATGAAATGACATCCCATCAATATGAACACATCATCTGGGTTTTCTCTATTTTTCCAAACCCCTTCTTCTGCAGAGTACACTACTGCTTTTAAAACAAATGGATATCCCTCCCCTACCTTGTGTATGATTGCTATGCAGACACAATCCTGACAGGACATTTAACTTGCATTCATTGCTTGCACCAGTCTGTGGTTACAGCTCATGGAAGAGAGAGAAAAAAAAGTTTTAAACGGCTTCCGTTCCTGATTATTTTTTCTTTCTGTCTGTCATCTGCACACAAAAGTAGGTCATCTACATATTGTATCAGTACTGTGGACGCATTCTCTGGTGCCCATTCTTGAAGGACCAATGCCATAGCCTTGCTAAATCCACTGGGACTTACTGCTCCTCCCTGAGGCAATCTTGTCCAGCAGTACTGTTGTTCCTTAAAAGTAAAGGCTAGCAGTAACTGACTATCCTCAGTAATGGGCACACTGAAAAATGCGTTGGCGAGATCGAGGACAGTGAATACTGTAGCACTAGTTGGAATCTGATTGAGAAGTGTGTGTGGGTTGGGAACAATAGGACTATCTATGATCATCCTTTTGTTGACCTCCCGTAGGTCATGTATAACCCTGTAAGAGGGCTTATCATTTATTTGAGAAAGTTTTTTAATGGGAAACAGAGGCGTATTCCAAGGGGACCTGCATGTTTTAAGGACCCCTGCCTTAACATAATCCCCAGTCTCATTGCTGTTTCAGTAGTGGATCTTAATCTGTTACCAGAGTCCTGTTTTTGGGCATTTTGTCAGAATTTACCTGGTGCTTGTTGTACCAGATAAATAGTCTGTGAAGCGGACTTCTTTTTATCAACTTTTTCCTGATTATTATGCTCAATGGCACGCAAGATAGTGAGTATCACATCTGGGGCCAATGTCCCTGCTTCTGGCCTGCTGCGGTACAATTCTTCCTTTAGGGCGGGGGATAGACCATTAAGGAAGGCAGTCTTGAATACTTTAATGTCTCTAGGCCCTGTCATATTAAAGCCTTGATCAGTATGGCGTCTGTGCATGATGTCATAGTACTGCTGTACTGATTCTGTCTTAATTTGCCTGTGTTCTTGTGCTGCTGGTGCATTCTTTACCAGGCGATTGCAGAAAAGTTCACATTTTTCTATTCACGTTTGGCTAGAAGCACAAGCTTTGCGCTCGTTTTCAGCAGGTATGGCAAGTGCTGCACCTGGAGGGTCAGGCTGCATTTGCTCTATTTGACCTGCAATCAGATCTCCTGCAGAGGCTTTTGTTACTTCATCTAGATCTAGCCATGTAGCATTATAAATTGTTCTTAATCTTTTAACCTGCCTAAGGAACCCCATGGGTTGAAGTTTGATATCTGGTATGTCCTTAATTATTGTTAACAGTTCTGAATTTGTCCATGGCTTGTACCATGTTGTGGTTCTGCGCCGCTCCGCCTGCACTGCGTTATCACCCGCAGCTGCTACAGCAGGTGTGATTGAATCTTGTGTACATGCCGGATACAATCCATAGGGGACTGATCCCACGGGTACAGTATATGCTGGAGGTGCAGATGCCAGACTAGGGACCACACATCCAATTTGTTTAGGATGCACTCCTGGTCTTTTGACATTACATGCTGTGCACTCTTTAGTTTGCCAATGTATAAGTTTAGGGCATCCGCATCTCCAAGTATATTTTGTAGGTTTCTTATTTTTAAGTAATGGCAGCCATTAATTGATAGATTTCCTGAACCTAACGGATTTCCTAACATTTGGTCCTTCACAGGGTTTAAATTTGTAAGACCAGGGTGTCTGACAAACTGGACATATTGTGTCATCTGGTGGGTTACAATGTCCACAATTTGGACATGCCCAGTGAGGATACCATTTGGTTTTCTTGGGACCTCTACGTCTCATTGTTTCCTGTCTTGTTGTGTCTGCATCTTCCCAGTTATCCAAACTTATTAGGGACAGTTGTTCCTGAATTTGGTCTACCTCTTCTAACTCTTTTTCATACTGAAGTAATTCAGCCGTGTCAATTCACAACTCAAGCCTACGCTTCAGTTTATTATCCTTCACATATCTTCCATAGGTTACTCTAATCTGTTTCAACCTATTCGGGTCCAGAGTGCCATCAGTAGTCACTCCTGCCCGTTGAAACAATCGTCTCATACCCTTCAAGCATTGCTCACCATGTACATTCTTCATAATGTCCATGGCACTCCGAGGTGCTTCATCCGAAGGATAAGTATTTGTATTTCCCATTCTTATGGCCAGTAAGTATTCAAAATCCGGGAAATATCAGTAGCCTGGATCTAACGGATCCTCAGAGATATAACTGTGAGGAAAATTGCCTGGAACAGAGGTGATTTGTAACCAATTTTTACCTATGTCACTATCCTTTGGAATGAAATGACATCCCATCAATATGAACACATCATCTGGGTTTTCTCTATTTTTCCAAACCCCTTCTTCTGCAGAGTACACTACTGCTTTTAAAACAAATGGATATCCCTCCCCTACCTTGTGTATGATTGCTATGCAGACACAATCCTGACAGGACATTTAACTTGCATTCATTGCTTGCACCAGTCTGTGGTTACAGCTCATGGAAGAGAGAGAAAAAAAAGTTTTAAACGGCTTCCGTTCCTGATTATTTTTTCTTTCTGTCTGTCATCTGCACACAAAAGTAGGTCATCTACATATTGTATCAGTACTGTGGACGCATTCTCTGGTGCCCATTCTTGAAGGACCAATGCCATAGCCTTGCTAAATCCACTGGGACTTACTGCTCCTCCCTGAGGCAATCTTGTCCAGCAGTACTGTTGTTCCTTAAAAGTAAAGGCTAGCAGTAACTGACTATCCTCAGTAATGGGCACACTGAAAAATGCGTTGGCGAGATCGAGGACAGTGAATACTGTAGCACTAGTTGGAATCTGATTGAGAAGTGTGTGTGGGTTGGGAACAATAGGACTATCTATGATCATCCTTTTGTTGACCTCCCGTAGGTCATGTATAACCCTGTAAGAGGGCTTATCATTTATTTGAGAAAGTTTTTTAATGGGAAACAGAGGCGTATTCCAAGGGGACCTGCATGTTTTAAGGACCCCTGCCTTAACATAATCCCCAGTCTCATTGCTGTTTCAGTAGTGGATCTTAATCTGTTACCAGAGTCCTGTTTTTGGGCATTTTGTCAGAATTTACCTGGTGCTTGTTGTACCAGATAAATAGTCTGTGAAGCGGACTTCTTTTTATCAACTTTTTCCTGATTATTATGCTCAATGGCACGCAAGATAGTGAGTATCACATCTGGGGCCAATGTCCCTGCTTCTGGCCTGCTGCGGTACAATTCTTCCTTTAGGGCGGGGGATAGACCATTAAGGAAGGCAGTCTTGAATACTTTAATGTCTCTAGGCCCTGTCATATTAAAGCCTTGATCAGTATGGCGTCTGTGCATGATGTCATAGTACTGCTGTACTGATTCTGTCTTAATTTGCCTGTGTTCTTGTGCTGCTGGTGCATTCTTTACCAGGCGATTGCAGAAAAGTTCACATTTTTCTATTCACGTTTGGCTAGAAGCACAAGCTTTGCGCTCGTTTTCAGCAGGTATGGCAAGTGCTGCACCTGGAGGGTCAGGCTGCATTTGCTCTATTTGACCTGCAATCAGATCTCCTGCAGAGGCTTTTGTTACTTCATCTAGATCTAGCCATGTAGCATTATAAATTGTTCTTAATCTTTTAACCTGCCTAAGGAACCCCATGGGTTGAAGTTTGATATCTGGTATGTCCTTAATTATTGTTAACAGTTCTGAATTTGTCCATGGCTTGTACCATGTTGTGGTTCTGCGCCGCTCCGCCTGCACTGCGTTATCACCCGCAGCTGCTACAGCAGGTGTGATTGAATCTTGTGTACATGCCGGATACAATCCATAGGGGACTGATCCCACGGGTACAGTATATGCTGGAGGTGCAGATGCCAGACTAGGGACCACACATCCAATTTGTTTAGGATGCACTCCTGGTCTTTTGACATTACATGCTGTGCACTCTTTAGTTTGCCAATGTATAAGTTTAGGGCATCCGCATCTCCAAGTATATTTTGTAGGTTTCTTATTTTTAAGTAATGGCAGCCATTAATTGATAGATTTCCTGAACCTAACGGATTTCCTAACATTTGGTCCTTCACAGGGTTTAAATTTGTAAGACCAGGGTGTCTGACAAACTGGACATATTGTGTCATCTGGTGGGTTACAATGTCCACAATTTGGACATGCCCAGTGAGGATACCATTTGGTTTTCTTGGGACCTCTACGTCTCATTGTTTCCTGTCTTGTTGTGTCTGCATCTTCCCAGTTATCCAAACTTATTAGGGACAGTTGTTCCTGAATTTGGTCTACCTCTTCTAACTCTTTTTCATACTGAAGTAATTCAGCCGTGTCAATTCACAACTCAAGCCTACGCTTCAGTTTATTATCCTTCACATATCTTCCATAGGTTACTCTAATCTGTTTCAACCTATTCGGGTCCAGAGTGCCATCAGTAGTCACTCCTGCCCGTTGAAACAATCGTCTCATACCCTTCAAGCATTGCTCACCATGTACATTCTTCATAATGTCCATGGCACTCCGAGGTGCTTCATCCGAAGGATAAGTATTTGTATTTCCCATTCTTATGGCCAGTAAGTATTCAAAATCCGGGAAATATCAGTAGCCTGGATCTAACGGATCCTCAGAGATATAACTGTGAGGAAAATTGCCTGGAACAGAGGTGATTTGTAACCAATTTTTACCTATGTCACTATCCTTTGGAATGAAATGACATCCCATCAATATGAACACATCATCTGGGTTTTCTCTATTTTTCCAAACCCCTTCTTCTGCAGAGTACACTACTGCTTTTAAAACAAATGGATATCCCTCCCCTACCTTGTGTATGATTGCTATGCAGACACAATCCTGACAGGACATTTAACTTGCATTCATTGCTTGCACCAGTCTGTGGTTACAGCTCATGGAAGAGAGAGAAAAAAAAGTTTTAAACGGCTTCCGTTCCTGATTTTTTTTTTCTTAACTCTATACGCTATAATTTTTAAAGCGACAGGACGTACTTTATGGTACTAACAAGGTATGCAAGTCAGATGCAATGATATTTTACTGTGAGTACAACTTAGACTCTTATATTGTGTGCAATATACTGCTCTGAATCTTTTAACTCAGTAAGTATATCTGACCACTTTCTTCCAATGTCTCTTACTGTAGGAATGAAATGGCAACAAATTGGTGCAAAAATGTCAAATCCTTCTTTCCAAGGTTCAGAAAATAGGGGAGATTCTCCTGGACTACAAATATAATGTAAATAAAATGTCTGACCGTGGTGTGCCTTTACTAAAAGTACTACACACTTACCAAGGGGACATGTTTGTTTCATAACTCTGAGTTCTTTCTAAAGTCTCCCTACACTAATTTACATTTATACTGCTGTAACAATGACTTAATCTACATTCTAATTCTCTTTATAAGACAAACAAGACAGTGTTCCAGCCCTCAAATGCCACATGGGTCACTTGAGTATGCGTGTAGGATCGCTACCGCACCAGATTACCTGACCAGACTCATTGGACGTTTTAACTACGCCACTCCAATCGCCTGTTATTTGAGGTATACAGATCAAGTACATGGGTCCCAGGAGCCACTACCACCAGTGAAGGCAGCTGCAGCAACATCCAGTTTAACAACCCGTCAGTTGATTATGTATACACACTCTAAATACTCAGGATAAATTCACACTCACATTCATTGATTCATACGCCTTTGTAACATATATAAGCACATATAAGCAAGAGATAGAATGAAAATGAGAAAATCAACCTGTTTACTGAGTGAACTTTGTGCGCGCAATCCCGATCCCTGTCTCCCAGCGGAACAGATTGGACAGTTAACAGGAATGAGAGTTTACAGAGAAATATCTCTACGTACCATGCATGGGTTTTGAGTCTCAGTCCAGGAACCGTCCGCCCAGTCGTCCGCTGTTCAACAGGTGATGTGGGATCTCGGATTCGGAACCTCCATATGATAAAGATAACCCCAGGAAAGGGCACCCTTGCTTAACCAAGTTCAAGCACGCATTCAGTCAGTCAGCATCAGGTTCAGACACGGCTGCAGCCAGTGACCGGTCAACAAATTAACATTTGTAATAACTAGCCACGTGTGTTAAGTGAGGAATAATAGTGCGGAGCTGCTTTATTTCCTGTAAACATTAAATTATAAAGAGGTACATATTGGCATACAGTGGCGTAGCTTCCTTACACAAAACATAATTCTATTGGTTAATGATCTCTTTAATTCTATTGGTTAACATACTTTTCTTATCCTATTGGTTAATAAACTCCTATCTTCTTAGTAACGCTATAATTCCTATTTGCGGTTTTATGTGGGGCAACAGGGGACTTTTGCTAAGCTCATAACCTACATATGTCTGGTTCTGTTTTCACACATGTTCTACCGCAAACTGACAAATACCTTTTGAAGCCTTCACATTTAGCTGCTGACAATATATTTCTGCAAGGAAAGTATATCTTAGATAAAGGTCATAGCTTCACAATATGGGTTCAAACAAAGTACAGGTCTGTACTTTTTCCTGTGTCAGCTCTAAGCTGAAAACAATTTGAAACAGCTTGTCAGATGTCAAATAAAATGGAGTCTTATGAACAAATATGGCTTCCATCTTTATCAGGAGGTATGGGGTAAGGTGTAATCAGGGATATTGCTGGACTATTCAGGGAGTGAGGGAGATTGCTGCTATTTCAGGGAGTCTCCTGCAGAATAAGGGAGGGTAGGCAACTATGTAAAATTACTTGTGTGCGGGTGTGCGGTGTGGGCCTCCCTGGACCCAGGGACCTGTGTGCACCACACACTACACTCATACATATGTCTGTACCATTTATCATTGTGTAACCTATCAGACATAACATTTTACAGTTACACAAGACGCTGCAAACGACCAGTGACTCAGCATGTTGTGTAAGTGCTGGGAAGTGATGTAAACATGTAGAGAAGTGTGAAAGGTGTCTGCTAGTGTAATGGGTTCATCAGCTGTAATGGGATTTGTTAGTGGTTCAATAATTATGTCCTCAGGGAATATTTGTAAAGGTTTAAATATGTTATAACACCAGCAGTTCTGCAGCTTAGCAGGTGTGAGTCTCAAGGTTCACTGAACTTAGCTTGAAATTTTCCTTCATTTATTTGAAATATCTACCTTCAATAGTCATTTATAAATCCCAGACATTAAGTACTGATAGCAAGACTGTTAATATATGTGTGCCATTGGTAGAGAACCGTAGGGGTTTCTAATAGACACTAGCAGAATGTGAATATGGAGTTTATGCCACACAGGGTTCTTGAGTTGTAGGTTTATTATGGATAGGGACTACAGAGGTACTCACAGTAACAGCGGAGTAAGCTGCAATGTGCAGAGAACCATGCAGGTACAGTGGTAATGTAGGTAACACAATTTTTTTCCCTTGAAGCCAGAGGTGTGTGGCTTTAGATAGGGTGACCATAATATCCCTTTAATCTGGGACACCTATGATTTACACAGGTTCTGTGGCTGGCTAAAACCAGGTGAAATTCAGGCTAGAGTTTAGCCAGCCACAGAACCTGTGTAAATCATAGGTTTCCCAGATTAACGGGATATTATGGCCACCCTACTTTCTCTTATGTCCTAGGGGATACTGGGAATCCATTTAGTACCATGGGGTATAGACAGATCCACTAGGAGCCATGGGCACTATAGACACCTTGACAAAGGCTCCCAGGGGAGCAGAAACGCGTTGGTGGGCTGATCGGGGAGACTGTAGCAGACCAGGATACTGAGCGATTGGACACTTTAGGTCCAGGCACAGACACGACACCCAAGAAATTTGGAAGGTACCGGTGGGATATAACCATGCTCGTTTGGGTGGGCATTTAATGATACCCCTGTAAATCTGGTACGCTTCTCTGCCTGACTAATGGTGAATTTCTATGTATGTTGATATTCATATTTTAACTTATTTTTTGGAATAAAAAATTGTACTTCACTATATATACCCCTCGTCTTTTAATTTTGGGTTAAATACGGAGCTATTATCCCATCAGGTGAGAGATTGGGTCGACAAACAAAATAGGACACGGATGTTGAATTTACTTTGGATCGGACTAAACGAGGAATTTGGATTTTAAATTGGTCCTTCAGACAAAAAAACAGACCCATTGGACACTGACGTATATATCTTTCTAATTTTTCCCGCATCGAAGAGGGTGCGCACAGTTGTTAATATTGTATACTATAGAAGTTTGTGTGTGCTGGCTCCTCCCTCTATGCCCCTCCTACCAGACTCAGTTTAGAAAATGTGCCCGGAGGAGCCGGTCACGTCTCTGGAAGCTCCAGAAGAGTTTTCTACATTTATTCGTTATTTTCAGGCAGGACTGGATGTCATCAGCCTGCCTGCTTCGTGGGACTTAGGGGGAGAACGGCCCAACCCCACTAAGGGTTAATGGTCCCGTTCCCTGCTGACAGGACGCTAGCTCCTGAGGGAACTATTCGCAATCCCCACCACGGCAAGTGTACATTCCCGCAGCACGCCACCACCCCCAACAGAGCCAGAAGAATGCAGAGTGGTGAGTACTAAGCCGGCGTCCCATTTAGCGGGTCGCCGCCCATTATGGCGGCATGAGGGTACGGAGACACACGCTTCTACATGGGGCGGACTGAGTCTCCTGACTAAGTACACTGTAGTGTACACAGTAACCAGACTGGCACTACAGCCATAAAAGGGGAATGTCTCCATTTTATGCACACAGACACATAAGCCAGTATAAAGAAAAGCGGGAAGACTGTGCGCGATTGAAGGGGCGGGGCTTCACTATGAGCGGATCCAGCAGCTCACAAGCTCCATTTTCCCTACTGCAGCTGACATAGACTTTGACTGACAGGGACGTGCAGCTCCTCCGGAAAACCTCCAGTTTACCTCAGTGGTACCAGGGAATTATAGCAGGGGAAAGCAGTTTACTAGTGTACTAAGTCCCTAATCTAGGTAGTTAGTCTGCGACCTGGCTAAGCTTGGCATTATCGATAAGGGCGCCGTGTGCTGGTTTCATACTCTCTCTCTCTGGAAGGGCTCTTTGTGGGTTAATTGTGCTTTTAACTTTTTCCTGTGTGTGTGCTGTCACTACTGCAGTATGTCAGGCAAAGAGTGTGTTTCATGTACAGCACAGTGTTCCTCTTCTTCACTAGTGTGTATTCAGTGTAGTGTTCCTTCCCAGGCTAGTGGGACAGAACCAGCATGGCTGGACTCCATTAGGGGAATGATTTCTACCATTTCTACAAAATTATCTCGTAATGAGAAAGAGATGCAATACTTAAGGCAGTCTGTGGGTGAGTTTATGAAAAAGGACTCAGTACCCAGACCAGCGTCTCAGTCCTCTACCATTTGTCCGCAAAAACATACCTTGGCCCATATCCTGCATTCTGACTCTGATAATGAAGGGTCAGAAATGGAGGAAGGTGAGGTGGATACAGAGGTAGGGGAGGGTACTCTGTCACAGGGCGTAGAGGCACTCATAGAGGCTATCAGAGAAATTCTAAATACCCCTGATAAGCTGACAGAGGAGAGTGAGGAATCTTACTTTAATATTAAGAAAAAATCCTCAGCCACTTTTCCTGTGTCAAAGGAACTAAATACCCTGTTTGAAGAAAATTCCTAGGCGATTGTTATCATCTTTTCCTTTTCCTCCTGAGGATAGGAAATAATGGGAAAATTCATCGATAGTGGATGCGTCAGTCTCCAGGCTCTCACGTGAAATTGTACTACCTGTGCCTGCTGCAGCCTCCCTAAAAGATGCGTCTGATCGCAAGATTAAGACTACATTCAAATCTTTGTATACTGCTGCCGAGGTGGCCCAGAGACCCACTATAGCATGTGGGTGGATTACAAGAGCCATTGCTAAATGATCGGTAATTTAAATGACAGGTTAGACACCTTACATCAAGAGGAAATTATTTTGCTACTGCAATATATACAAGAGTCTGCAAACTTTATGGTGGAAGCCATAAAAGAAATAGGTTTGCTTAATGCACGCACTACAGCTATGGCAGTGTCGGCACGCAGAGGATTATGGCTACGTCAGAGGACTGCTGACGCGGACTCCAGGAAAGGAGTTGAAGGCCTACCTTTCACAGGAGAGGCCTTATTTGGAGATGAACTCGACAAATGGATCTCCCTAGCTACTGCGGGTAAGTCCACATACCTACCTTCTGCAGCTCTGCCAGCTAGGAAGGCCTACTCAGGACCTAATCTTCAGTCCTTTCGGACTGCCAAGTGTAGAGGCAAGGCCAGAGGTTCTTCTACCTCCCTCAGAGGTGCTAGAGGTAAACCACGTAAACCAGCGACTGCTGGTTCTCAGGAACAGGGCTAAGGCTCTGCTTCCTCAAAACCTTCCGCATGACGGTGGACCATGAGGCCTGGTAGACATGAGGGTGGGAGCCCGGCTAAAATGAATCCGTCACATCTGGACAGGATTGTGCCAGATCCCTGGGTCATAGACCTTATATCCCAGGGCTACAGACTGGATATCCAGGAGCTCCTACCTCACAGATTCTTCAAATCAGGCTTGCCAGTTTCACAAGAGGCAAGAGTAAACTTACACGACTCCACTTAAAAACTGTTACAGACCCAGGTCATTATTCCAGTTCCACCTCATCTACACAACAAGGGTATCACTGACCTGGTTTGGAAGTGTTGTGAACTCGGGGTTTCATCCGGTGACCGGGAAGAGGAACCGCTACTGGGTCGCAGTAGAGATGGCCGGATGTAGATCTTCCTCATACAGGATTAGGACGGTAGGCAGGAGGCACGGGTGAATGCTTGAAGGTCTCCTGAAAGACAAGACTTGTAAAGGTGCTGATGAATTGGTGGAGAATACCAAAAGCTTACTGTGAGCGATGTTGGGGTGCTGGAGGCACTGAGGTGCTGGAGGCACGGAAATGCTAGAGTTACTGAGGTGTTTGAAGGCGTTGAGGCGCTTAGAGACGTTGAGATGCTTGGAGGCACAGTGGTGCTGGAGGCACGAAGGTGCTGGAGGCACAGAGGTGCCGAGTGCTGAGGCACGGAGGTGCTGAGTGCTGTGGCACGGAAGGTGCTGAGGCACGGAGGTGCTGAGTGCTGAGGCACGGAGGTGCTGAGTGTTGAGGCACGGAGGTGCTGAGGCACGGAGGTGCTGAGGCACGGAAGTGCTGAGTGCTGAGGCACGGATATGCTGAGGCACGGAGATGCTGGAAGCACGGAGGTGCTGAGTGCTGAAGCACGGAGGTGCTGAGGCACGGAGACACTGGAGGCACGGAGGTGCTGAGTGCTGGGGCACGGAGGTGCTGAGGCACGGAGATGCTGAGGCACGGAGATGCTGAGGTACGGAGACACTGGAGGCATGGAGATGCTGAGACACGGAGGTGCTGGGAAGCACGGAGATGCTGAGGCACGGAGGTGCTAGGAAGCACTGAGATGCTGAGGCACGGAGGTGCTGGGAAGCACGGAGATCCTGAGGCACGGAGGTGCTAGGAAGCACTGAGATCCTGAGGCACGGAGGTGCTGGGAAGCACGGAGATCCTGAGGCACGGAGGTGCTAGGAAGCACTGAGATCCTGAGGCACGGAGAAACGGGAGCTCTGGAGATCACCACCACAGTCGCAGCAACGATGATACTCAGGCGCCGGAGCATTGCCCGGCGTCTCAATTTGAACTTTGAACATCCCGCCAGGGCCTGATTGGTGGAGGTACCGATGACGTCACCCGCACCTCTCGTGGACGTCGAGCGCACACGCTGGCCGGACGGAGCGCTGGTCGCCGGGAACCAGCAGCGAGGACGGCCGCACGGAGGCTGCCACACCATCTTCCCATTTTTTTTCTGTCGGCAGGACCGACCACCACAGAATTCCGGAGGGGTAATTACATACTTGCCTACTTTTGAAAAAGCATTTCAGGGAGATTGTGAAAGTAACAACTAAAAGCGCGGACACGTACTGCTACTTCGGAGAGGCGTGTTATGAACATGACTTACATCCAAATGTAAATGAGGCCCAAACTTAGTACTATCCATTTGTTGAAGACACGGATATTTTGCAGGATTTGTTTGTGCATTGTGTTTTACAAGAGGTTCCATATACTGTAAGTGGCCACAAGAAATGCATGTAGTCATAGGGATCATTGGGGCAGATGTATTAACCTAGAGAAGGCATAAGGAAGTGATAAACCAGTGATATGTGCATGGTGATAAAGGCACCAGCCAATCAGATCCTAACTGTTAATTTACATATTGGAGCTGATTGGCTGGTTCCTTTATCACCTTGCACATATCACTGCTTTATCACTTCCTTATGCCTTCTCCAGGTTAATACATCTGCCCCACTGTGTGCCTTATAACCAATGCAGGGAAATGGCACTGATAATCCCATTTGAATGTATTTATCTGATTTTTTTTTCCCCCCAAGAATGTTATAGCTACATAATGGGGGTAACATACCTCCCAACTGTCCCGATTTTCGCGGGACAGTCCCGCTTTTTGGGTCCCGCGGTGGGGGGGGGGGCAGTTGGGAGGCTCTGTCTCTCGCTGCCCTGCTTAGTCTATTCACTGGAGTCAGAGGGAGAGGGGACATGCCAGCGGTTCACAGAGCGCTGGGCATGCTCCCTCAGTGATGAAAACGGGGGCGTGGCTCGCGATCGCTAGTCCTCCCACGAAGCAATGCCCCTTTTCCTAGGCCACTCCCCTTTTCCTGGGAGCGCGCGCGGCGAAGCTTCTGTCAAGTTAAAAGTTGGGAGGTATGGGGTAAGGTGTAATCAGGGATATTGCTGGACTATTCAGGGAGTGAGGGAGATTGCTGCTATTTCAGGGAGTCTCCTGCAGAATGAGGGAGGGTAGGCAACTATGTAAAATTACTTGTGCGCGGGTGTGCCGTGTGGGCCTCCCTGGACCCAGGGACCTGTGTGCACCACACACTACACTCATACATATGTCTGTACCATTTATCATTGTGTAACCTATCAGACATAACATTTTACAGTTACACAAGACACTGCAAACGACCAGTGACTCAGCATGTTGTGTAAGTGCTGGGAAGTGATGTAAACATGTAGAGAAGTGTGAAAGGTGTCTGCTAGTGTAATGGGTTCATCAGCTGTAATGGGATTAGTTAGTGGTTCAATAATTATGTCCTCAGGGAATATTTGTAAAGGTTTAAATATGTTATAACACCAGCAGTTCTGCAGCTTAGCAGGTGTGAGTCTCCAGGTTCACTGAACTTAGCTTGAAATTTTCCTTCATTTATTTGAAATATCTACCTTCAATAGTCATTTATAAATCCCAGACATTAAGTACTGATAGCAAGACTGTTAATATATGTGTGCCATTGGTAGAGAACCGTAGGGGTTTCTAATAGACACTAGCAGAATGTGAATATGGAGTTTATGCCACACAGGGTTCTTGAGTTGTAGGTTTATTATGGATAGAGACTACAGAGGTACCCACAGTAACAGCGGAGTAAGCTGCAATGTGCAGAGAACCATGCAGGTACAGTGGTAATGTAGGTAACACAATTTTTTTCCCTTGAAGCCAGAGGTGTGTGGCTTTAGATAGGGTGACCATAATATCCCTTTAATCTGGGACACCTATGATTTACACAGGTTCTGTGGCTGGCTAAAACCAGGTGAAATTCAGGCTAGAGTTTAGCCAGCCACAGAACCTGTGTAAATCATAGGTTTCCCAGATTAACGGGATATTATGGCCACCCTACTTTCTCTTATGTCCTAGGGGATACTGGGAATCCATTTAGTACCATGGGGTATAGACAGATCCACTAGGAGCCATGGGCACTATAGACACCTTGACCAAAGCTCCCAGGGGAGCAGAAACGCGTTGGTGAGGTGATCGGGGAGACTGTAGCAGACCAGGATATTGAGCGATTGGACACTTTAGGTCCAGGCACAGACACGACACCCAAGAAATTTGGGAGGTACCGGTGGGATATAACCATGCTCGTTTGGGTGGGCATTTAATGACACCCCTGTAAATCTGGTACGCTTCTCTGCCTGATTAATGGTGAATTTCTATGTATGTTGATATTCATATTTTAACTTATTTTTTGGAATAAAAAATTGAACTTCACTATATATACCCCTCCCCTTTTAATTTTGGGTTAAATACGGAGCTATTATCCCATCAGGTGAGAGATTGGGTTGACAAACAAAATAGGACACGTATGTTGAATTTACTTTGGATCGGACTAAACGAGGAATTTGGATTTTAAATTTGTCCTTCAGACAAAAAAACAGAGACCCATTGGACACTGACGTATATATCTTTCTAATTTTTCCCGCATCGAAGAGGGTGCGCACAGTTGTTAATATTGTATACTATAGAAGTTTGTGTATGCTGGCTCCTCCCTCTATGCCCCTCCTACCAGACTCAGTTTAGAAAATGTGCCCGGAGGAGCCGGTCATGTCTCTGGAAGCTCCTGAAGAGTTTTCTACATTTATTCGTTATTTTCAGGCAGGACTGGATGTCATCAGCCTGCCTGCTTCGTGGGACTTAGGGGGAGAACGGCCCAACCCCACTAAGGGTTAATGGTCCCGTTCCCTGCTGACAGGACGCTAGCTCCTGAGGGAACTATTCGCAATCCCCACCACGGCAAGTGTACATTCCCGCAGCACGCCACCACCCCCAACAGAGCCAGAAGAATGAAGAGTGGTGAGTACTAAGCCGGCGTCCCATTTAGCGGGTCGCCGGCCATTATGGCGGCATGAGGGTACGGAGACACACGGCTTCTACATGGGGCGGACTGAGTCTTCTGACTAAGTACTCTGTAGTGTACACAGTACCCAGACTGGCACTACAGCCATAAAAGGGGAATGTCTCCATTTTATGCACACAGACACATAAGCCAGTATAAAGAAAAGCGGGAAGACTGTGCGCGATTGAAGGGGCGGGGCTTCACTATGAGCGGATCCAGCAGCTCACAAGCTCCATTTTCCCTACTGCAGCTGACATAGACTTTGACTGACAGGGATGTGCAGCTCCTCCGGAAAGCCTCCAGTTTACCTCAGTGGTACCAGGGATTTACTAGTTTACTAGTGTACTAAGTCCCTAATCTAGGTAGTTAGTCTGCGACCTGGCTAAGCTTGGCATTATCGATAAGGGCGCCGTGTGCTGGTTTCATACTCTCTCTCTCTGGAAGGGCTCTTTGTGGGTTAATTATGCTTTTAACTTTTTCCTGTGTGTGTGCTGTCACTACTGCAGTATGTCAGGCAAAGAGTGTGTTTCATGTACAGCACAGTGTTCCTCTTCTTCACTAGTGTGTACTCAGTGTAGTGTTCCTTCCCAGGCTAGTGGGACAGAACCAGCATGGCTGGACTCCATTAGGGGAATGATTTCTACCATTTCTACAAAATTATCTCGTAATGAGAAAGAGATGCAATACTTAAGGCAGTCTGTGGATGAGTTTATGAAAAAGGACTCAGTACCCAGACCAGCGTCTCAGTCCTCTACCATTTGTCCGCAAAAACATACCTTGGCCCATATCCTGCATTCTGATTCTGATAATGAAGGGTCAGAAATGGAGGAAGGTGAGGTGGATACAGAGGTAGGGGAGGGTACTCTGTCACAGGGCGTAGAGGCACTCATAGAGGCTATCAGAGAAATTCTAAATATCCCTGATAAGGTGACAGAGGAGAGTGAGGAATCTTACTTTAATATTAAGGAAAAAATCCTCAGCCACTTTTCCTGTGTCAAAGGAACTAAATACCCTGTTTGAAGAAAATTCCTAGGCGGTTGTTATCATCTTTTCCTTTTCCTCCTGAGGATAGGAAAAAATGGGAAAATTCATCGATAGTGGATGCGTCAGTCTCCAGGCTCTCACGTGAAATTGTACTACCTGTGCCTGCTGCAGCCTCCCTAAAAGATGCGTCTGATCGCAAGATTTAGACTACATTCAAATCTTTGTATACTGCTGCCGAGGTGGCCCAGAGACCCACTATAGCATGTGGGTGGATTACAAGAGCCATTGCTAAATGATTGGTAATTTAATTGACAGGTTAGACACCTTACCTCAAGAGGAAATTATTTTGCTACTGCAATATATACAAGAGTCTGCGAACTTTATGGTGGAAGCCATAAAAGAAATAGGTTTGCTTAATGCACGCACTACAGCTATGGCAGTGTCGGCATGCAGAGGATTATGGCTGCGTCAGAGGACTGCTGACGCGGACTCCAGGAAAGGAGTTGAAGGCCTACCTTTCCCCTGAGAGGCCTTATTTGGAGATGAACTCGACAAATGGATCTCCCTAGCTACTGCGGGTAAGTCCACATACCTACCTTCTGCAGCTCTGCCAGCTAGGAAGGCCTACTCAGGACCTAATCTTCAGTCCTTTCGGACTGCCAAGTGTAGAGGCAAGGCCAGAGGTTCTTCTACCTCCCTCAGAGGTGCTAGAGGTAAACCACGCAAACCAGCGACTGCTGGTTCTCAGGAACAGGGCTAAGGCTCTGCTTCCTCAAAACCTTCCGCATGACGGTGGACCATGAGGCCTGGAAGACATGAGGGTGGGAGCCCGGCTAAAATTAATCCGTCACATCTGGACAGGATTGTGCCAGATCCCTGGGTCATAGAACTTATATCCCAGGACTACAGACCGGATATCCAGGAGCTCCTACCTCACAGATTCTTCAAATCAGGCTTGCCAGTAAACTTACACGACTCCACTTAAAAACTGTTACAGACCCAGGTCATTATTCCAGTTCCACCTCATCTACACAACAAGGGTTACTATTCCAGCTTGTTTGTAGTACCGAAACCGGACGGTTCGGTAAGACCAATTCTGAACCTCAAGTCATTGAACCCGTACTTACAAGTGTTCAAATTCAAGATGGAATCGTTGAGGGTGGTATATCTCAGGTCTGGAGGAGGGGGAATTCCTAGCATCTCTGGATGTCAAGGATGCGTACCTTCACATTGCGATCTGCCACCTCATCAGCCTTATTTACGGTTTGAAGCAATGTAGAATGGGGTGTGTGTACTATGGCACACTTTTAGTAACAGCCCAATCCTACTCCTCTTCTGATCTGCCCAAAAACCAGATCACACAAGTCAATATTTCAAAATAATACAGTGAGGGAAGATCAAAGGCGCTTACTTAACCACTGCAAGACACTTCAAACAATGTATGAAAAAAGAAATGGGATATCAATATACATCACATAAATTCTTTGCAGTCCTGAGTCAACCATGTTTTTCCTTTTTTCTCCCTTGTGCCGATTCACCGTCTCCCAAATGTTGCATATATGGAAAGATAGGAAATAAGCACAAGATGTGTAGTATTGTTTGTGTTGCAAAATGGATATGAGTCTCGTGAGTTCACCAAAGAAAATAGTCCTATGATGTGAAAGGTTCTTGATAGTAGATAGGGATAGTTTCTCACCACCACTTCACAACATGAAGAGACGTACCAAAACTCACTTGAAAATACATATCACATTCACTATACACATAAAGGTATCTTTCATTTTCATATCCTTGACAAAAGAATATGTAATTATTCACGTCCAAATTAAACGTACCACACTCACTTCTTAGCAGGTGATTTTCCACATATAACGGTTTCTTTGAAAAGGATCCACAGATTCCTCTCTCCAGAAAAATATTAAAATTTTCACAAAATTATAAAAAATACAGAATGCAAAAAGCAGAATAAAAACTCTCCTTATCCAATTTCCAAAAAATAGTACAATAGAGAATGTGAGTCAGATGGAATGTGACAGACACTGGTGAAGTCCGGATATGCACCTGTGTGCACAACAAGCTATGTACCTTTGGAATATTGTAGATAGGGAGAAGGCTGCTAAAAAAAGTAGTGATCACTGTCTGGTAGCACCAACGCCGTTTCGACACAAAGTCTTTTTCAAGGTGTATGTTCAGACAGTGATAGACAGGATATTTATACTAGTAGACAGGAAATTGAAATGTATCATGGGTGAAATTGGGCCTATTATCCTCATTGGCTAAGGGGTATTCCAAAAGGACAATTCCTGAGGCTAAAAAGGAATTGTAGTGAAATCCATAACTATTTGGATCAAAAGAAAGTTATGAAAAAAAAATTTTTGAAGAAGGGATATAATCTGGAACGCCTAGAGAAGGCAGAAGAAGAAGTTGATAAAATGGATAGGAGAGATATCTTGAAAAAGGAGAACATCAAGTCTAAGACCAATCAAGCTGAATGGGCCTTTATATCAGGCTTTGGGGCAGATTATAAAAAACAAGAATATATCATACGACAACATTGGCACCTCCTGTTAAGAGATCCAGTGCTAAAGAACATTATCCCAGCCCAACTTTAAATTCAATTATAGGAAAGGAAGAAACCTAAAGAATTCTTTAGTAAAGTGCGCTACCTTTCGAGTCCATCAATCCAATACGCACGAAGGGGTTTCATAGGTGTGGTACATGCATGGCATGCAGAACCATATCCTCAGAAACTTCCAAAATTAGAAGCTTTTCAGTAAACAACATCAAATATGAAATAAATAATTTTATCACCTGCCACACCACAAATGTCGTTTATGTAATAAAATGCGAATGTGGTTTGCTTTATGTGGGTAGGACCGGGAGAGCCCTCAAAACAAGAATAGCAGAACACATACGGAATGTGAAAAAGGGACATAGCTTGTTGTGCACACAGGTGTATATCCGGACTACACCAGTGTCTGTCACATTCCATCTGACTCACATTCTCTATTGTACTATTTTTTGGAAATTGGATAAGGAGAGTTTTTATTCTGTTTTTTGCATTCTGTATTTTTTATAATTTTGTGAAAATTCAAATATTTTTCTGGAGAGAGGAATCTGTGGATCCTTTTCAAATAAACTGTTATATGTGGAAAATCACCTGCTAAGAAGTGAGTGTGGTACGTTTAATTTGGACGTGAATAATTACATATTCTTTTGTCAAGGATATGAAAATGAAAGATACCTTTATGTGTATAGTGATATGTATTTTCAAGTGAGTTTTGGTACGTCTCTTCATGTTGTGAAGTGGTGGTGAGAAACTATCCCTATCTACTATCAAGAACCTTTCACATCATGGGACTATTTTCTTTGGTGAACTTACGAGACTCATATCCATTTTGCCACACAAACAATACTACACATCTTGTGCTTATTTCCTATCCTTATTTACGGTTTGCACTGCAGGACTGCCACTACCAGTTTCAGGCCCTGCTATTTGGTCCGGATCGCATCTTCACATGCACCTAAGGATTCGTCAGTCACCAAAAGCCAGGATCTCCCTCCTGTGGTGGCTACAGACTTCTCACCTACTCGAGGGTCGGAGGTTCGGAATTCAGAGTTGGATTCTGCTAACCACAGATGTAAGCCTCAGAGGTTGGGAAGCAGTCACCCAGGGGGTGCAGTTTCAAGGATGATGGGCAAGTCAGGAAGTCGTCCTTCCAATAAACATCCTGGAACTCAGGGCTATCTACAACGCGCTTCTGCAGGCCTCATCTCTTCAGAATCAGGCTATTCGGGTCCAGTCAGACAATGTGACGGCGATGACGTACATAAACCGACAGGGCAGCACGAAAAGCAGCCGCAATGTCAGAGGTGTCAAGAATTCTCCTCTGGGCGGAAAAACACGCCGTGGCGTTGTCGGCGGTCTTCATTCTGGGAGTAGACAATTGGGAAGCAGACTTCCTCAGCAGACACGATCTGCACCGGGGGGAATGGGGCCTCCACCCGGAAGTGTTCCAGTGGTTAACACGTCGGATCCACAAATCAACATGATGGCCTCTCGACTCAACAAGAAGCTCAAGCGGTATTGTTCCAGGCCGAGGGACCCACAAACAGTAGCGGTAGATGAGTAATACCAGAAAAATATATCAGAGCGCTTGTAAATATGTAAATGCACACCTAAAAAGAAAACGGTTAAATAGAAGCATGTTTACAGCTCTTTTAAGACGTTTTGAGCAAAGCCCGCATGGAAACAAGGGGTTCTGATTAATAGTCTTCAGTAGACAATCATGTACTAGTTGTTACTACCTCTCCCTATCTCTTGTTCCTGCTCTGTTACTTGGTTCAGTAATGTTGTTTGGTTCAGCTGTTGCTGTCCCTGTTTGCAAGTTTTGTTAGCATGGCTTTCCTCTTGTTCTGGTTGTGCTGGTTCGAATTCTCACCACTTTCCTTTTCTATATCCTTCTCTCAAAGTATGTCCGTCTCCTCAGTCATAGGGGGTCATTCCGAGTTGTTCGCTCATTGCCGATTTTCGCTATACTGCGATTAGTCGCTTACTGCGCATGCGCAAGATTCGCAGAGCGCATGCGCAAGATTCGCAGAGCGCATGCGCTTAGTTATTTTACACAAAAGTTAGGTATTTTACTCACGGCATAACGAAGCTTTTTCATCGTTCTGGTGATCGTAGTGTGATTGACAGGAAGTGGGTGTTTCTGGGCGGAAACTGGCCGTTTTCTGGGAGTGTGCGAAAAAACGCTGGCGTTTCTGGGAAAAACGCGTGAGTGTCTGAAGAAACGGGGGAGTGTCTGGGCGAACGCTGGGTGTGTTTGTGACGTCAAACCAGGAACGAAACTGACTGAACTGATCGCAATGTAGGAGTAAGTCTGGAGCTACTCAGAAACTGCTAAGAAATTTCTATTCGCAATTCTGCTAATCTTTTGTTCGCAATTCTGCTATGCTAAGATACACTCCCAGAGGGCGGCGGCTTAGCGTGTGCAATGCTGCTAAAAGCAGCTAGCGAGCGAACAACTCGGAATGAGGGCCATAGTTTCCTAGACTGAGTCTGGTAGGAGGGGCATAGAGGGAGGAGCCAGCACTCACAATCAAACTTCTATAGTGCCCATGGCTCTTAGTGGACCCGTCTATACCCCAGTGGCAAACGCAGGATTTCTAGAGGGGGGTTTCCAAATGCATTCCACAATCTCCCACTCTGCGGAACGTTGTAGCAATTGTGGGAGTCTGGGGGAGCGGTAGATGAACCTAGTAAAGACCTTGGACATTAATGTATACTGTACGGAATACAGTATTAACATTTAACACTATAGATGGTCTATAGTTTAGGCTGTATCACACATTTAAATAATATAAATAAGTGGTCAGGAAAAAGATTAAACATACTGTAATAAATAAATACACAAACATAATAGAACCAGTACTGCACTTTTCTTCCTGGTAGCTACTCTCTTGTCCAGTGCACTGATTGAGGATTCACACAGCAAACTTGGTAGAAGAAGCTGCTACCACTGGGCATGTGCAGCAGCTCTGCTTTGTTCCTTACACTGCATTATGTGGTGGTAGCTCTAGTTATCGTATTATATACCATTGCTATTGTTTTCATCATTTGAGCCACTTGCCAAGAGGAGGGGGGTTTCCGGGCAATGAGGTGGAGAACTTACAGGGAGGCTGAGGTCAGGGACACTGAAGGGCAATTACAGGAAGGGTGTGGGCAGGGACACTGAGGGGGAATTACAGGAGTGTGCAGGCAGGGACACTGAGGGGGAATTACGGGCAGGGTACGGGCAGGGACACTGAGGTTGTATTACAGGGAGGGACACTGAGGGGGGAGTCATAGGGAGGCTGAGGTCGGGGACACTGAGGGGGAATTACAGGAGTGTGCAGGCAGGGACACTGAGGGGGAATTACGGGCAGGGTACGGGCAGGGACACTGAGGTTGTATTACAGGAAGGGACACTGAGGGGGGAGTCATAGGGAGGCTGAGGTCGGGGACACTGAGGGGGAATTACAGGCAGAGCTGGATTAAGGCATTGGGGGGCCCGGGGTTCTTAAGACTGGGGGGCCCTAAGGTCTAAAATTAAATTTTATATATATATATATATATATGTATATATACATACACAATGTATCGTTTGAACTAGGGGAGTATCGGGTAGTTTGGATAAATTAGCTATCTTACATATACGCATATATATATATGTATATATATGTGTATATATATATATATATATATACATACACACACACATATATATATATATATACACACTCACCGCAGCCTAACCCTAATACTCCCACTGCAGCCTAAACCTAATTCCCCCCCCCCCCCCCCCCCCCCCGCATGTTACCT
Organism: Pseudophryne corroboree; assembly: GCF_028390025.1. Classification (NCBI taxonomy): domain Eukaryota; kingdom Metazoa; phylum Chordata; class Amphibia; order Anura; family Myobatrachidae; genus Pseudophryne; species Pseudophryne corroboree. The sequence goes on along the minus strand of NC_086454.1, from coordinate 67,543,357 downwards.
CTCCGTGGGCTTGGCAAACAGGCAAACACTCGTTGGGGATTCCAGCGGTCAGGGATCCGAGCAGTGTCGTAATTCCGGTGTCTGTATTTAGAATGCTGGGATCCCGACTGCCAGGATCCCCACCCTGCTCATATATATATATATATATATATATATACAGGTATATATATATCAGGGACGTGCAGTCAGGGGAGGCAGGGGAGGCAGTGCCTCCCCTGTCATTAATGAGTAAAATAATACAAAGAAGATACTTATGACACATAAGTATCTTCTTTATTGTTTTACCTATCATTAATGTGTGAAAATCAGTTTGGGAGGCACCGATCGTGGTGCCTCCCGTAGTGATTGGGAAAGGTATGGGGAGCGGGGGGCGGGCGCGGGCGGGGCCTAGCAATGGGCAGGAAAAGCCCATTGAAATAACATGGGAAAGCGGCACCATTAGTGGTGCCGCTTTCCTATAGGGACGTGCTTTCAACCTATGAAAGCACGTCCCTGTGAGTGAAGCCACAGTGATTAGCCAGCGGATCCGTCACTGGATCCGCTGTCAATCACTGTGTGGGTGTCGGTACCAGCGGAGGTGCGGGCGGCGGAGGTGCGGGATGCGGCGGAGGTGCTGGCGGCGGAGAGGCGGGCGGCGGTAGCGGCGGCGGGACGCGGCATTCAGGCCCCTTGTGCAGAGTTTGCCAGCGGAAGCGGTACCCATTTCAAAAATGGCGCCTCAGCGTCATTTTTGAAATTCAAGATGGCCGCCGCGAGCCAATCATGGCTCGCTGCGTCATCGCCCCGCCCCCTCCCGCTGACTTATATAAGTCAGCGCGAGGCAGCGGCTGTCAGTCCGACGGCTGAGGAGGAGCGGAGAAGAGCTCCTGAAGACTGAAGACGCCGTGGAAGTCCTGGATGGGCGGCGGCTATGCAAAAGAGCTTAGCAGCCACCGCCCACCAGGTGAAGATGCTGGAAGACCTGGGAAGGCGGCGGCCATGCAAAAGAGCTTAAAGGCCGCCGCCTCCCAGGTGAAGACGTCGTGGAAGTCCTGGATGGGCGGCGGCTATGCAAAAGAGCTTAGCAGCCGCCGCCCACCAGGTGAAGACGCCGGAGCAAGACCCCAGAAGCCCTGGGGAGGTGGCGCCCCCCCAGGTGAAGACGCCGGAAGCCCTGGGAAGGCGGCGGCCATGCAAAAGAGCTTAAAGGCCGCCGCCCCCAGGTGAAGACCCAGTTTAATAAAGGATTTTTTAAAGAATGTGTCGTGGGTTTTTTTCACTATTTTCTTTACAGGTGGACTACAGGTGCCAGCGGGCCCTTTATGTCCGGGCATGCTGGCACTTGTGGTTCTCCAAGTGCCAGCATGCTGGGGCAGGCTTGCTGGGACCTGTAGGCCACCTGTAAAGAACAATATTACTATTCTTTGCAGGTGGACTACAGGTGCCAGCGGGCCCTTTATGTCCGGGCATGCTGGCACTTGTGGTTCTCCAAGTGCCAGCATGCTGGGGCAGGCTTGCTGGGATCTGTAGGCCACCTGTAAAGAACAGAACATACAATGAACCCCGCACCCACCGCCACCAGGGGTGCGAGGCATAGCACTGGGCTATCAGCCCAGTGCTGGTTGTTGCTCGGGAGGGGGGACCCCATTTAGATTTTTTTGGGGCCCCACTTTCCAAGGAATTCCAGCCCTGGGCTGACTGGTTTGGGGGGTGTTTAATGGCATGGCAGGGGGACCCCACACTGAGTGTCTCCCCTGCTATGGCATTATCCCCCCTGGCTGGTTCTGCCTGGTGCTGGTTTTAGTGGTGTGGGGGGACTTTTTTGTTTATTTTTTTCGGGGGGGGGGGGGGGGGGTTTAGCTGCAGTGCCTCGCCAGGCCCTGACCTCACCGCACGTCACTGATATATATATATATATATATATATATAACAGAATAAACAGCGGCAACTGTATTGAACAAGTCACATACAAACGACGTTTCGAGGCTCGCAGACCCTTTTTCAAGGTGTGAATAAGGGGGAAAAAAGGTCTGCGAGCCTCGAAACGTCGGTTGTATGTGACTTGTTCAATACAGTTTTTGTTTACTGTACTGCAACGTTTTGAGGTAATCCCCCCAACTGTCATCAGGACGGGGGGAAGTATCCCGAAACATCGAAGTAAAGCACTTTATCTTTCACCAAGTGCTGAGCCCGGGAGTGCCGCCTCTGTTGTGTGTGTGTGTGTGTGTGTGTGTGTGTATAAATATATATATATATATACACATACATACACATATATATAATCTCATCCTAACCCTCTGTTCTACGCTCTCTATGTATCCCATCTGTGTCACCCCTGTCTGTCTACCCCTCCCCTTTAGAATGTAAGCTCTCACGAGCAGGGCCCTCTTCCCTCATGTGCTTATCCTTTCTTACTTTAATAATCTTCAACTGCACCAAATCCATCAGTCTTCTGCCACCTGATACTTATTCCAGTGTCATCTGCTGATGTAACTATGTTTATTTACCCTGTACTTGTCCTATACTGTCATCAACTGTAAGTTGCTGTTTTCCTGTTTGATTATTTATGTACTCTGTAATTGGGCACTGCGGAACCCTTGTGACGCCATATAAATAAAGGATAATAATAATAATATACAGTGTGTGTATATATGTATTTTATATTGTCAAAGTCGAAAAATATTGCAGAACACACATCACGTACAAACTGCACACACATGCCCACTGCGCGTGCACTTGTTCTGCCGTGCGTGCACATATCCGCAATTTGCGTATGGTCGCTCCTGCGGTCCTGCGCATCGGCACGTGGTATGGGTATTTACGGCAGAGTTTGTGTACGCATGGAGAGCCATCAAAACACATTACATATTTAATCCAAATAGTGCACAATGTACACATAGTCTCCTTGCACCACATCAGAAAGTTATAGCTGTTTAAATGGTTGCAGAACAAAGGGATTCACCTTTACAGGATAAGAGGGGACAGACTAAGGTTATAAGGTGGTATTTGGTATCCAGCTGTAGGGTATTTTAAGGGTAACATTCCGGTGTTGGTCTGCGGAAGATCGCATGTTCCTGTGGATAGTTATGTGCAGAAGCAGAATATAGATATAAACTGTATTTACTGTATATTATGTATGCGGCGGGAATCCAGAGGAGACCACCCACAAGAGCAGTTGAGAAAGACATCGCCTACCTTTTCAAATCAACCTATGACCTCTCCTGTACTGTAAAAGTGCATTCCTGTGTCCAATGGACAAAGGGATTACAGTATCCATTGTATTGCTTTTGGAAGAATTGTATAAATAAAGCCTGCTGCAGCCTGGCCTGGGACCAGACTCACAACGTTATCTATTTGATGACGGAGGACCGGACCGGGAAGCGCACGCGAATATACTCACATATGTACATTGACTGTAGCCATTATTCTGTTATATATTGTCTTGTATTGTAGTGTATAATTTGTATTGTAAACCCCCTTTCAGAAATAATCCACTGTGGTGTCTGAACCCAGCGGTAAAATCACAATTGGTGTCGTGTCCTCATTGACCTGCTAAGGTTTAAAGTATATTATTATTGCATTGCTGTAGAAGGTTTAAAGTGTATCTCTGGGTGTGTACGCGCTGTGAGTACTTTGTACTGTCAGCGCGGCGTGTGTACTCTGTACGCTAATAGTGTAAAAGGTGCGCAGAGTGTGAATTAAGTATAGCGGCCGCAGCGGCTAAAGATTTAAGGTATGTTTAAGGTATAGCTTTCATTCCTGTAAAGATAATCAGCTTTATCAATTGGGGGCTCTCCGGTTTTCCACATTTTTACTGCTTAACAGGTCACAAGCAGACTTAATCTATCAGCATAAGGGTGGACAGGGATCCTACGTATCCTTTTCTTGGTCGGTGGATGCACTGAAAACCCTACTTAATTGCTGATTAGATGGTGTCTGCTCTGTATGGTTTGTAGGGTTGCTGGTAAGAACTCGTAAGGTAAGCAGGAAAAAAGCTATTTAAAATCTGTGAATTTATTTTTGGCGCCAAATGCGTACACAACAAAATCGTACACCCATAGTCTGTGCATACTCTCCCACATTGTTGCCATAACATTCAGATTACTAGATTCATAATATAAATATTTAGGAAGTAAGTGTAAAACACAAACGCAGTCTGGCCTAGTTATAAAGGTTTATACAGAAAAGAAACTGTGTGGCGTGTTAAGTGAGCGATTATAGTTAATATTGCTCACATTTATAGAAAGTTGTTTTATTGCGTCCGCACATTGGTACACGTGGTACGGAACGTGAGGACAGCGTACACAAAACGTGCACGTAGCGCAAGGCCGCACACGTGGCATAAAGGTACGCACTGTTGCGTAATTACGCAAGCTTGCGTAGCGTTGTGTGCGCATAATAAAACCACACGATAGTTCGTATAGTTTAAAGGTGGGATAGTAGCCATGCTACAATAACACAAGATTGCTCAGTTTCCAAACTTTAGTATAAAACCCTTATTTACTGTGTTGCCTGTGGGAGTAAAGCTGCTTGTCTGAATGATAATTTTCTGTACAGAAAAATAAAGTGTATTTGAGTGAGCGAGTGCAGGAGTGAGTGGATACTGAACCCAAGAACTAGGTGGACTAGGTGGATTGCTAGGTGGTCTAGGTGGACACACTGGGTTAGTAGAGGCCCGGTGGCGTAAGGTTCGCAACCCTGCATTATTAACTAGGTGGTCTTGGTGGACTGAGTGGTATCCCATACAACTCTAGGTGGTCTACTAGGTGGTCTACAGCAATTGTAGGGCATATAGATAACTAGTATCTATAGGCTGTTCTATTGCATCACATGTCCGTTTGTTCTGCATAGCGCAACGTGATATTATTGTGTCACATTTGCTGTGGAAGAGCATACGTAGACGTGATTGTATAGACAAAGGGGTTTTTCTTTGATAACTTCGGGAAATCTCCCTGGTGGGCTTCACTGGAAAGGGTGAAGGATAGTTATCTAATTTCTCTGTTTTTCACCCTACAAACAATTCCAGTTGAAAGATACCGAAAAGTAAATTTTCACTGCCTCTCTCAGGAAAATATTCCAAACAGAACTTCCACCGAAAGAAATTACGGTGTAAGGTCTGATAGGAGCCCTAAGTTGGGTACATTGCGATCCGCTATCAACAGTGTATCGTTGTATTGGCCAGCGTGGGCACGAGCGAGTGGAAGGCGCTCAGGTATACTTCCACCGTCTACTTATGTTGAGTATTTTGGTGTTTGTGGGAATTTTTTTAAAAGTATTAGAAGAGACCCACAAATATGGGAGCCAGTTGCTCAAGTAAAAGGCGTTTAGACAGGGTTCAGGCAGAATTGTGGCCAAAAGGCTCAGCAAGGTTTATAATGTGTGAAAAATATGGTTCACACACAGAAGGTTTATGCAATGAGTGGATATGTATGACCAACAATGATAGGGTACCATTCCCTAGAGTGGGCAGCTTTGAACCAGAGGTATTACAGAACTTAAGGTTAAGGATATGTCTGATAAAATCCAAGAAACAAAGGATTAAACATACAGACTGTTTAAATTTATGGCAACAGGAGGGGGATATGCAAAAGGAATTAGCTCGCGCAGCAGGTTCCAAACCTAGCGGGAAAACAATGGCGACGGCACCACCACCTCCATATATTGTTGGGGAGAAAATGGCTACAGCCAATGATACATTGGTACAGAATAAGAGTGTAATTGCAAAATGTACTAACCCTAACCCTTGCCAGTTGTACCCTGTTTTAAATTTTCCCCAGGACTGCGAACAAGAAGATGAGCCCAGCACGATATCGGCACTCTCTCTAGCAGCCACCATACAAGACACTCAGGTGGGCATGGCCCAACCAACAAGAGCAGTAGTCAGGCCCCCTAGCGGAGGGATAAGTGAGGTCGTGTCCACAGGTAAGTACGGTACCGTACATTATGCAGAAACCATAGCACCCCACATTGTCGAATCAAAACAGAATGATGTAATTGAATTAAATCCTGTCAGGGTGATTGCAGTCCCCAATGGGAAGACTGACGCTCAGGGAGTCACTCCCATCAGGAACATTGCCATGCATTGTCCCTGGTCCCGGACAGAATTGAGGTCAATTATGTCAGAATTTCCCGATCCCAGAAAGGATCTAGTCTCATGCCAGAGGTTCATTAAAGAGTTAGGTAACGCCACCGAACCCACAAACAAAGATTGGCGAACAGTGCTACAGATATGTTTACCCTCCAATATTGACCCCGCGAAGTTCATAACTGATTGCAATTTAGACGAAGAAGTACCTATCACTGATGAGTACACTCAGGAGAAGGTACGACAAATCAATCTGCAATTAGGAATATATTTCCCTACTGTTGTCAAATGGAATAAAATCTTTTCCATAATTATTTATTATTTATTACCAGTTATTTATATAGCGCACACACATTCCGCAGCGCTTTACAGAGAATATTCGGTCATTCACATCAGCCCTGCCTCAGTGGAGCTTACAATCTATATTCCCTATCACATGTACACGCACACACATTCATGCTTGGGTTAATTTTGTTGGGAGCCAATTAACCTACCAGTATATTTTTGGATTGTGGGAGGAAACCGGAGTACCCGGAGGAAACCCACGCAAGTTGAAACACCGATCGGAACATCGCGACCATCGGAACATCGCGGCTTTCATTTTGAAAGCCGGCACAGCCTGCAGGTATACAGGGGGTCTGGGGGTGGCTTAGGAGGGTTCATTTACACTCCCCAGCGGCTGCCATTGTCTGCAGCCGCTGGAGGGGGGATCCTGCCGTGCTGACCTATCAGCAGTGATCGGGAGCACGGCAATCAGTAGAGGAGAGTGCAGGGAGGCAGAGAGACCTTACGGTGCCTCTGACAGCAGTAGCGGAGGGAAGTTTATCTTCCCTGCCGCTGCTAACACTCTCTATCTGACTGGTCGCATCCTGTGCGACCAGGTCAGATAGAGCACTTGCAGGCATGGTCGCATCTGATGCCACCATGCCAGGCAAGTGGTTAAACAAGGTGGGGTAGGGATGGCTATCGATCATCAATGACCCGCATCCGGATGCTGGAGAAGACACCGCTTTGGAAAGTAATTACAGACTAATGGGCTCATTTATCAATGAGTTTTCTCATACGTCCTAGAGGATGCTGGGGTCACTTCAAAAACCATGGGGTATAGACGGGATCCGCAGGAGACATGGGCACTTTAAGACTTTCAAAGGGGTGTGAACTGGCTCCTCCCTCTATGCCCCTCCTCCAGACTCCAGTTTAGACTCTGTGCCCAGGCAGACTGGATGCACTCTGAGGAGCTCTACTGAGTTTCTCTGAAAATACTTTATGTTAGTTTTTTTATTTTCAGGGAGAACTGCTGGCAACAGTCTCCCTGCTTCGTGGGACTTAGGGGAGAGAAGTCAGACCTACTTCTATGAGTTTAAAGGCTCTGCTTCTTTGGCTACAGGACACCATTAGCTCCTGAGGGTCTGATCGCTAGGTACTCCTAGATGCTCGTTCCCAGAGCCGGCCGTCACCCCCCTTACAGAGCCAGAAGTCAGAAGACAGGTTAGTAGAAGAAGACAGAAGACTTCAGTGACGGCTTCAGAGGCACCGCACAGCAGCCGCGCTGCGCGTCATGCTCCCACACTCAGCGGCACTACAGGGTGCAGGGCGTGACGGTACACCCTGGGCAGCATATTAACCTCTAAAAAAAGTGACTGGCAAGAGTGGACAAGGTGCCAAACCTCTGTCCAAACCCCCGCCAGTATAAAGATTTTGGAAAAATAGTGGGGCTGAAGCGCGCCATTCTAGGGGCGGGGGTTAGTCCTTACAGCTCACATCAGCGCCATTTTCTCTTCACAGAAGCTGCAGAGACGCTGGTCCTTCCTCACACTGCTGTACAAGTAACAGGGTGCAAAACGGGGGGGGGGGGGGCACAGTGAATGTTGGTGCAATATAAGTTATCATAAAAGCGCTGCAGGTCTGGGACATTCTGTAACTGTGTCAGAACCGGGTTTAAGCGCTGGGTTGTGAGCTGGCAAACTCCCTCTGTGTCTCTCTGACAGGCTTTAATGTGGGTCTGTCCCCTATATGCCCAGTGTGTCTGTGTGTGCTGCGTGCACATGTGTCGGCATGTCTGAGGCTGAAGGCTCTTCCCAGGAGGAGACGATGTTAGGGACACAAATGGCTGTCGGAGTGACCCTGTCGGCACTGCCGACACCTGATTGGGTGAATCTTTTGAGTGCTCTGAATGCTAATGTGGCTCTGATAAATAAGAGATTGGATAAATCTGAGTCTCAGAACCAGACATCCGTAGAGGATGTGTTGTTACAAGTCCAGACCCCCTCGGGGTCACAAAAACGTTCATTTACCCAGCTGGCAGACACGGATACCGACACGGACACTGACTCAAGTGTCGACTATAGTGATGCCAGATTAGATCCAAAATTGGCAAAGAACATTCAGTACATAATTGTGGCTATAAAAGACGTATTACATATCACTGAGGACCCTACTGTTTCCGATACTAGGGTCTGTATGTATAAAGGAAAGAAACCTGAGGTAACGTTTCCTCCCTCTCATGAACTGAATACGCTTTGTGAAAAGGTTTGGGAAAATCCTGACAAAAAGTTTCAGATTCCCAAAAGGATTCCAGTGGCGTATCCGTTTCCCTCTGGGGATAGGGAAAAATGGGAGTCACCCCCCAAAATACATTGAAATCCATTTAAATCACCACGGGTACGCTACTCAGACCAGCCATTGCGTCTGCATGGGTGAGTAGTGCTATCAAAAGATGGGCAGATAACTTGTCATCTGAAATAGATACCCTGGATAGGGATAGCATTCTTTTGACACTAGGTTATATCAGGGACGCTGCAGTCTACCTAAAGGAAGCTGCGAGGGATATTGGCCTCTTGGGATCAAGGGCCAATGCCATGGCAGTCTCAGCTAGGAGAGCATTGTGGATTCATCAATGGAATGCTGATGCTGACTCTAAGAAAGCTATGGAGTCTCTACCGTATAAAGGTGGTGTATTGTTTGGTGACGGCCTCGCTGAGTTGGTATCTACGGCTACCGCGGGTAAGTCATCATTTTTTACCTTATGTGCCTGCACCACAAAAGAAAGCACACCACTATCAGATGCAGTCCTTCCGGCCCAATAAATACAGAAAAGGCTGAGGGTCTTCCTTCCTTGCTACTAGAGGAAAGGGAAAAGGTAAACGATCACCGGCCGTGGCCGGTTCCCAGGAGCAGAAGTCCTCCCCGGCTTCTGCCAAATCCACCGCATGACGCTGGGGCTCCTCTGCGTGAGTCCGCACCAGTGGGGGCACGTCTCAGATTCTTCAGTCAGTTCTGGGCCCGTTCGGCCCTGGACCCATGGGTTTTAGAAATAGTGTTCCAGGGGTACAAACTGGAGTTTCAAGATGTTCCCCCTCGCCGATTTTTCAAATCGGCCTTACCAGCTTCTCTTCCGGACAGGGAGGTGGTATGCGCCGCAATACAAAAATTGTGTCTCAATCAAGTCATTGTCAGGGTTCCCCCGTCGCAACAGGGAGAAGGCTTTTATTCAAGCCTGTTCGTGGTCCCGAAGCCAGACAGCTCAGTCAGACCAATCCTGAACCTCAAATCCCTCAATTTCTACCTAAAGAAATTCAAATTCAAGATGGAATCTCTCCGGGCAGTGATCTCCAGTCTGGAGGAGGAGGATTTTATGGTGTCGGTAGACATAAAGGATGCCTACTTACATGTTCCCATCTATCCTCCACATCAGGCTTACCTGAGGTTTGCAGTTCAGGATTGTCATTACCAATTTCAGATGTTGCCGTTTGGTCTGTCTACGGCTCCGAGGGTTTTCACCAAGGTAATGGCCGAAATGATGGTTCTCCTGCGCAAGCAAGGAGTCACAATTATCCCGTACTTGGACGATCTCTTGATAAAGGCGAGATCCAGGGAACAATTACTGCAGAACATTACGCTATCCCTGACAATTCTGCAGCAACATGGTTGGCTCCTAAACTTGCCAAAATCACAGTTGGTTCTGACGAGACGGCTGTCGTTTTTGGGAATGATTCTGGACACAGAATTACAGAGAGTTTTTCTTCCAGTGGAAAAGGCTCTGGAAATTCAGAACCTAGTCAAACAAATCCTGAAACCGCCAAGAGTATCGATCCATCAATGCACTCGGTTGCTGGGGAAGATGGTGGCGGCCTACGAGGCAATTCAGTTTGGCAGATTCCATGCCAGAGTGTTTCAGTGGGACCTGTTGGACAAGTGGTCCGGGTCCCGTCTGCACATGCACCGAAGGATAACCCTGTCTTCCAAGATCAGAATCTCACTCCTGTGGTGGCTGCACAGCTCTCACCTCCTAGAGGGACGCAGGTTTGGGATCCAGGACTGGATCTTAGTGACCACGGATGCGAGTCTCCGAGGCTGGGGAGCAGTCACACAGGGTGAAAGCTTCCAGGGAAGATGGTCAAGCCAGGAAATGTGTCTACACCTAAACGTTCTGGAGTTAAGGGCCATTCACAACTGCCTTCTGCAAGCGGAACATCTTCTTCGCAATCAGTCCGTCTTGATTCAGTCGGACAACATAACAGCAGTAGCGTACATAAACCGCAAGGGCGGAACAAAGAGCAGAGCGGCTATGGCAGAGGCCACAAAGGTTCTCCGTTGGGCGGAAAGGCATACAAGCGCTCTGTCAGCGATCTTCATTCCAGGAGTGGACAACTGGGAAGCAGACTTCCTCAGCAGACACGATCTCCATCCAGGAGAGTGGGGTCTTCATCAAGAGGTCTTTGCAGAGGTGACAAGTCTTTGGGGAATTCCTCAAATAGACATGATGGCATCTTGCCTCAAAAAGAAACTTCAGAGATATTGTTCCAGGTCGAGAGACCCTCAAGCAATAGCAGTGGACGCCCTAGTGACACCATGGGTGTTTCAGTCGGTGTACGTATTTCCTCCGCTTCCACTCATTCCAAAAGTGATAAAGATCATAAGAAGAACAAAGGTTCAAGCGATCCTCATTGTTCCAGACTGGCCAAGGATGGCTTGGTATCCAGATCTTCAGGAATTACTCATAGGAGATCCCTGGCCTCTTCCTCTGAGGGAGGATCTGTTACAGCAGGGGCCGTGCGTGTTCCAAGACTTACCGTGACTTTGTTTGACGGCTTGGAGGTTGAACGCCGGATCCTAGCCCGAAAGGGTATTCCCAAAGAAGTCATTCCCACTCTTATTCAGGCCAGGAAAGGAGTAACGTCTAAACATTACCACCGTATTTGGAGAAAATACGTGTCTTGGTGTGAATCCAAGAAGGCTCCTATGGAAGAATTTCAGTTAGGTCATTTTCTCCATTTTCTACAAGCCGGTGTGGATGCGGGCCTAAAGTTGGGCTCCATTAAAGTACAAATTTCAGCCTTATCGGTTTTCTTCCAAAAACAATTGACCTCCCTTCCAGCAGTTCAGACTTTCGTGAAAGGCGTATTGCACATCCAACCTCCCTTTGTGCCCCCTGTGGCACCGTAGTATCTTAACGTGGTGTTGCAATTCCTTCAATCTCATTGGTTTGAACCTTTACAAAAGGTGGAGTTGAAATTCCTCACTTGGAAAGTGGTCATGCTGTTGGCCTTGGCATCCGCCAGGCGGGTGTCTGAATTGGCGGCCTTGTCTCACAAGAGACCTTATTTGATCTTCCATGAAGATAGAGCAGAGTTGAGGACTCGTCAGCAGTTTCTGCCGAAAGTGGTTTCGTCATTCCACTTGAACCAACCTATTGTGGTGCCAGTGGCTACTGACGCCTTGTTGGAATCGAAGTTTCTCGACGTAGTCAGAGCTTTGAAAATTTATGTGGCCAGAACGGCTCAGTTTAGAAAAACGGAGGCTCTGTTTGTCCTGTATGCTCACAACAAAATTGGGGCTCCTGCTTCCAAGCAGACTATTGCGCGCTGGATCTGTCATACTATTCAGCAGGCTCATTCTACGGCTGGATTGCCGTTACCGAAATCGGTGAAGGCCCATTCTACCAGGAAGGTGGGCTCGTCCTGGGCGGCTGCCCGGGGGGTCTCGGCATTACAACTTTGCAGAGCGGCTTCTTGGTTGGGTTCAAACGCCTTTGCGAAGTTCTACAAGTTTGATACCCTGGCTGATGAGGACCTCATATTTGGTCAGTCGGTGCTGCAGAGTCATCCGCACTCTCCCGCCTGTTCTAGAGCTTTGGTATAAACCCCATGGTTCTTGAAGTGACCCCAGCATCCTCTAGGACGTATGAGAAAATAGGATTTTAATACCTACCGGTAAATCCTTTTCTCTTAGTCCGTAGAGGATGCTGGGCGCCCGTCCCAGTGCGTACTGTATCTGCAGTTATTAGTTATGGTTACACACATGTTGTGTTACGTTTATAGTCAGCCTGTTGCTGATGTTGTTCATGCCGTTGACTTGCGTTGTGTTGAATGACATGTTGTACAGCGTGCTTGAGGTGTGAGCTGGTATGTATCTCACCTTAGTTTAACAATAAATCCTTTTCCTCGAAATGTCCATCTCCCTGGGCACAGTTCCTATAACTGGAATCTGTAGGAGGGGCATAGAGGGAGGAGCCAGTCCACACCCCTTTGAAAGTCTTAAAGTGCCCATGTCTCCTGCGGATCCCGTCTTTACCCCATGGTTCTTGAAGTGACCCCAGCATCCTCTACGGACTAAGAGAAAAGGATTTACCGGTAGGTTTTAAAATCCTATTATAAATTTCACTGTGAGTGATAAATTTAACCAGCCAATCCGCTCCTGTCATTTTTCAAACACTGGGGTAGATGTATTAAGCCTGAAGACGGCATAAGGAAGTGATAAACCAGTGATATGTGCAAGGTGATAAACTCACCAGCCAATCAGCTCCTAACTGTTAATTTACATATTGGAACTGATTGGCTGGTGCGTTTATCACCTTGCACATATCACTGGTTTATCACTTCCTTATGCCTTCTCCAGGTTAATACATGTGCCCCACAGGGCCTAATTCATACCTGATCGCAGCAGCAAATTTGTTAGCAAATGGGCAAAACCATGGGGGTTATTCTGAGTTGATCACAGCAGCAAGTTTGTTAGCAATTGGGCAAAACCATGTGCACTGCAGGTGTGGCAGATATAACATTTGCAGAGAGAGTTAGATTTGGGTGGGTTATTTTGTTTCTGTGCAGGATAAATACTGGCTGCTTTATTTTTGCACTGCAATTTAGATTTCAGTTTGAATACACCCCACCCAAATCTAACTCTCTCTGCACATGTTATATCTGTCCCCCCTGCAGTGCACATGGTTTTGCCCAACTGCTAACAAAATTTCTGCTGCGATCAATTCAGAATTAGGCCCCATGGGGGGTAATTCTGAGCTGATCGCAGCAGGAATTTTGTTAGCAGTTGGGCAAAACCATGTGCACTGCAGGGGAGCAGATATAACATGTGCAGAGAGAGTTAGATTTGGGTGGGTTATATTGTTTCTGTGCAGGGTAAGTACTGGCTGCTTTATTTTTACACTGTAATTTAGATTTCAGTTTGAACACACCCCACCCAAATCTAACTCTCTTTGAACGTTATATCTGCCCCTCCTGCAGTGCACATGGGTGGTCATTCCGAGTTGTTCGCTCGCTAGCTGCTTTTAGCAGCATTGCACACGCTAGGCCGCCGCCCTCTGGGAGTGTATCTTAGCTTAGCAAAATAGCGAACGAAAGATTAGCAGAACTGCTACTAAATAATTCTTTGCAGTTTCTGAGTAGCTCCAGACCTACTCCTAGACTGCGATCAGCTCAGTCCGTTTAGTTCCTGGTTTGACGTCACAAACGCCCTGCGTTCGGCCAGCCACTCCCCGGTATCTCCAGACACTCCCGCGTTTTTCCCTGACACGCCTGCGTTTTTTAGCACACTCCCGGAAAACGCTCAGTTACCCCCCAGAAACGCACCTTTCCTGTCAATCATTCACCGATCAACAGTGCGACTGAAAAGCGTCACACGAACACCAGCAAATCTACTAAGTTTTGTGTTAAATAACTTGGCGCATGCGCATTTAGCAACAAATCGCAGCATAGCGAAAATCGGCAACGAGCGAACAACTCGGAATGACCACCATGGTTTTGCCTATTTGCTAACAAATGTGCTGCCGTGATCAGGTCTGAATTAGACCCACCGTCTGTAACATGGCAGTAAGGAGCTGATTGGCTGATGCAATTTATCAGTCACAGTGGAATTTATCACTCATGAGCCCATAAGTAAGTTAAATGGAAACCTCCAATTACCTAATTAGTCCTTGGGGACTGGTTAACGCTGGGATGCCAGAGCAAGTCCCGGTGATTTTTCCTAAAAATAAAAATTTTAGGAAGTATCAGACTTGTTCTGGAGATGCAAGAACTATAAGACGCAAAATCACAGTGTCCAATTTTCAGTCCTCTAATCGAATTGGAAAACCCTGCGGCTGCGATAAAATCCTTAGTTAATACTATACTTGTAAATAAGTGGTTTTCTATACTTATAAATAAGTAGTTGCAAAACCAACGTTTAGTAAAAATACCCTTTATGGTTGTAGGTAGTGCATTTATTGCACTCTGTTGCAGTTGTCTGTGCAGGGGGCAGATTATTAAAGGAGGGGGCCTGTGTGCAGGCTCCGTGTGGGCCCCTCCTCTCTGGTAGAGGCTGCAGCCTTTTAGACTGTGGCTTTGTGTCAGTGTCTACTGCACATGCGTAGGTCTCCGTGGACATATCTACTGCACATGCGTAAATCACTGGAAAAATGGCTGCCACACCATCTTCCCATTTTTTTCTGTCGGCAGGACCGACCACCACAGAATTCCGGAGGGGTAATTACATACTTGCCTACTTTTTAAAAAGCATTTCAGGGAGACTGTGAAAGTAACAACTAAAAGTGCGGACACGTACTGCTACTTCGGAGAGGCGTGTTATGAACATGACTTACATCCAAATGTAAATGAGGCCCAAACTTAGTACTATCCATTTGTTGAAGACACGGATATTTTGCAGGATTTGTTTGTGCATTGTGTTTTACAAGAGGTTCCATATACTGTAAGTGGCCACAAGAAATGCATGTAGTCATAGGGATCATTGTGCCTTATAACCAAGGCAGGAAATGGCACTGATAATCCCATTTGAATGTATTTATCTCTGATTTCTTTTTCCCCCAAGAATGTTATAGCTACATAATGGGGGTAACATACCTCCCAACTGTCCCGATTTTCACGGGACAGTCCCGTTATTTGGGTCCCGCGGTGGGGGGGGCAGTTGGGAGGCTCTGTCTCTCTCTGCCCTGCTTAGTCTATTCACTGGAGTCAGAGGGTGATGGGACATGCCAGCGGTTCACAGAGCGCTGGGCATGCCCCCTCAGTGATGAAAACGGGGGCGTGGCTCGTGATCGCGGGTCCTCCCACGAAGCAATGCCCCTTTCCCTAGGTCACGCCCCTTTTCCGGGAGCGCGCGCGACTTCGCCGCGCGTGTGTCCCGCTTCTGTCAAGTTAAAAGTTGGGAGTGATAAAGGTAACCCCAGGAAAGGGCACCCTTTGCTTAACCAAGTTCAAGCACGCATTCAGTCAGTCAGCATCAGGTTCAGACACGGCTGCAGCCAGTGACCAGTCAACAAATTAACATTTGTAATAACTAGCCACGTGTGTTAAGTGAGGAATAATAGTGCGGAGCTGCTTTATTTCCTGAAAACATTACATTATAAAGAGGTACATATTTGCATACAGTGGCGTAGCTTTCTTACACAAAACATAATTCTATTGGTTAAGGATCTCTTTAATTCTATTGGTTAACATACTTTTCTTATCCTATTGGTTAATAAACTCCTATCTTCTTAGTAACGCTATAATTCCTATTTGCGGTTTTATGTGGGGCAACAGGGGACTTTTGCTAAGCTCATAACCTACATATGTCTGGTTCTGTTTTCCCACCTGTTCTACCGCAAACTGACAAATACCTTTTGAAGCCTTCACATTTAGCTGCTGACAATATATTTCTGCAAGGAAAGTATATCTTAGATAAAGGTCATAGCTTCACAATATGGGTTCAAACAAAGTACAGGTCTGTACTTTTTCCTGTGTCAGCTCTAAGCTGAAAACAATTTGAAACAGCTTGTCAGATGTCAAATAAAATGGAGTCTTATGAACAAATATGGCTTCCATCTTTATCAACTTCCCCTCTTTGTTTCTAATTTTTACCTTTAATTTACCCTTCCTTTACCTGGTCATTGATTCTATAGGGACACCTACTTTCACGACTGGTGTACCATAAGGGCACTCCAGGCATGGGCTAGTCCATTCAACATCCCTATGCTCGGGTAGAACCAATGTTCCCTATCCTCTTATTCCTAACCACAAGAGAAAGTTCACAAAGGAGAAGCGTTTTCTCAAGATGAAATTATTATAATGTTCATAGTCCTTGAAAATGTTTATAACTTCATATTGTGATAGCAATGTTCCTTTAGATCACGTCATCATAGCAATAGGGACAGCTGGAAGCTTCTGTGTATCTGGTGTGGCAGGTATCACAGTAGAATGAAGTGGAGTTGTATATGGTGGTGTCTCCCAGAAGTTCCAGATAAATCGGTTGTGATTTTCCAGTTTCAGAAACACCTCGGACAGAAAAAGATCTTTGTGTAAGTATCTTTTGTATTATCCACATAATAATCTTTACAACAATATAGATTACTAATAGCAAAGCAAGCATTTTGGCAATAATGGACAATATTCCTGCTATCCATCCTCCTATGCCCTGGAACCAGTTGTTTGGATTTAACCATGAAAGCCAAGAAAAGTATGAGTCTGGAATTACACTGGTGTAGTTATAGTCAATAGCAAACTGATTTTTCAACTGTATTACTTCATTCATCTTTTCATCAATAATATCTTCTGGGTTAGTATCATTAGTTATATAAGTACAACACTTAACTCCATATACAGTTTGTAATGTGACACAATAGCCTGCAGAAGCTGCTGTAAGGTAATCAAGAATCATGCGGTGCTGAATAAGTTCTGTTCGGACCGATTGGAGCTCATGTCCAATATACCTAAAGGTACTATCATATATTTCAGTGATATTATCAATTATATCCCCCAAGGCCTGGATCATTTTCTGATTTGCAGTGGATCCCCACGTACCAAATGTAATTATGTTTCCAAAACCCAATCCTAGTTTGTAACCTGTACTTAGGGTAAAGAGATGCTTATATTTCTTGCTTATTGTCTTGACTTCACGTTTGGTCAACTTTTGGCCTGGGGGTGTTACCTCGGATGTAAGTTGTTCTTTCATATTCTCATGATCTAATGTAACTACATCAGGAATGAGTGTACCTACAAAACATATTCCAAAAGCATTGTATGATAACCATTTATAAGCCCGTCTACCACAAATGTAATAGATCCCACTAGGTAAAGTGTATGGCTCATCCCACAATGCATATATTATTGCTTCATTTAAGAGGTCACAAGGATATTCCTCTCCTATTTTCCTTTCCTGAAATCGGTCCCAAGCTTCAGAGACATTTACCCCTACCATTTTTGCTATTATGGCCCAAAAGTATTTTGGATTATCTATATCTAATATATGTGTACAGCCTGTGGTGGCCCCCAAGAATTTTATTCCAGTAAGATCAGTCCCTTCATCAGGTTCCCATCCTGCCCATCGTTTGGCTGTTTCTTCTCCTACGGATTTATTTATACACACTACCTGTTGTTCTTTAGTAAAATGATAACTTTTTACTATTAAAGCTGGAGCTTTGGTCATATCATAAGGGGGTGCAGTGTGTTTTCCACAACCACGATTTTTGACCATGTCATATGTGACGGGCACTGAGACAAATCCTACATTTCCTTGTCCTCTTGGGACATGACTGCAAATCCAACAGTCTGAAAGGTTTGCACCTTTACCCAGTAATGTATGGTAGGTATCGAGAGGGTGTGTATGTACCATGTGCGAGGGGTCACCCTTGCACCACTCTTCGCATGTTGCCTCTGAATTAGACCCACAATACCTACAAATACACTCTTCTATTGCTGTCTTTTGCTTACAGTCGTTCCTTATTGTACCAACTGATCTGCGTCTTCTAGGTTTATATGCATTTACTGGAGTATCTGGTGAAGTCATAACGGTAGACATTTCTGATAAAATAGGGAGGATTACTGATTCATTTATATTTCCCTTTGTGTCATTACCCTTGGTATGGTTACCATCTATGGCCCTGTCACGTGACTCCTCATAATAGTATGGATCAAGTATTAATGATCATATAAGGATAACCATGCCAACAATAAGGACTGAATAACACATTATACATGCCCACAGACCCATGTCTGGTCTGGCGCTTATGAGATGATATCTGTACATTCTGATTGTGTATCGTGATTGGATAATACTTCCTTTGTCACTTTCTTGCAATGTGATGCATGTACCCACGAATCCCTTCCACACAATTTGACCGACGTGGCTGTCGTCAACAGGACTTGGAATGGACCTTCAAATCTGGGTTCTAGAGACTTTCTTACGTGTATCTTAGTGACCACCCAATCACCTGGCTTCAGTTCATGCGTTTCCTGTGACTTGTTAGGATCTGGAATAGAATCAAAAACTTAGTCGTGCATTTTGGTTAGTTGCTGTTGTATATGTATTACATATTGAGCTAAGTCACCATGCTCATGTTGCAATTGTTGAGGAAAATAACAGCCTGTCCTAGCTGCAGTACCAAAAAGGATTTCATACGGTGTTAACCCATGCTTTCCACTGGGAGTATTTCTGACTGAGAAAAGAGCTATGGGCAAGCATTTTAACCACGTTTTACTTGTTTCTGCCACTAATTTCTGTAGCTTTAATTTTAGGGTATAGTTCGTGCGTTCCACGTGACCACTGCTTTGGGGATGATAAGCCGTGTGGAAGGCCTGGGTAACCCCTAAATCAGATAAAATTTTGCCCAATATCTCTCCTGTAAAATGAGTACCTCTGTCACTTTCAATAACTTTGGGTACTCCAAACCTGCATATTACTTCTTGCATTAGCTTCTTTGCAACTGTCTTGGCATTTGCTGCTTCAAGCTTCAACCCAATTTGAGAATAGGTCTTTGCACACAAGTACATTTTCATACCCAGAACATTTAGGTAACTGGATAAAGTCTATTTGTAATCTCTGAAAGGGGTAGCAAGTTTGTGGGGTACTTTTTGCTGGTACCTTCACAACCTTTCCTGGGTTATGTAAAGCACAAGTTACACACCCTGCAACATAAGCCTGTGCTGCATGTGTGAAACCTGGTGCTACCCAATGCTGGTTTAAAATCCTCACCATTGCATCTCTGGATTGGTGTGTTTTTCCATGCAATATTTGTGCTAAGACTGGGTAAAGTCAGCGTGGTAAACAGATACGGTTTTCCACCATCCATCTGTCACCGTGTATTCGCCCACCTAATTTTTCCCAATCCTTTTTCTCCTTGCCTAAGGCCTGTGCTTGTAATTTGCACAATAACTGTAAGTCTAATGACTCTGGTGTGACAGTTAACATCACCTGAGTGTCTGGCAGAGGCTGGACTGCTGCAGCTTTTGCAGCCTGATCAGCTAGAGCATTTCCTCTGACCTCTGCAATATCCTCTTTAGTGTGCGCTTTGACCTTTATAACTGCTAATTTCTTTGGCAATTGAAAGGCAGCAAATAATGCCCTAATACAGTCTGCATGTTTTATTGGTTTTCCTGAAGAACCTATAAAATCTCTGCTCTTCCAGAAAACTGCATAGTCCTTGGCAATACCAAAGCAGTACCTTGAGTCTGTGTAAACGTTAACTGTTTGACCTTCAGCATAAATACAGGCTGCTATCAGTGCCCTAAGTTCTGCCTCCTGAGCTGAACTACCTGATGGCAAGGGTTCCTGTATTAAGATGTCTGTTTCTGTGGTAACTGCAAAACCTGTATGCGGTTCCCCATCCACATAGTACCTGGAGCCATCCACAAATAAATGTAAATCTGCATTTAGTAGAGGATGTTCCTGTATTTCTGGTGTACGTGCGGTTTCAAGATTCATTAATTCTATACAATCATGTTCTTGATCGTGTATAGAAATTGAAAAATCTGATTGGTTTTCTGTGCCTGTCATTTCATCATCACTCGCACCATTCCCCTCTTTTGAAACCAGTGGCAATAATGTAGCTGGGTTCAAAGAAGTACAATGTTTGATAGTGACATTGGATGGTGTAAGCAATGCTACTTCATATTTGGTTAGTCTAGCAGCAGATAAATGTTTAGTCTGCGCTTGGTTCAGAATTTCAGTCACTGAGTGAGGCACCTGTACAGTTAAGGGATGACCCAGAACAATATCAGCAGCCTTGTCTAACAGTAACGCTGCTGCTGCTACTGACTTGACACAGGTTGGTGCTGCCCGTATGACTGGGTCTAACTGTACTGAGTAATACGCTAGGGGTCGCTGTTTGTCACAATGGCCCTCATTCCGAGTTGTTCGCTCGCAAGCTGCTTTTAGCAGCTTTACACACGCTAAGCCGCCGCCTACTGGGAGTGAATCTTAGCTTCTTAAAATTGCGAACGAAAGATTCGCAATATAGCGAAAAGACATCTCTGTGCAGTTTCCGAGTAGCTCGAGACTTACTCGGCATCTGCGATCAGTTCAGTGCTTGTCGTTCCTGGTTTGACGTCATAAACATACCCAGCGTTCGCCCAGACACTCCTCCGTTTCTCCAGCCACTCCCGCGTTTTTCCCAGAAACGGTAGCGTTTTTTCGCACACACCCATAAAACGGCCAGTTTCCGCCCAGAAAAACCCACTTCCTGTCAATCACATTACGATCAACAAAACGAAGAAAAAACCGTGAGTAAAAAACCTAACTGCATAGCAAATTTACATTGCGCAGTCGCACTGCGGACATTGTGCATGCGCACTAAGCTGAAAATCGCTGCGATGCGAACAAATTTACAGAGCGAACAACTCGGAATGACCCCCAATGTACCTGCATTAATATTCCTTGCGCATGGCCTGAAATTTCACAACAAAACAAATTGAAAGGCCTTGCATAACCAGGAAGTCCTAATGCTGGTGCTGATATTATGTCTGTTTTTAGCTGACAAAAAGCATCTAGCTGTTCTTGTGTCATGAGTAATGCACCTTGTGCATTTTGTCCCTTTAGGGCATCATATAACACTTTTAGTTTCTGTGATGCGCCTACAATCCACTCTCTGCAATAAGTGATCAGTCCTAAAAAGGATCTGAGCTGTTTAAGTGTCTGAGGAGGTTTAACTGACGAAATTACATTTCTCCTCTCTGTAGTAATGTGTTTAGCATTAGCAGAAATACAATGACCCAAAAATTTTATTTTGTCTTCTGCATACTGTAACTTGTCCTTGGATACCTTGCAATTCTTTTTGTGTAAAAATAATAACAAGGAATATGTATCTTGTTCACATTTCTGTCTGTCATCTGCACACAAAAGTAGGTCATCTACATATTGTATCAGTACTGTGGACGCATTCTTTGGTGCCCATTCTTGAAGGACCAATGCCATAGCCTTGCTAAATCCACTGGGACTTACTGCGCCTCCCTGAGGCAATCTTGTCCAGCAGTACTGTTGTTCCTTAAAAGTAAAGGCTAGCAGTAACTGACTATCCTCAGTAATGGGCACACTGAAAAATGCGTTGGCGAGATCGAGGACAGTGAATACTGTAGCACTAGTTGGAATCTGATTGAGAAGTGTGTGTGGGTTGGGAACAATAGGACTATCTATGATCATCCTTTTGTTGACCTCCCGTAGGTCATGTATAAGCCTGTAAGAGGGCTTATCATTTATTTGGGAACGTTTTTTAATGGGAAACAGAGGCGTATTCCAAGGGGACCTGCATGTTTTAAGGACCCCTGCCTTAACATAATCCCCAGTCTCATTGCTGTTTCAGTAGTGGATCTTAATCTGTTACCAGAGTCCTGTTTTTGGGCATTTTGTCGGAATTTACCTGGTGCTTGTTGTACCAGATAAATAGTCTGTGAAGCGGACTTCTTTTTATCAACTTTTTCCTGATTATTATGCTCAATGGCACGCAAGATAGTGAGTATCACATCTGGGGCCAATGTCCCTGCTTCTGGCCTGCTGCGGTACAATTCTTCCTTTAGGGCGGGGGATAGACCATTAAGGAAGGCAGTCTTGAATACTTTAATGTCTCTAGGCCCTGTCATATTAAAGCCTTGATCAGTATGGCGTCTATGCATGATGTCATAGTACTGCTGTACTGATTCTGTCTTAATTTGCCTGTGTTCTTGTGCTGCTGGTGCATTCTTTACCAGGCGATTGCAGAAAAGTTCACATTTTTCTATTCACGCTTGGCAGAAGCACAAGCTTTGCGCTCGTTTTCAGCAGGTATGGCAAGTGCTGCACCTGGAGGGTCAGGCTGCATTTGCTCTATTTGACCTGCAATCAGATCTCCTGCAGAGGCTTTTGTTACTTCATCTAGATCTAGCCATGTAGCATTATAAATTGTTCTTAATCTTTTAACCTGCCTAAGGAACCCCATGGGTTGAAGTTTGATATCTGGTATGTCCTTAATTATTGTTAACAGTTCTGAATTTGTCCATGGCTTGTACCATGTTGTGGTTCTGCGCCGCTCCGCCTGCGCTGCGTTATCACCCGCAGCTACAACAGCAGGTGTGATTGAATCTTGTGTACATACCGGATACAATCTATAGGGGACTGATCCCACGGGTACAGTATATGCTGGAGGTGCAGATGCCAGACTAGGGACCACACATCCAATTTGTTTAGGATGCACTCCTGGTCTTTTGACATTACATGCTGTGCACTCTTTAGTTTGCCAATGTATAAGTTTAGGGCATCCGCATCTCCAAGTATATTTTGTAGGTTTCTTATTTTTAAGTAATGGCAGCCATTAATTGATAGATTTCCTGAACCTAACGGATTTCCTAACATTTGGTCCTTCACAGGGTTTAAATTTGTAAGACCAGGGTGTCTGACAAACTGGACATATTGTGTCATCTGGTGGGTTACAATGTCCACAATTTGGACATGCCCAGTGAGGATACCATTTGGTTTTCTTGGGACCTCTACGTCTCATTGTTTCCTGTCTTGTTGTGTCTGCATCTTCCCAGTTATCCAAACTTATTAGGGACAGTTGTTCCTAAATTTGGTCTACCTCTTCTAACTCTTTTTCATACTGAAGTAATTCAGCCGTGTCAATTCACAACTCAAGCCTACGCTTCAGTTTATTATCCTTCACATATCTTCCATAGGTTACTCTAATCTGTTTCAACCTATTCGGGTCCAGAGTGCCATCAGTAGTCACTCCTGCCCGTTGAAACAATCGTCTCATACCCTTCAAGCATTGCTCACCATGTACATTCTTCATAATGTCCATGGCACTCCGAGGTGCTTCATCCGAAGGATAAGTATTTGTATTTCCCATTCTTATGGCCAGTAAGTATTCAAAATCCGGGAAATATCAGTAGCCTGGATCTAATGGATCCTCAGAGATATAACTGTGAGGAAAATTGCCTGGAACAGAGGTGATTTGTAACCAATTTTCTCTAATGTCCTAAGTGGATGCTGGGGACTCCGTAAGGACCATGGGGAATAGCGGCTCCGCAGGAGACTGGGCACATCTAAAGAAAGCTTTAGTACTAACTGGTGTGCACTGGCTCCTCCCCCCATGACCCTCCTCCAAGCCTCAGTTAGATTTCTGTGCCCGACGAGAAGGGTGCACACTAGGGGCTCTCCTGAGCTTCTTAGTGAAAGTTTTAGTTTAGGTTTGTTATTTTCAGTGAGACCTGCTGGCAACAGGCTCACTGCATCGAGGGACTAAGGGGAGAAGAAGCGAACTCACCTGCGTGCAGAGTGGATTGGGCTTCTTGGCTACTGGACATTAGCTCCAGAGGGACGATCACAGGTTCAGCCTGGATGGGTCCCGGAGCCGCGCCGCCGGCCCCCTTACAGAGCCAGAAGAGCGAAGAGGTCCGGAGAAAGCGGCGGCAGAAGACGTTCCTGTCTTCAAATAAGGTAGCGCACAGCACTGCAGCTGTGCGCCATTGCTCTCAGCACACTTCACACTCCGGTCACTGAGGGTGCAGGGTGCTGGGGGGGGCGCCCTGAGACGCAATAAAACATGACAGAAATACCTTAAATGGCAAAAAAAATGCATCACATATAGCTCCTGGGCTATATGGATGCATTTAACCCCTGCCAGAATATACAAAAAACTGGGAGATAAGGCAGCCGAAAAGGGGGCGGAGCCTATCTCCTCAGCACACTGGCGCCATTTTCCCTCACAGCTCAGTTGGAGGGAAGCTCCCGGACTCTTCCCTGCACTACAGAAAGGGTTAAAAAAAGAGAGGGGGGCACTATTTAGGCGCAGTATTAAAACATACAGCAGCTATAAGGGGAAAAACACTTATATAAGGTTATCCCTGTATATATATAGCGCTCTGGTGTGTGCTGGCATACTCTCCCTCTGTCTCCCCAAAGGGCTAGTGGGGTCCTGTCCTCTATCAGAGCATTCCCTGTGTGTGTGCTGTGTGTCGGTACGTTTGTGTCGACATGTATGAGGAGAAAAATTATGTGGAGACGGAGCAGAGTGTCTGTAACAGTGATGTCACCCCCTAGGGGGTCGACACCTGAGTGGATGTACTGTTGAAAATTACGTGACAGTGTCAGCTCTATATAAAAAAACAGTGGTTGACATGAGACAGCCGGCTACTCAGCTTGTGCCTGTCCAGACGTCTCATAGGCCGTCAGGGGCTCTAAAGCGGCCGTTACCTCAGATGGCAGATACAGACGCCGACACGGATACTGACTCCTGTGTCGACGGTGAAGAGACAACCGTGATTTCCAGTAGGGCCACACGTTACATGATTGAGACAATGGCAAATGTTTTTATACATTTCTGATAATACGAGTACCACCAAAAAGGGGTATTATGTTCGGTGAGGGAAAAACTACCTGTAGTTTTCCTGAATCTGAGAAATAAAATGAGGTGTGTGATGATGCGTGGGTTTCCCCCCGATAACAATTGATAATTTCTTAAAAAGTATTGGCTGCATACCCTTTCCCGCCAGAGGTTAGGGTGCGTTGGGAAACACCCCCTAGGGGGGATAAGGCGCTCACACGCTTGTAAGAACAAGGGCTCTACCCTCTCATGAGATGGCCGCCCTTAAGGATCCTGCTGATAGAAAGCAGGAGGGTATCCAAAAAGGTATTTACACACATACTGGTGTTATACAGCGACCAGCAATCGCCTCAGCCTGGAGGTGCAGTGCTGTGTTGGCATGGTCGGATTCCCTGACTGGAAATATTGATATCCTAGATAAGGATAATATATTATTGACTATAGAGCATTTAAAAGATGCATTTCTATATATGCATGATGCACAGCGGAATATTTGCCGACTGGCATCAAGTATAAGTGCGTTGTCCAATTCTACCAGTAAAATGGTCAGGTGATGCGGATTCCAAACGGCATTTGGAAGTATTGCCTTTGAAAAGGGACATTTGGGGTCGGTCTTTTAGACCTGGTGGCCACGGCAACAAATGGGAAATCTACGTTTGTACCCCAGGCCGCCTCTCAAAATAAGACGCCGTATTATCAGGCGCAGTCCTTTATTGGCAAGCGGACAAAAGGTTCCTCTTTTCTGCTCGTGACAGAGGGAGAGGAAAAAGGCTGAAGAGATTAGCCAGTTCCCAGGAACAGAAACCCTTTTCCGCCTCTGCCAAGCCCTCAGTATGACGCTAGGGCCTTACAAGCTCAGGCACGGTGGGGGCCCGTTCTCAATGAATTTCAGTGCGCAGTGGGCTCACTCGCAAGTAGACCCCTGGATCCTTCAGGTAATATCTCAAGGGTACATATTGGAATTCGAGACGTCTCCCCCTCGCCATTTCCAAAAGTCGGCTTTACCGACGTCTCCCTCTGACAGGGAGGCAGTTTTGGAAGCCATTCACAAGCTGTATTCCCAGCAGGTGATAATCAAGGTACCCCTCCTGCAACAGGGAACGGGGTATTATTCCACACTATTGTGGTACCGAAGCCAGACGGCTCGGTGAGACCGATTCTAAATCTAAATCTAAAATCTAAAATCTTTGAACACTTACATACAGAGGTTCAAATTCAAGATTGAGTCACTCAGAGCAGTGATTGCGAACCTGGAAGAAGGGGACTACATGATGTCTCGGGACATCAAGGATGCTTACCTTCATGTCAAAATTTACCCTTCTCACCAAGGGTACCTCAGGTTATGGTACAGAACTGTCACTATCAGTTCAGACGCTGCCGTAGGGATGGTCCACGGCACCCCGGGTCTTTACCAAGGTAATGGCCGAAATGATATCCCTTCGAAGGAAGGAAATTTTAGTTATCCCTTACTTGGACGATTCCCTGATAAGGGTAAGATCCAGGGAACAGTTGGAAGTCGGTGTAGCACTATCTCAGGTAGTGTTGCGGCAGAACGATTGGATTCTCAATATTCCAAAATCGCAGCTGGTTCCGACGACTTGTCTTCTTTTTCCTAGGGATGTTCCTGGACACAGTCCAGAAAAAAAAAAGGTGTTTCTCCCGGAAGAGAAAGCCAGGGAGTTATCCGAGCTAGAACCGAACCAAGGCTCAGTGCATCAATGCACAAGGGTTCTGGGTAAAAATGGTGGCTTCCTACGAAGCAATCCCATTCGCTAGATTCCACGCAAGAACTTTGCAGTGGAACCTACTGGACAAATGGTCCGGGTCGCATTTTCAGATGCATCAGCGGATAACCCTGTCACCAAGGACAAGGGTATCCATCCTGTGGTGGTTGCAGAGTGCTCATCTTCTAGAGGGCCGCAGATTCGGCATTCAGGACTGGGTCCTGGTGACCACGGATGCCAGCCTGTGAGGCTGGGGAGCAGTCACACAGGGAAGGAATATCCAGGGCTTAGGGTCAAGCCTGGATACATCACTTCACATAAATATCCTGAAGCTAAGGGCCATTTACAATGCTCTAAGCTTAGCAAGACCTCTGCTTCAAGGTCAGCCGGTGTTGATCCAGTCGGACAACATCATGGCAGTCACCCACGTAAACAGACAGGGTGGCACAAGAAGCAGGAGGGCAATGGCAGAAGCTGCAGGGATTCTTCGCTGGGCGGAAAATCATGTGATAGCACTGTCAACAGTATTCATTCCGGGAGTGGACAACTGGGAAGCAGACTTCCTCAGCACGACCTCCACCCGGGAGAGTGGGGACTTCACCCAGAAGTCGTCCACATGATTAAAAAACTCGACAGGTATTGCGCCAGGTCAAGGGACCCTCAGGCAATAGCTGTAGACGCTCTGGTAACACCGTGGGTGTACCAGTCAGTGTATGTGTTCCCTCCTCTGCCTCTCATACCCAAGGTACTGAGATTGATAAGATGGAGAGGAGAAAGCTCTATATTCGTGGCTCCGGATTGGCCAAGAAGGACTTGGTAACCGGAACTTCAAAAGATGCTCACGGAGGATCCGTGGCCTCTACCTCTAAGAAGGGACCTGCTCCAGCAAGGACCCTGTCTGTTCCAAGACTTACCGCGGCTGCGTTTGACGGCATGCCGGTTGAACACCGGATCCTGAAGGAAAAAAGGCATTCCGGATGAAGTCATCCATATCCTGATCTAAAGCCAGGAAGGATGTAACCGCAAAAACATTATCACCGCAATTGGCGAAAATATGTTGCGTAGTGCGAGGCCAGTAAGGCCCGACGGAGGAAATTCAACTGGGTCGATTCCTACATTTCCTGCAAACAGGAGTGTCTATGGGCCTGAAATTGGGGTCCATTAAGGTTCAGATTTCGGCCCTGTCAATTTTCTTCCAAAAAAGAACTAGCTTCAGTCTCTGAAGTTTAGACGTTTGTAAAAAGGGTACTGCATATACAGCCTCCTTTTGTGCCTCCAGTGGCAATTTGGGATCTCAATGTAGTTTGGGTTCCAAAAGTCACATTGGTTTGAACCACTTAAATCTGTGGAGTTAAAATATCTCACATGGAAAGTGGTCATGCTGTTGGCCCTGGCCTGGGCCAGGCGCGTGTCAGAATTGGCGGCTTTATCCTGTAAAAGCCCTTATCTGATTTTCCATTCGGACAGGGCGGAATTGAGGACTCGTCCTCAGTTTCTCCCTAAGGTGGTTCCAGCGTTTTCACCTGAACCAACCTATTGTGGTGCCTGCGGCTACTAGGGACTTGGAGGAATCCAAGTTGCTGGATGTTGTCAGGGCCCTGAAAATATTCCAGGACGGCTGGAGTCAGTATATCTGACTCGCTGTTTATCCTGTATGTACCCAACAAGCTGGGTGCTCCTGCTTCTAAGCAGACTATTGCTCGTTGGTTTTGTAGTACAATTCAGCTTGCACATTCTGTGGCAGGCCTGCCACAGCTAAAATCTGTAAAAGCCCGTTCCACAAGGAAAGTGGGCTCATCTTGGGCGGCTGCCCGAGGGGTCTCGGCTTTACAACTTTGCCGAGCAGCTACTTGGTCAGGGGCAAACACGTTTGCTAAATTCATACAAATTTGATACCCTGGCTGAGGAGGACCTGGAGTTCTCTCATTCGGTGCTGCAGAGTCATCCGCACTCTCCCGCCCGTTTGGGAGCTTTGGTATAATCCCCATGGTCCTTACGGAGTCCCCAGCATCCACTTAGGACGTTAGAGAAAATAAGAATTTACTTACCGATAATTCTATTTCTCATAGTCCGTAGTGGATGCTGGGCGCCCATCCCAAGTGCGGATTGTCTGCAATACTTGTACATAGTTATTGTTACAAAAATCGGGTTATTATTGTTGGGAGCCATCTTTTCAGAGGCTCCTCTGTTATCATACTGTTAACTGGGTTCAGATCACAAGTTATACGGTGTGATTGGTGTGGCTGGTATGAGTCTTACCCGGGATTCAAAATCCTTCCTTATTGTGTACGCTCGTCCGGGCACAGTATCCTAACTGAGGCTTGGAGGAGGGTCATGGGGGGAGGAGCCAGTGCACACCAGTTAGTACTAAAGCTTTCTTTAGATGTGCCCAGTCTCCTGCGGAGCCGCTATTCCCCATGGTCCTTACGGAGTCCCCAGCATCCACTACGGACTATGAGAAATAGAATTATCGGTAAGTAAATTCTTATTTTTACCTATGTCACTATCCTTTGGAATGAAATGACATCCCATCAATATGAACACATCATCTGGGTTTTCTCTATTTTTCCAAACCCCTTCATCTGCAGAGTACACTACTGCTTTTAAAACAAATGGATATCCCTCCCCTACCTTGTGTATGATTGCTATGCAGACACAATCCTAACAGGACATTTAACTTGCATTCATTGCTTGCACCAGTCTGTGGTTACAGCTCATGGAAGAGAGAGAAAAAAAAGTTTTAAACGGCTTCCGTTCCTGATTATTTTTTCTTTCTGTCTGTCATCTGCACACAAAAGTAGGTCATCTACATATTGTATCAGTACTGTGGACGCATTCTCTGGTGCCCATTCTTGAAGGACCAATGCCATAGCCTTGCTAAATCCACTGGGACTTACTGCTCCTCCCTGAGGCAATCTTGTCCAGCAGTACTGTTGTTCCTTAAAAGTAAAGGCTAGCAGTAACTGACTATCCTCAGTAATGGGCACACTGAAAAATGCGTTGGCGAGATCGAGGACAGTGAATACTGTAGCACTAGTTGGAATCTGATTGAGAAGTGTGTGTGGGTTGGGAACAATAGGACTATCTATGATCATCCTTTTGTTGACCTCCCGTAGGTCATGTATAAGCCTGTAAGAGGGCTTATCATTTATTTGGGAACGTTTTTTAATGGGAAACAGAGGCGTATTTCAAGGGGACCTGCATGTTTTAAGGACCCCTGCCTTAACATAATCCCCAGTCTCATTGCTGTTTCAGTAGTGGATCTTAATCTGTTACCAGAGTCCTGTTTTTGGGCATTTTGTCGGAATTTACCTGGTGCTTGTTGTACCAGATAAATAGTCTGTGAAGCGGACTTCTTTTTATCAACTTTTTCCTGATTATTATGCTCAATGGCACGCAAGATAGTGAGTATCACATCTGGGGCCAATGTCCCTGCTTCTGGCCTGCTGCGGTACAATTCTTCCTTTAGGGCGGGGGATAGACCATTAAGGAAGGCAGTCTTGAATACTTTAATGTCTCTAGGCCCTGTCATATTAAAGCCTTGATCAGTATGGCGTCTATGCATGATGTCATAGTACTGCTGTACTGATTCTGTCTTAATTTGCCTGTGTTCTTGTGCTGCTGGTGCATTCTTTACCAGGCGATTGCAGAAAAGTTCACATTTTTCTATTCACGTTTGGCTAGAAGCACAAGCTTTGCGCTCGTTTTCAGCAGGTATGGCAAGTGCTGCACCTGGAGGGTCAGGCTGCATTTGCTATATTTGACCTGCAATCAGATCTCCTGCAGAGGCTTTTGTTACTTCATCTAGATCTAGCCATGTAGCATTATAAATTGTTCTTAATCTTTTAACCTGCCTAAGGAACCCCATGGGTTGAAGTTTGATATCTGGTATGTCCTTAATTATTGTTAACAGTTCTGAATTTGTCCATGGCTTGTACCATGTTGTGGTTCTGCGCCGCTCCGCCTGCGCTGCGTTATCACCCGCAGCTGCTACAGCAGGTGTGATTGAATCTTGTGTACATACCGGATACAATCCATAGGGGACTGATCCCACGGGTACAGTATATGCTGGAGGTGCAGATGCCAGACTAGGGACCACACATCCAATTTGTTTAGGATGCACTCCTGGTCTTTTGACATTACATGCTGTGCACTCTTTAGTTTGCCAATGTATAAGTTTAGGGCATCCGCATCTCCAAGTATATTTTGTAGGTTTCTTATTTTTAAGTAATGGCAGCCATTAATTGATAGATTTCCTGAACCTAACGGATTTCCTAACATTTGGTCCTTCACAGGGTTTAAATTTGTAAGACCAGGGTGTCTGACAAACTGGACATATTGTGTCATCTGGTGGGTTACAATGTCCACAATTTGGACATGCCCAGTGAGGATACCATTTGGTTTTCTTGGGATCTCTACGTCTCATTGTTTCCTGTCTTGTTGTGTCTGCATCTTCCCAGTTATCCAAACTTATTAGGGACAGTTGTTCCTGGATTTGGTCTACCTCTTCTAACTCTTTTTCATACTGAAGTAATTCAGCCGTGTCAATTCACAACTCAAGCCTACGCTTCAGTTTATTATCCTTCACATATCTTCCATAGGTTACTCTAATCTGTTTCAACCTATTCGGGTCCAGAGTGCCATCAGTAGTCACTCCTGCCCGTTGAAACAATCGTCTCATACCCTTCAAGCATTGCTCACCATGTACATTCTTCATAATGTCCATGGCACTCCAAGGTGCTTCATCCGAAGGATAAGTATTTGTATTTCCCATTCTTATGGCCAGTAAGTATTCAAAATCCGGGAAATATCAGTAGCCTGGATCTAACGGATCCTCAGAGATATAACTGTGAGGAAAATTGCCTGGAACAGAGGTGATTTGTAACCAATTTTTACCTATGTCACTATCCTTTGGAATGAAATGACATCCCATCAATATGAACACATCATCTGGGTTTTCTCTATTTTTCCAAACCCCTTCTTCTGCAGAGTACACTACTGCTTTTAAAACAAATGGATATCCCTCCCCTACCTCGTGTATGATTGCTATGCAGACACAATCCTGACAGGACATTTAACTTGCATTCATTGCTTGCACCAGTCTGTGGTTACAGCTCATGGAAGAGAGAGAAAAAAAAGTTTTAAACGGCTTCCGTTCCTGATTATTTTTTCTTTCTGTCTGTCATCTGCACACAAAAGTAGGTCATCTACATATTGTATCAGTACTGTGGACGCATTCTCTGGTGCCCATTCTTGAAGGACCAATGCCATAGCCTTGCTAAATCCACTGGGACTTACTGCTCCTCCCTGAGGCAATCTTGTCCAGCAGTACTGTTGTTCCTTAAAAGTAAAGGCTAGCAGTAACTGACTATCCTCAGTAATGGGCACACTGAAAAATGCGTTGGCGAGATCGAGGACAGTGAATACTGTAGCACTAGTTGGAATCTGATTGAGAAGTGTGTGTGGGTTGGGAACAATAGGACTATCTATGATCATCCTTTTGTTGACCTCCCGTAGGTCATGTATAAGCCTGTAAGAGGGCTTATCATTTATTTGGGAACGTTTTTTAATGGGAAACAGAGGCGTATTCCAAGGGGACCTGCATGTTTTAAGGACCCCTGCCTTAACATAATCCCCAGTCTCATTGCTGTTTCAGTAGTGGATCTTAATCTGTTACCAGAGTCCTGTTTTTGGGCATTTTGTCGGAATTTACCTGGTGCTTGTTGTACCAGATAAATAGTCTGTGAAGCGGACTTCTTTTTATCAACTTTTTCCTGATTATTATGCTCAATGGCACGCAAGATAGTGAGTATCACATCTGGGGCCAATGTCCCTGCTTCTGGCCTGCTGCGGTACAATTCTTCCTTTAGGGCGGGGGATAGACCATTAAGGAAGGCAGTCTTGAATACTTTAATGTCTCTAGGCCCTGTCATATTAAAGCCTTGATCAGTATGGCGTCTATGCATGATGTCATAGTACTGCTGTACTGATTCTGTCTTAATTTGCCTGTGTTCTTGTGCTGCTGGTGCATTCTTTACCAGGCGATTGCAGAAAAGTTCACATTTTTCTATTCACGTTTGGCTAGAAGCACAAGCTTTGCGCTCGTTTTCAGCAGGTATGGCAAGTGCTGCACCTGGAGGGTCAGGCTGCATTTGCTCTATTTGACCTGCAATCAGATCTCCTGCAGAGGCTTTTGTTACTTCATCTAGATCTAGCCATGTAGCATTATAAATTGTTCTTAATCTTTTAACCTGCCTAAGGAACCCCATGGGTTGAAGTTTGATATCTGGTATGTCCTTAATTATTGTTAACAGTTCTGAATTTGTCCATGGCTTGTACCATGTTGTGGTTCTGTGCCGCTCCGCCTGCGCTGCGTTATCACCCGCAGCTGCTACAGCAGGTGTGATTGAATCTTGTGTACATACCGGATACAATCCATAGGGGACTGATCCCACGGGTACAGTATGTGCTGGAGGTGCAGATGCCAGACTAGGGACCACACATCCAATTTGTTTAGGATGCACTCCTGGTCTTTTGACATTACATGCTGTGCACTCTTTAGTTTGCCAATGTATAAGTTTAGGGCATCCGCATCTCCAAGTATATTTTGTAGGTTTCTTATTTTTAAGTAATGGCAGCCATTAATTGATAGATTTCCTGAACCTAACGGATTTCCTAACATTTGGTCCTTCTCAGGGTTTAAATTTGTAAGACCAGGGTGTCTGACAAACTGGACATATTGTGTCATCTGGTGGGTTACAATGTCCACAATTTGGACATGCCCAGTGAGGATACCATTTGGTTTTCTTGGGACCTCTACGTCTCATTGTTTCCTGTCTTGTTGTGTCTGCATCTTCCCAGTTATCCAAACTTATTAGGGACAGTTGTTCCTGAATTTGGTCTACCTCTTCTAACTCTTTTTCATACTGAAGTAATTCAGCCGTGTCAATTCACAACTCAAGCCTACGCTTCAGTTTATTATCCTTCACATATCTTCCATAGGTTACTCTAATCTGTTTCAACCTATTCGGGTCCAGAGTGCCATCAGTAGTCACTCCTGCCCGTTGAAACAATCGTCTCATACCCTTCAAGCATTGCTCACCATGTACATTCTTCATAATGTCCATGGCACTCCGAGGTGCTTCATCCGAAGGATAAGTATTTGTATTTCCCATTCTTATGGCCAGTAAGTATTCAAAATCCGGGAAATATCAGTAGCCTGGATCTAACGGATCCTCAGAGATATAACTGTGAGGAAAATTGCCTGGAACAGAGGTGATTTGTAACCAATTTTTACCTATGTCACTATCCTTTGGAATGAAATGACATCCCATCAATATGAACACATCATCTGGGTTTTCTCTATTTTTCCAAACCCCTTCTTCTGCAGAGTACACTACTGCTTTTAAAACAAATGGATATCCCTCCCCTACCTTGTGTATGATTGCTATGCAGACACAATCCTGACAGGACATTTAACTTGCATTCATTGCTTGCACCAGTCTGTGGTTACAGCTCATGGAAGAGAGAGAAAAAAAAGTTTTAAACGGCTTCCGTTCCTGATTATTTTTTCTTTCTGTCTGTCATCTGCACACAAAAGTAGGTCATCTACATATTGTATCAGTACTGTGGACGCATTCTCTGGTGCCCATTCTTGAAGGACCAATGCCATAGCCTTGCTAAATCCACTGGGACTTACTGCTCCTCCCTGAGGCAATCTTGTCCAGCAGTACTGTTGTTCCTTAAAAGTAAAGGCTAGCAGTAACTGACTATCCTCAGTAATGGGCACACTGAAAAATGCGTTGGTGAGATCGAGGACAGTGAATACTGTAGCACTAGTTGGAATCTGATTGAGAAGTGTGTGTGGGTTGGGAACAATAGGACTATCTATGATCATCCTTTTGTTGACCTCCCGTAGGTCATGTATAAGCCTGTAAGAGGGCTTATCATTTATTTGGGAACGTTTTTTAATGGGAAACAGAGGCGTATTCCAAGGGGACCTGCATGTTTTAAGGACCCCTGCCTTAACATAATCCCCAGTCTCATTGCTGTTTCAGTAGTGGATCTTAATCTGTTACCAGAGTCCTGTTTTTGGGCATTTTGTCAGAATTTACCTGGTGCTTGTTGTACCAGATAAATAGTCTGTGAAGCGGACTTCTTTTTATCAACTTTTTCCTGATTATTATGCTCAATGGCACGCAAGATAGTGAGTATCACATCTGGGGCCAATGTCCCTGCTTCTGGCCTGCTGCGGTACAATTCTTCCTTTAGGGCGGGGGATAGACCATTAATGAAGGCAGTCTTGAATACTTTAATGTCTCTAGGCCCTGTCATATTAAAGCCTTGATCAGTATGGCGTCTATGCATGATGTCATAGTACTGCTGTACTGATTCTGTCTTAATTTGCCTGTGTTCTTGTGCTGCTGGTGCATTCTTTACCAGGCGATTGCAGAAAAGTTCACATTTTTCTATTCACGTTTGGCTAGAAGCACAAGCTTTGCGCTCGTTTTCAGCAGGTATGGCAAGTGCTGCACCTGGAGGGTCAGGCTGCATTTGCTCTATTTGACCTGCAATCAGATCTCCTGCAGAGGCTTTTGTTACTTCATCTAGATCTAGCCATGTAGCATTATAAATTGTTCTTAATCTTTTAACCTGCCTAAGGAACCCCATGGGTTGAAGTTTGATATCTGGTATGTCCTTAATTATTGTTAACAGTTCTGAATTTGTCCATGGCTTGTACCATGTTGTGGTTCTGCGCCGCTCCGCCTGCGCTGCGTTATCACCCGCAGCTGCTACAGCAGGTGTGATTGAATCTTGTGTACATACCGGATACAATCCATAGGGGACTGATCCCACGGGTACAGTATATGCTGGAGGTGCAGATGCCAGACTAGGGACCACACATCCAATTTGTTTAGGATGCACTCCTGGTCTTTTGACATTACATGCTGTGCACTCTTTAGTTTGCCAATGTATAAGTTTAGGGCATCCGCATCTCCAAGTATATTTTGTAGGTTTCTTATTTTTAAGTAATGGCAGCCATTAATTGATAGATTTCCTGAACCTAACGGATTTCCTAACATTTGGTCCTTCACAGGGTTTAAATTTGTAAGACCAGGGTGTCTGACAAACTGGACATATTGTGTCATCTGGTGGGTTACAATGTCCACAATTTGGACATGCCCAGTGAGGATACCATTTGGTTTTCTTGGGACCTCTACGTCTCATAGTTTCCTGTCTTGTTGTGTCTGCATCTTCCCAGTTATCCAAACTTATTAGGGACAGTTGTTCCTGAATTTGGTCTACCTCTTCTAACTCTTTTTCATACTGAAGTAATTCAGCCGTGTCAATTCACAACTCAAGCCTACGCTTCAGTTTATTATCCTTCACATATCTTCCATAGGTTACTCTAATCTGTTTCAACCTATTCGGGTCCAGAGTGCCATCAGTAGTCACTCCTGCCCGTTGAAACAATCGTCTCATACCCTTCAAGCATTGCTCACCATGTACATTCTTCATAATGTCCATGGCACTCCGAGGTGCTTCATCCGAAGGATAAGTATTTGTATTTCCCATTCTTATGGCCAGTAAGTATTCAAAATCCGGGAAATATCAGTAGCCTGGATCTAACGGATCCTCAGAGATATAACTGTGAGGAAAATTGCCTGGAACAGAGGTGATTTGTAACCAATTTTTACCTATGACACTATCCTTTGGAATGAAATGACATCCCATCAATATGAACACATCATCTGGGTTTTCTCTATTTTTCCAAACCCCTTCTTCTGCAGAGTACACTACTGCTTTTAAAACAAATGGATATCCCTCCCCTACCTTGTGTATGATTGCTATGCAGACACAATCCTGACAGGACATTTAACTTGCATTCATTGCTTGCACCAGTCTGTGGTTACAGCTCATGGAAGAGAGAGAAAAAAAAGTTTTAAACGGCTTCCGTTCCTGATTATTTTTTCTTTCTGTCTGTCATCTGCACACAAAAGTAGGTCATCTACATATTGTATCAGTACTGTGGACGCATTCTCTGGTGCCCATTCTTGAAGGACCAATGCCATAGCCTTGCTAAATCCACTGGGACTTACTGCTCCTCCATGAGGCAATCTTGTCCAGCAGTACTGTTGTTCCTTAAAAGTAAAGGCTAGCAGTAACTGACTATCCTCAGTAATGGGCACACTGAAAAATGCGTTGGCGAGATCGAGGACAGTGAATACTGTAGCACTAGTTGTAATCTGATTGAGAAGTGCGTGTGGGTTGGGAACAATAGGACTATCTATGATCATCCTTTTGTTGACCTCCCGTAGGTCATGTATAAGCCTGTAAGAGGGCTTATCATTTATTTGGGAACGTTTTTTAATGGGAAACAGAGGCGTATTCCAAGGGGAACTGCATGTTTTAAGGACCCCTGCCTTAACATAATCCCCAGTCTCATTGCTGTTTCAGTAGTGGATCTTAATCTGTTACCAGAGTCCTGTTTTTGGGCATTTTGTCAGAATTTACCTGGTGCTTGTTGTACCAGATAAATAGTCTGTGAAGCGGACTTCTTTTTATCAACTTTTTCCTGATTATTATGCTCAATGGCACGCAAGATAGTGAGTATCACATCTGGGGCCAATGTCCCTGCTTCTGGCCTGCTGCGGTACAATTCTTCCTTTAGGGCGGGGGATAGACCATTAAGGAAGGCAGTCGTGAATACTTTAATGTCTCTAGGCCCTGTCATATTAAAGCCTTGATCAGTATGGCGTCTATGCATGATGTCATAGTACTGCTGTACTGATTCTGTCTTAATTTGCCTGTGTTCTTGTGCTGCTGGTGCATTCTTTACCAGGCGATTGCAGAAAAGTTCACATTTTTCTATTCACGTTTGGCTAGAAGCACAAGCTTTGCGCTCGTTTTCAGCAGGTATGGCAAGTGCTGCACCTGGAGGGTCAGGCTGCATTTGCTCTATTTGACCTGCAATCAGATCTCCTGCAGAGGCTTTTGTTACTTCATCTAGATCTAGCCATGTAGCATTATAAATTGTTCTTAATCTTTTAACCTGCCTAAGGAACCCCATGGGTTGAAGTTTGATATCTGGTATGTCCTTAATTATTGTTAACAGTTCTGAATTTGTCCATGGCTTGTACCATGTTGTGGTTCTGCGCCGCTCCGCCTGCGCTGCGTTATCACCCGCAGCTGCTACAGCAGGTGTGATTGAATCTTGTGTACATGCCGGATACAATCCATAGGGGACTGATCCCACGGGTACAGTATATGCTGGAGGTGCAGATGCCAGACTAGGAACCACACATCCAATTTGTTTAGGATGCACTCCTGGTCTTTTGACATTACATGCTGTGCACTCTTTAGTTTGCCAATGTATAAGTTTAGGGCATCCGCATCTCCAAGTATATTTTGTAGGTTTCTTATTTTTAAGTAATGGCAGCCATTAATTGATAGATTTCCTGAACCTAACGGATTTCCTAACATTTGGTCCTTCACAGGGTTTAAATTTGTAAGACCAGGGTGTCTGACAAACTGGACATATTGTGTCATCTGGTGGGTTACAATGTCTACAATTTGGACATGCCCAGTGAGGATACCATTTGGTTTTCTTGGGACCTCTACGTCTCATTGTTTCCTGTCTTGTTGTGTCTGCATCTTCCCAGTTATCCAAACTTATTAGGGACAGTTGTTCCTGAATTTGGTCTACCTCTTCTAACTCTTTTTCATACTGAAGTAATTCAGCCATGTCAATTCACAACTCAAGCCTACGCTTCAGTTTATTATCCTTCACATATCTTCCATAGGTTACTCTAATCTGTTTCAACCTATTCGGGTCCAGAGTGCCATCAGTAGTCACTCCTGCCCGTTGAAACAATCGTCTCATACCCTTCAAGCATTGCTCACCATGTACATTCTTCATAATGTCCATGGCACTCCGAGGTGCTTCATCCGAAGGATAAGTATTTGTATTTCCCATTCTTATGGCCAGTAAGTATTCAAAATCCGGGAAATATCAGTAGCCTGGATCTAACGGATCCTCAGAGATATAACTGTGAGGAAAATTGCCTGGAACAGAGGTGATTTGTAACCAATTTTTACCTATGTCACTATCCTTTGGAATGAAATGACATCCCATCAATATGAACACATCATCTGGGTTTTCTCTATTTTTCCAAACCCCTTCTTCTGCAGAGTACACTACTGCTTTTAAAACAAATGGATATCCCTCCCCTACCTTGTGTATGATTGCTATGCAGACACAATCCTGACAGGACATTTAACTTGCATTCATTGCTTGCACCAGTCTGTGGTTACAGCTCATGGAAGAGAGAGAAAAAAAAGTTTTAAACGGCTTCCGTTCCTGATTTTTTTTTCTTAACTCTATACGCTATAATTTTTAAAGCGACAGGACGTACTTTATGGTACTAACAAGGTATGCAAGTCAGATGCAATGATATTTTACTGTGAGTACAACTTAGACTCTTATATTGTGTGCAATATACTGCTCTGAATCTTTTAATTCAGTAAGTATATCTGACCACTTTCTTCCAATGTCTCTTACTGTAGGAATGAAATGGCAACAAATTGGTGCAAAAATGTCAAATCCTTCTTCCCAAGGTTCAGAAAATAGGGGAGATTTTCCTGGACTACAAATATAATGTAAATAAAATGTCTGACCGTGGTGTGCCTTTACTAAAAGTACTACACACTTACCAAGGGGACATGTTTGTTTCATAACTCTGAGTTCTTTCTAAAGTCTCCCTACACTAATTTACATTTATACTGCTGTAACAATGACTTAATCTACATTCTAATTCTCTTTATAAGACAAACAAGACAGTGTTCCAGCCCTCAGATGCCACATGGGTCACCTGAGTATGCGTGTAGGATCGCTACCGCACCAAAACACCTGACCAGACTCATTGGACGTTTTAACTACGCCACTCCAATCGCCTGTTATTTGAGGTATACAGATCAAGTACACGGGTCCCAGGAGCCACTACCACCAGTGAAGGCAGCTGCAGCAACATCCAGTTTAACAACCCGTCAGTTGATTATGTATACACACTCTAAATACTCAGGATAAATTCACACTCACATTCATTGATTCATGCGCCTTTGTAACATATATAAGCACATATAAGCAAGAGATAGAATGAAAATGAGAAAATCAAACTGTTTACTGAGTGAACTTTGTGCGCGCAATCCCGATCCCTGTCTCCCAGCGGAACAGATTGGACAGTTAACAGGAATGAGAGTTTACAGAGAAATATCTCTACGTACCATGCATGGGTTTTGAGTCTCAGTCCAGGAACCGTCCGCCCAGTCGTCCGCTGTTCAACAGGTGATGTGGGATCTCGGATTCGGAACCTCCATATGATAAAGATAACCCCAGGAAAGGGCACCCTTGCTTAACCAAGTTCAAGCACGCATTCAGTCAGTCAGCATCAGGTTCAGACACGGCTGCAGCCAGTGACCAGTCAACAAATTAACATTTGTAATAACTAGCCACGTGTGTTAAGTGAGGAATAATAGTGCGGAGCTGCTTTATTTCCTGAAAACATTAAATTATAAAGAGGTACATATTGGCATACAGTGGCGTAGCTTCCTTACACAAAACATAATTCTATTGGTTAATGATCTCTTTAATTCTATTGGTTAACATACTTTTCTTATCCTATTGGTTAATAAACTCCTATCTTCTTAGTAACGCTATAATTCCTATTTGCGGTTTTATGTGGGGCAACAGGGGACTTTTGCTAAGCTCATAACCTACATATGTCTGGTTCTGTTTTCACACATGTTCTACCGCAAACTGACAAATACCTTTTGAAGCCTTCACATTTAGCTGCTGACAATATATTTCTGCAAGGAAAGTATATCTTAGATAAAGGTCATAGCTTCACAATATGGGTTCAAACAAAGTACAGGTCTGTACTTTTTCCTGTGTCAGCTCTAAGCTGAAAACAATTTGAAACAGCTTGTCAGATGTCAAATAAAATGGAGTCTTATGAACAAATATGGCTTCCATCTTTATCAGGAGGTATGGGGTAAGGTGTAATCAGGGATATTGCTGGACTATTCAGGGAGTGAGGGAGATTGCTGCTATTTCAGGGAGTCTCCTGCAGAATGAGGGAGGGTAGGCAACTATGTAAAATTACTTGTGTGCGGGTGTGCGGTGTGTGCCTCCCTGGACCCAGGGACCTGTGTGCACCACACACTACACTCATACATATGTCTGTACCATTTATCATTGTGTAACCTATCTGACATAACATTTTACAGTTACACAAGACGCTGCAAACGACCAGTGACTCAGCATGTTGTGTAAGTGCTGGGAAGTGATGTAAACATGTAGAGAAGTGTGAAAGGTGTCTGCTAGTGTAATGGGTTCATCAGCTGTAATGGGATTTGTTAGTGGTTCAATAATTATGTCCTCAGGGAATATTTGTAAAGGTTTAAATATGTTATAACACCAGCAGTTCTGCAGCTTAGCAGGTGTGAGTCTCCAGGTTCACTGAACTTAGCTTGAAATTTTCCTTCATTCATTTGAAATATCTACCTTCAATAGTCATTTATAAATCCCAGACATTAAGTACTGATAGCAAGACTGTTAATATATGTGTGCCATTGGTAGAGAACCGTAGGGGTTTCTAATAGACACTAGCAGAATGTGAATATGAAGTTTATGCCACACAGGGTTCTTGAGTTGTAGGTTTATTATGGATAGAGACTACAGAGGTACCCACAGTAACAGCGGAGTAAGCTGCAATGTGCAGAGAACCATGCAGGTACAGTGGTAATGTAGGTAACACAACTTTTTTCCCTTGAAGCCAGAGGTGTGTGGCTTTAGATAGGGTGACCATAATATCCCTTTAATCTGGGACACCTATGATTTACATACACAGGTTCTGTGGCTGGCTAAAACCAGGTGAAATTCAGGCTAGAGTTTTGCCAGCCACAGAACCTGTGTAAATCATAGGTTTCCCAGATTAACGGGATATTATGGCCACCCTACTTTCTCTTATGTCCTAGGGGATACTGGGAATCCATTTAGTACCATGGGGTATAGACAGATCCACTAGGAGCCATGGGCACTATAGACACCTTGACAAAGGCTCCCAGGGGAGCAGAAACGCGTTGGTGGGCTGATCGGGGAGACTGTAGCAGACCAGGATACTGAGCGATTGGACACTTTAGGTCCAGGCACAGACACGACACCCAAGAAATTTGGGAGGTACCGGTGGGATATAACCATGCTCGTTTGGGTGGGCATTTAATGACACCCCTGTAAATCTGGCACGCTTCTCTGCCTGACTAATGGTGAATTTCTATGTATGTTGATATTCATATTTTAACTTATTTTTTGGAATAAAAAATTGTACTTCACTATATATACCCCTCCTCTTTTAATTTTGGGTTAAATACGGAGCTATTATCCCATCAGGTGAGAGATTGGGTCGACAAACAAAATAGGACACGGATGTTGAATTTACTTTGGATCGGACTAAACGAGGAATTTGGATTTTAAATTGGTCCTTCAGACAAAAAAAACAGACCCATTGGACACTGACGTATATATCTTTCTAATTTTTCCCGCATCGAAGAGGGTGCGCACAGTTGTTAATATTGTATACTATAGAAGTTTGTGTGTGCTGGCTCCTCCCTCTATGCCCCTCCTACCAGACTCAGTTTAGAAAATGTGCCCGGAGGAGCCGGTCACGTCTCTGGAAGCTCCTGAAGAGTTTTCTACATTTATTCGTTATTTTCAGGCAGGACTGGATGTCATCAGCCTGCCTGCTTCGTGGGACTTAGGGGGAGAACGGCCCAACCCCACTAAGGGTTAATGGTCCCGTTCCCTGCTGACAGGACGCTAGCTCCTGAGGGAACAATTCGCAATCCCCACCACGGCAAGTGTACATTCCCGCAGCACGCCACCACCCCCAACAGAGCCAGAAGAATGCAGAGTGGTGAGTACTAAGCCGGCGTCCCATTTAGCGGGTCGCCGCCCATTATGGCGGCATGAGGGTACGGAGACACACGGCTTCTACATGGGGCGGACTGAGTCTCCTGACTAAGTACACTGTAGTGTACACAGTACCCAGACTGGCACTACAGCCATAAAAGGGGAATGTCTCCATTTTATGCACACAGACACATAAGCCAGTATAAAGAAAAGCGGGAAGACTGTGCGCGATTGAAGGGGCGGGGCTTCAC
The DNA here is from genome assembly GCF_028390025.1 of Pseudophryne corroboree. NCBI lineage: Eukaryota > Metazoa > Chordata > Amphibia > Anura > Myobatrachidae > Pseudophryne > Pseudophryne corroboree. Next base: position 67,500,519 of record NC_086454.1, on the reverse strand, counting down.
TATGAGCGGATCCAGCAGCTCACAAGCTCCATTTTCCCTACTGCAGCTGACATAGACTTTGACTGACAGGGACGTGCAGCTCCTCCGGAAAACCTCCAGTTTATCTCAGTGGTACCAGGGAATTATAGCAGGGGAAAGCAGTTTACTAGTGTACTAAGTCCCTAATCTAAGTAGTTAGTCTGCGACCTGGCTAAGCTTGGCATTATCGATAAGGGCGCCGTGTGCTGGTTTCATACTCTCTCTCTCTGGAAGGGCTCTTTGTGGGTTAATTGTGCTTTTAAATTTTTCCTGTGTGTGTGCTGTCACTACTGCAGTATGTCAGGCAAAGAGTGTGTTTCATGTACAGCACAGTGTTCCTCTTCTTCACTAGTGTGTATTCAGTGTAGTGTTCCTTCCCAGGCTAGTGGGACAGAACCAGCATGGCTGGACTCCATTAGGGGAATGATTTCTACCATTTCTACAAAATTATCTCGTAATGAGAAAGAGATGCAATACTTAAGGCAGTCTGTGGATGAGTTTATGAAAAAGGACTCAGTACCCAGACCAGCGTCTCAGTCCTTTACCATTTGTCCGCAAAAACATACCTTGGGCCATATCCTGCATTCTGACTCTGATAATGAAGGGTCAGAAATGGAGGAAGGTGAGGTGGATACAGAGGTAGGGGAGGGTACTCTGTCACAGGGCGTAGAGGCACTCATAGAGGCTATCAGAGAAATTCTAAATATCCCTGATAAGGTGACAGAGGAGAGTGAGGAATCTTACTTTAATATTAAGAAAAAATCCTCAGCCACTTTTCCTGTGTCAAAGGAACTAAATACCCTGTTTGAAGAAAATTCCTAGGCGGTTGTTATCATCTTTTCCTTTTCCTCCTGAGGATAGGAAAAAATGGGAAAATTCATCGATAGTGGATGCGTCAGTCTCCAGGCTCTCACGTGAAATTGTACTACCTGTGCCTGCTGCAGCCTCCCTAAAAGATGCGTCTGATCGCAAGATTAAGACTACATTCAAATCTTTGTATACTGCTGCCGAGGTGGCCCAGAGACCCACTATAGCATGTGGGTGGATTACAAGAGCCATTGCTAAATGATCGGTAATTTAAATGACAGGTTAGACACCTTACCTCAAGAGGAAATTATTTTGCTACTGCAATATATACAAGAGTCTGCGAACTTTATGGTGGAAGCCATAAAAGAAATAGGTTTGCTTAATGCACGCACTACAGCTATGGCAGTGTCGGCACGCAGAGGATTATGGCTACGTCAGAGGACTGCTGACGCGGACTCCAGGAAAGGAGTTGAAGGCCTACCTTTCACAGGAGAGGCCTTATTTGGAGATGAACTCGACAAATGGATCTCCCTAGCTACTGCGGGTAAGTCCACATACCTACCTTCTGCAGCTCTGCCAGCTAGGAAGGCCTACTCAGGACCTAATCTTCAGTCCTTTCGGACTGCCAAGTGTAGAGGCAAGGCCAGAGGTTCTTCTACCTCCCTCAGAGGTGCTAGAGGTAAACCACGTAAACCAGCGACTGCTGGTTCTCAGGAACAGGGCTAAGGCTCTGCTTCCTCAAAACCTTCCGCATGACGGTGGACCATGAGGCCTGGAAGACATGAGGGTGGGAGCCCGGCTAAAATTAATCCGTCACATCTGGACAGGATTGTGCCAGATCCCTGGCTCATAGACTTTATATCCCAGGGCTACAGACTGGATATCCAGGAGCTCCTACCTCACAGATTCTTCAAATCAGGCTTGCCAGTTTCACAAGAGGCAAGAGTAAACTTACACGACTCCACTTAAAAACTGTTACAGACCCAGGTCATTATTCCAGTTCCACCTCATCTACACAACAAGGGTATCACTGACCTGGTTTGGAAGTGTTGTGAACTCGGGGTTTCTCCCGGTGACCGGGAAGAGGAACCGCTACTGGGTCGCAGTAGAGATGGCCGGATGTAGGTCTTCCTCATACAGGATTAGGACGGTAGGCAGGAGGCACGGGTGAATGCTTGAAGGTCTCCTGAAAGACAAGACTTGTAAAGGTGCTGATGAATTGGTGGAGAATACCAAAAGCTTACTGTGAGCGATGTTGGGGTGCTGGAGGCACTGAGGTGCTGGAGGCACCGAAATGCTAGAGTTACTGAGGTGTTTGAAGGCGTTGAGGCGCTTAGAGACGTTGAGATGCTTGGAGGCACAGTGGTGCTGGAGGCACGAAGGTGCTGGAGGCACAGAGGTGCTGGAGGCACAGAGGTGCCGAGTGCTGAGGCACGGAGGTGCTGAGTGCTGTGGCACGGAGGTGCTGAGGCACGGAGGTGCTGAGTGCTGAGGCACGGAGGTGCTGAGTGTTGAGGCACGGAGGTGCTGAGGCACGGAGGTGCTGAGGCACGGAGGTGCTGAGTGCTGAGGCACGGAGGTGCTGAGGCACGGAGATGCTGAGGCACGGAGATGCTGGAAGCACGGAGGTGCTGAGTGCTGAAGCACGGAGGTGCTGAGGCACGGAGACACTGGAGGCACGGAGGTGCTGAGTGCTGGGGCACGGAGGTGCTGAGGCACGGAGATGCTGAGGCACGGAGATGCTGAGGTACGGAGACACTGGAGGCATGGAGATGCTGAGACACGGAGGTGCTGGGAAGCACGGAGATACTGAGGCACGGAGGTGCTAGGAAGCACTGAGATGCTGAGGCACGGAGGTGCTGGGAAGCACGGAGATGCTGAGGCACGGAGGTGCTAGGAAGCACTGAGATGCTGAGGCACGGAGGTGCTGGGAAGCACGGAGATCCTGAGGCACGGAGGTGCTAGGAAGCACTGAGATCCTGAGGCACGGAGAAACGGGAGCTCTGGAGATCACCACCACAGTCGCAGCAACGATGATACTCAGGCGCCGGAGCATTGCCCGGCGTCTCAATTTGAACTTTGAACATCCCGCCAGGGCCTGATTGGTGGAGGTACCGATGACGTCACCCGCACCTCTCGTGGACGTCGAGCGCACACGCTGGCCGGACGGAGCGCTGGTCGCCGGGAACCAGCAGCGAGGACGGCCGCACGGAGGCTGCCACACCATCTTCCCATTTTTTTCTGTCGGCAGGACCGACCACCACAGAATTCCGGAGGGGTAATTACATACTTGCCTACTTTTGAAAAAGCATTTCAGGGAGATTGTGAAAGTAACAACTAAAAGCGCGGACACGTACTGCTACTTCGGAGAGGCGTGTTATGAACATGACTTACATCCAAATGTAAATGAGGCCCAAACTTAGTACTATCCATTTGTTGAAGACACGGATATTTTGCAGGATTTGTTTGTGCATTGTGTTTTACAAGAGGTTCCATATACTGTAAGTGGCCACAAGAAATGCATGTAGTCATAGGGATCATTGGGGCAGATGTATTAACCTAGAGAAGGCATAAGGAAGTGATAAACCAGTGATATGTGCAAGGTGATAAAGGCACCAGCCAATCAGATCCTAACTGTTAATTTACATATTGGAGCTGATTGGCTGGTTCCTTTATCACCTTGCACATATCACTGGTTTATCACTTCCTTATGCCTTCTCCAGGTTAATACATCTGCCCCACTGTGTGCCTTATAACCAATGCAGGGAAATGGCACTGATAATCCCATTTGAATGTATTTATCTCTGATTTTTTTTTCCCCCCAAGAATGTTATAGCTACATAATGGGGGTAACATACCTCCCAACTGTCCCGATTTTTGCGGGACAGTCCCGCTTTTTGGGTCCCGCGGTGGGGGGGGGGGGGGGGGGGCAGTTGGGAGGCTCTGTCTCTCGCTGCCCTGCTTAGTCTATTTACTGGAGTCAGAGGGAGAGGGGACATGCCAGCGGTTCACAGAGCGCTGGGCATGCTCCCTCAGTGATGAAAACAGGGGCGTGGCTCGCGATCGCTGGTCCTCCCACGAAGCAATGCCCCTTTTCCTAGGCCACTCCCCTTTTCCTGGGAGCGCGCGCGGCGAAGCTTCTGTCAAGTTAAAAGTTGGGAGGTATGGGGTAAGGTCACGGTGTAATCAGGGATATTGCTGGACTATTCAGGGAGTGAGGGAGATTGCTGCTATTTCAGGGAGTCTCCTGCAGAATGAGGGAGGGTAGGCAACTATGTAAAATTACTTGTGTGCGGGTGAGCAGTGTGGGCCTCCCTGGACCCAGGGACCTGTGTGCACCACACACTACACTCATCATATGTCTGTACCATTTATCATTGTGTAACCTATCAGACATAACATTTCACAGTTACACAAGACGCTGCAAAAGACCAGTGACTCAGCATGTTGTGTAAGTGCTGGGAAGTGATGTAAACATGTAGAGAAGTGTGAAAGGTGTCTGCTAGTGTAATGGGTTCATCAGCTGTAATGGGATTTGTTAGTGGTTCAATAATTATGTCCTCAGGGAATATTTGTAAAGGTTTAAATATGTTATAACACCAGCAGTTCTGCAGCTTAGCAGGTGTGAGTCTCCAGGTTCACTGAACTTAGCTTGAAATTTTCCTTCATTTATTTGAAATATCTACCTTCAATAGTCATTTATAAATCCCAGACATTAAGTACTGATAGCAAGACTGTTAATATATGTGTGCCATTGGTAGAGAACCGTAGGGGTTTCCAATAGACACTAGCAGAATGTGAATATGGAGTTTATGCCACACAGGGTTCTTGAGTTGTAGGTGTATTATGGATAGAGACTGCAGAGGTACTCACAGTAACAGCGGAGTAAGCTGCAATGTGCAGAGAACCATGTAATGTAATGTAGGTAACACAATTTATTTCCCTTGAAGCCAGAGGTGTGTGGCTTTAGATAGGGTGACCATAATATCCCTTTAATCTGGGACACCTATGATTTACACAGGTTCTGTGGCTGGCTAAAACCAGGTGAAATTCAGGCTAGAGTTTAGCCAGCCACAGAACCTGTGTAAATCATAGGTTTCCCAGATTAACGGGATATTATGGTCACCCTACTTTCTCTTATGTCCTAGGGGATACTGGGAAACCATTTAGTACCATGGGGTATAGACAGATCCACTAGGAGCCATGGGCACTATAGACACCTTGACAAAGGCTCCCAGGGGAGCAGAAACGCGTTGGTGAGCTGATCGGGGAGACTGTAGCAGACCAGGAGACTGAGCGATTGGACACTTTAGGTCCAGGCACAGACACAACACCCAAGAAATTTGGGAGGTACCAGTGGGATATAACCATGCTCGTTTGGGTGGGCATTTAATGACACCCCTGTAAATCTGGTACGCTTCTCTGCCTGATTAATGGTGAATTTCTATGTATGTTGATATTCATATTTTAACTTATTTTTTGGAATAAAAAATTGTACTTCACTATATATACCCCTCCTCTTTTAATTTTGGGTTAAATACGGAGCTATTATCCCATCAGGTGAGAGATTGGGTCGACAAACAAAATAGGACACGGATGTTGAATTTACTTTGGATCGGACTAAACGAGGAATTTGGATTTTAAATTGGTCCTTCAGACAAAAAAACAGACCCATTGGACACTGACGTATATATCTTTCTAATTTTTCCCGCATCGAAGAGGGTGCGCACAGTTGTTAATATTGTATACTATAGAAGTTTGTGTGTGCTGGCTCCTCCCTCTATGCCCCTCCTACAAGACTCAGTTTAGAAAATGTGCCCGGAGGAGCCGGTCACGTCTCTGGAAGCTCCTGAAGAGTTTTCTACATTTATTCGTTATTTTCAGGCAGGACTGGATGTCATCAGCCTGCCTGCTTCGTGGGACTTAGGGGGAGAACGGCCCAACCCCACTAAGGGTTAATGGTCCCGTTCCCTGCTGACAGGACGCTAGCTCCTGAGGGAACTATTCGCAATCCCCACCACGGCAAGTGTACATTCCCGCAGCACGCCACCACCCCCAACAGAGCCAGAAGAATGAAGAGTGGTGAGTACTAAGCCGGCGTCCCATTTAGCGGGTCGCCGGCCATTATGGCGGCATGAGGGTACGGAGACACACGGCTTCTACCTGGGGCGGACTGAGTCTCCTAACTAAGTACACTGTAGTGTACACAGTACCCAGACTGGCACTACAGCCATAAAAGTGGAATGTCTCCATTTTATGCACACAGACACATAAGCCAGTATAAAGAAAAGCGGGAAGACTGTGCGCGATTGAAGGGGCGGGGCTTCACTATGAGCGGATCCAGCAGCTCACAAGCTCCATTTTCCCTACTGCAGCTGACATAGACTTTGACTGACAGGGACGTGCAGCTCCTCCGGAAAGCCTCCAGTTTACCTCAGTGGTACCAGGGAATTATAGCAGGGGAAAGCAGTTTACTAGTGTACTAAGTCCCTAATCTAGGTAGTTAGTCTGCGACCTGGCTAAGCTTGGCATTATCGATAAGGGCGCCGTGTGCTGGTTTCATACTCTCTCTCTCTGGAAGGGCTCTTTGTGGGTTAATTGTGCTTTTAACTTTTTCCTGTGTGTGTGCTGTCACTACTGCAGTATGTCAGGCAAAGAGTGTGTTTCATGTACAGCACAGTGTTCCTCTACTTCACTAGTGTGTACTCAGTGTAGTGTTCCTTCCCAGGCTAGTGGGACAGAACCAGCATGGCTGGACTCCATTAGGGGAATGATTTCTACCATTTCTACAAAATTATCTCGTAATGAGAAAGAGATGCAATACTTAAGGCAGTCTGTGGATGAGTTTATGAAAAAGGACTCAGTACCCAGACCAGCGTCTCAGTCCTCTACCATTTGTCCGCAAAAACATACCTTGGGCCATATCCTGCATTCTGACTCTGATAATGAAGGGTCAGAAATGGAGGAAGGTGAGGTGGATACAGAGGTAGGGGAGGGTACTCTGTCACAGGGCGTAGAGGCACTCATAGAGGCTATCAGAGAAATTCTAAATATCCCTGATAAGGTGACAGAGGAGAGTGAGGAATCTTACTTTAATATTAAGAAAAAATCCTCAGCCACTTTTCCTGTGTCAAAGGAACTAAATACCCTGTTTGAAGAAAATTCCTAGGCGGTTGTTATCATCTTTTCCTTTTCCTCCTGAGGATAGGAAAAAATGGGAAAATTCATCGATAGTGGATGCGTCAGTCTCCAGGCTCTCACGTGAAATTGTACTACCTGTGCCTGCTGCAGCCTCCCTAAATGATGCGTCTGATCGCAAGATTAAGACTACATTCAAATCTTTGTATACTGCTGCCGAGGTGGCCCAGAGACCCACTATAGCATGTGGGTGGATTACAAGAGCCATTACTAAATGATCGGTAATTTAAATGACAGGTTAGACACCTTACCTCAAGAGGAAATTATTTTGCTACTGCAATATATACAAGAGTCTGCAAACTTTATGGTGGAAGCCATAAAAGAAATAGGTTTGCTTAATGCACGCACTACAGCTATGGCAGTGTCGGCACGCAGAGGATTATGGCTACGTCAGAGGACTGCTGACGCGGACTCCAGGAAAGGAGTTGAAGGCCTACCTTTCACAGGAGAGGCCTTATTTGGAGATGAACTCGACAAATGGATCTCCCTAGCTACTGCGGGTAAGTCCACATACTTACCTTCTGCAGCTCTGCCAGCTAGGAAGGCCTACTCAGGACCTAATCTTCAGTCCTTTCGGACTGCCAAGTGTAGAGGCAAGGCCAGAGGTTCTTCTACCTCCCTCAGAGGTGCTAGAGGTAAACCACGCAAACCAGCGACTGCTGGTTCTCAGGAACAGGGCTAAGGCTCTACTTCCTCAAAACCTTCCGCATGACGGTGGACCATGAGGCCTGGAAGACATGCGGGTGGGAGCCCGGCTAAAATTAATCCGTCACATCTGGACAGGATTGTACCAGTTTCCTGGGTCATAGACCTTATATCCCAGGGCTACAGACCGGATATCCAGGAGCTCCTACCTCACAGATTCTTCAAATCAGGCTTGCCAGTTTCACAAGAGGCAAGAGTAAACTTACACGACTCCACTTAAAAACTGTTACAGACCCAGGTCATTATTCCAGTTCCACCTCATCTACACAACAAGGGTTACTATTCCAGCTTGTTTGTAGTACTGAAACCGGACGGTTCGGTAAGACCAATTCTGAACCTCAAGTCATTGAACCCGTACTTACAAGTGTTCAAATTCAAGATGGAATCGTTGAGGGTGGTATATCTCAGGTCTGGAGGAGGGGGAATTCCTAGCGTCTCTGGATGTCAAGGATGCGTACCTTCACATTGCGATCTGCCGCCTCATCAGCCTTATTTACGGTTTGAAGCAATGTAGAATGGGGTGTGTGTACTATGGCACACTTTTAGTAACAGCCCAATCCTACTCCTCTTCTGATCTGCCCAAAAACCAGATCACACAAGTCAATATTTCAAAATAATACAGTGAGGGAAGATCAAAGGCGCTTACTTAACCACTGCAAGACACTTCAAACAATGTATGAAAAAAGAAATGGGATATCAATATACATCACAAATTCTTTGCAGTCCTGAGTCAACCATGTTTTTCCTTTTTTCTCCCTTGTGCCGATTCACCGTCTCCCAAATGTTGCATATATGGAAAGATAGGAAATAAGCACAAGATGTGTAGTATTGTTTGTGTTGCAAAATGGATATGAGTCTCGTGAGTTCACCAAAGAAAATAGTCCTATGATGTGAAAGGTTCTTGATAGTAGATAGGGATAGTTTCTCACCACCACTTCACAACATGAAGAGACTTACCAAAACTCACTTGAAAATACATATCATTATACACATAAAGGTATCTTTCATTTTCATATCCTTGACAAAAGAATATGTAATTATTCACGTCCAAATTAAACGTACCACACTCACTTCTTAGCAGGTGATTTTCCACATATAACGGTTTCTTTGAAAAGGATCCACAGATTCCTCTCTCCAGAAAAATATTTGAATTTTCACAAAATTATAAAAAATACAGAATGCAAAAAGCGAATAAAAACTCTCCTTATCCAATTTCCAAAAAATAGTACAATAGAGAATGTGAGTCAGATGGAATGTAACAGACACTGGTGAAGTCCGGATATACACCTGTGTGCACAACAAGCTATGTACCTTTGGAATATTGTAGATAGGGAGAAGGCTGCTAAAAAAAAGTAGTGATCACTGTCTGGTAGCACCAACGCCGTTTCGACACAAAGTCTTTTTAAAGGTGTATGTTCAGACAGTGATAGACAGGATATTTATACTAGTAGACAGGAAATTGAAATGTATCATGGGTGAAATTGGGCCTATTATCCTCATTGGCTAAGGGGTATTCCAAAAGGACAATTCCTGAGGCTAAAAAGGAATTGTAGTGAAATCCATAACTATTTGGATCAAAAGAAAGTTATGAAAAAAAATTTTTTGAAGAAGGGATATAATCTGGAACTCCTAGAGAAGGCAGAAGAAGAAGTTGATAAAATGGATAGGAGAGATATCTTGAAAAAGGAGAACATCAAGTCTAAGACCAATCAAGCTGAATGGGCCTTTTGTTATGCACACCAGTGCCTGCAGGAATGCACAGGTGTCAGAACTGTTATGCACTCCAGTGCCTGCAGGAATGTACTGGTGTTTGAACTGTTATGCACACCAGTGCCTGCAGGAATGTACTGGTGTCTGAACGGATAGGTATGCAAAACAAATGAACTCACAGACAGACTGGGAAATATGACATTACGTACACAGAAGGTGATAGGGTAACAAAATACACACAAAGTGAACAGAGAAGCCCAGAGGCTAAGGAACTGGGTGTCTCCCTAGTATTAGTAATGCTCAGATGGGAAAAGCAAGATGTTGTGTTTTAATACGTAGAGAACCCGAAATGCTGTTGCTAAGGGCAACAGCAAAACCCTAAAGGGTTACCAACGGGTGTGGCAGTAAACTCCTTGGTCAGAGATGGAATGATAGACACAAGGAGAGTCTCCACAATCCTAATTCTCACTTGCAGTGCACAGGTTCAGCTTACTGCCACTAAGCTGACACCTGACACCTTGCACAGTGAGACAGGATTTATGCAGGCAAGTCTTAGAATACAGCCGCAAACTTGCTAAGTTCACAGAGTAGTAAAAGAACCCCAGCAAGCTAAACGACTGACTCCAGTCTTACTGCTAGGTCTGGGTTGGCAGAGTGTAGTACCAAATCCCCAGGCCTATTTGCAGTAAGCAACAACAAATACAAAGCTACACAGTACTGGCTAACTTTCAGAAACTGACTAACCAACAAAGATTCAGCAGCATCTGCTTAACCTGAGAAGAGGCCTTATAAAGCAGGTGCTGTCCACGCCCCACTCAGACCTCACAGACTGTGAGCACAAAAACCAGCACCGGATCCCCTGCCGTGCACAGAGCCTGTAACCACTGCACAGCAAAAGACCCGAACCGGAGTATCAGCTGCGCTCAGGTTACTCCGCTAGCACTTGTCTCCCGGTTGCCATGATGACGTGGCAGCACAGGGCAGGAGACCCTAACAGTACCCCCCCTCTGACGAGGGGTCAAAGAACCCCTACCACCGGGTTTATCGGGGAACTGCGAGAAGAAAGAGCGTATCAGTCTGGGGGCATGAAGATCACAACTGCGCACCCACGACCGCTCCTCCGGGCCATACCCCTTCCAGTGCACCAAAAATGACAGCCAACCCCGAACCATCTTGGAGTCAAGAATCCTTTCAACAACAAACTCCCTCTGGCCACGTATCAGAAGAGGGGAAGGTCTTCCACTGGAAGAAGGATTACTAATCGCCCGTTTTAAAAGGGAACAATGAAATGTTTTATTGATACCCAAAGAACGGGGCAGATCTAACTGAAATGCCACCGGATTGATAACCCTGGTGATCTTATAATGGCCGATGAACCGGGGGCCTAACTTATGAGATGGCTGTCTCAACTTCAAATTCTTGGTAGACAACCAGACAAAGTCTCCTAATTTGAAGCTGCAGGGTCTTTTCCGCTTATCAAAAACCCTTTTGGTCACTAATGACACAGACACAAGGGCTTTCTTCACTTTCCGCCAAATACCTCTAAGGACCGAAACCACAGAGGAACCACCAGGCGTGGAGTCCAGGGGGTCAAAAGAATTGGCCTTAGGATGATGCCGATACACACAAAGGAAGGGAGAGATCCCTGTAGCAGAGTGAGCCGCGTTGTTATAGGCAAACTCCGCCATGGACAGATGAGCAACCCAGTCAGTCTGACACTTGGAGACATAACACCTGAGGAACTGCTCCAAGGACTGGTTCACCCTTTCAGTCTGCCCATTAGACTGCGGATGGTAGCCTGACGACAAGCTGACAGAAATCTGGAGATCGGAACAAAATGCCCTCCAGAATTTGGCCACAAACTGGGATCCGCGGTCAGAGACCACATCAAGTGGCAACCCGTGGAGACGCACAACATGCAGCATAAATAATTCAGACAGGCGTCTGGCCGATGGCAGCCCAACCAGTGGAACGAAGTGCGCCATCTTCGAAAACCTGTCAACGACAACCCAGATGGCTGTCATCCCCGAGGATTTGGGCAAGTCCACCACAAAATCCATTGAAATGTGGGTCCATGGCTTAGATGGGATAGAGAGTGGATGTAATGGGCCAACAGGAACCCCTCTAGGAGTCTTATTTCGGGCACAGATGTCACATGCCCGAACCCACTGATCCACATCCTTAGCCACCGAGGGCCACCACACCGCCCTAGATAGCAACTCCCGAGTTCTGGCAATACCCGGGTGACCTGCCGACTTCTTGGCATGGAATTCCAGGAACACTCGCTGTCTTAACCTAGGAGGCACAAACAAAAGACCTACCGGAAGGTCTGGAGGAGCCTGCTCCTGTGCTCTAAGGACTAATGATAAGAGGTCCTGGGTAATGCCCACTTTAATACATGATGGGGACACAATGGGCAACGGCTCCTCGGTGGTCTCCTGGATTGGAGCAAAACTCCGCGAGAGCGCATCAGCCTTGATGTTTTTTGACCCAGGGCGATATGTTATCAAAAAATTAAAGCGAGCAAAAAACAAAGCCCATCGTGCCTGCCTGGCATTGAGATGCTTCGCTGACTCTAAATATGCCAGATTCTTATGGTCGGTGAGAATTGAGACCACAAACTTAGCCCCCTCAAGCCAGTGTCTCCACTCCTCGAGTGCATCCTTAATAGCCAACAATTCCCGGTTACCCACGTCATAATTCATCTCGGCAGGCGAAAATTTACGGGAAAAGTAAGCACAGGGATGAAGGCGATTATCAGACACTCCCATCTGAGAAAGCACTGCCCCAATACCCATCTCAGAGGCATCCACCTCCACCACAAAAGGACGCTCTGGATCTGGGTGTCGCAGCACCTTGGCCGATACAAATGCCCTTTTGAGACGGGCAAAAGCCGCTTTAGCCTCACAAGACCAGTGAGCAACATCCGCCCCTTTCTTAGTGAGTGCCACCAAGGGCGCCACTATAGACGAAAATCCAGCGATAAATTGTCTATAAAAATTTGCAAAGCCCAGGAAACGCTGAAGCGCCTTCAAACTAGTGGGCTGCACCCAATCCAGGACTGCCTGTACCTTGGAACCCTCCATTTGGAAACCTTCTGGGGAGATAATATATCCTAGAAATGCGATTTGCTGAACTTCAAATTCGCACTTCTCCAGCTTCGCCCCAAGCCGGTGGTCTCTGAGTTTCTGGAGGACTAAGCGTACATGCTTCCGATGTTCCTCCAGGGAATGGGAGAAGATTAGGATGTCATCTAAGTATACAACTAAGAATCTATCCAAATATTCCCTGAGCACATCATTCATGAAATCCTGGAAGACTGCCGGGGCATTACAGAGCCCAAAAGGCATCACCAAATATTCATAATGCCCTGAGTGGGTATTAAAGGCAGTCTTCCATTCATCCCCCTCTCTTATTCGGATTAGATTGTACGCACCGCGTAGGTCAATCTTGGAAAAAATGGTGGCAGTACGAAGCTGGTCAAACAAGACCGAAATGAGAGGCAGTGGGTATGAGTTTTTAATCGTGATACGGTTCAATTCCCTGAAGTCGATGCAGGGTCGCAACGAACCGTCCTTTTTACCCACAAAGAAGAACCCCGACCCAACTGGAGACTGTGAAGGTCTGATAAATCCCTTAGCCAAGTTCTCCTGAATGTACTGTGCCATAGCCTGAGTCTCAGGACGTGACAGGGAGTACAACCTGCTCTTGGGAAGCTTAGCATTTGGCAACAAATCAATGGCACAGTCATAGGGGCGATGGGGAGGTAGTACCTCTGCAACTTTTTTGGAGAACACGTCCGCAAAATCTGCATAACACCCTGGCAATCCTGGCAAACTTAGCTGCGAGAGCCTGACTGGAAGGCTCAAGCAACTCCTGAAACAATCAGTACCCCAACTAAGAATCTCCCCAGAGACCCAGTCAAATTGAGGATTGTGGGCCCTTAACCAAGGTAACCCCAACACCAATGGGGCAAAAGTACAGACAGTCACATAAAAGGACAATTTTTCAGAGTGTGTGGCTCCAATAAACAAAGAAATCTGGCTAGTGCAAGAGGTAATTTTACCTTGGGATAATGGTTCCCCGTTTAACCCACAAATCTCAATTTCCGATGCCAAGGGTACTAAGGGAACAGAGTGTTTCAGGGCGAATTGGCGGTCCATAAAAACCCCGTCGGCCCCACTGTCCACAAAGGCCTCAGTCTTGACAGTTTGACCGAGGATCTTCAAGGTCACCGGAATGATAAAAGTCTTCTTGGGAAATTCTGACTTCTGGCCTGACAGGATATTTCCCATCACCCTCAGGCCCTGAAGTTTTCCGGCTTTTCTGGGCATGATACTACCACATGACCTTTATTCCCACAGTACAAACATAACCCCTGCTGTCTCCTCCGCGTCTTCTCACGCGAGGAGAGGCGGGTAGCCCCAATCTGAATAGGCTCCTCGGAAAATTCCTCAGAGTCTGAGGTTCCCTTGGGAAAGAAGGAAACCTCAGTCTCCCTTTCAAGCCGGATGGATAACTGCATGAGCTGATCCAAGCTATCAGGCAAGGGATATTGTATCAGTTGGTCCTTTATCTGGTTAGAAAGACCTCTTCGGTACTGGTGTCTCAGGGCTGGGTCATTCCACTGGGTATCATGGGCCAACCTCCGAAACTCCATACAGTAAACCTCAACTGGCCTTCGCCCTTGCTTAAGGATCGAAATCTGAGCCTCGGCTGAGGCCGTCTTGTCAGGGTCATCATACAACATGCCCAGTGCCGTAAAAAAAGCATCAACACTTTTAAGCGATGGACAGTCAGGCTGCAACCCATATGCCCAGACCTGTGGGTCTCCTTGTAGCAAGGAAATCACTATGCCCACCCGCTGAATCTCCGACCCAGAAGACTGAGGCCTAAGCCGGAAGTATAGCTTGCAGCTCTCCTTGAAACAAAAGAACTGCGAGCGATCTCCAGAAAAACGATCCGGGAGATTTACTTTCGGCTCCTTAACCCCTGAAGGTGCTGCTGCTGCGGGAGCTCCGCCAGCGGCCTGGGAGATGTGCATTTTAATGGACAAATCATTAAATTGTCGAGTCAGGACCTGCACCTGATCGACCACCTGTTGCAACGTATTTTGAGGGGTATGCTCCATATTCCCACAAAATTTCAACAGGAGTATTAGGCTGCTGAATATGTTATGCACACCAGTGCCTGCAGGAATGCACAGGTGTCAGAACTGTTATGCACTCCAGTGCCTGCAGGAATGTACTGGTGTTTGAACTGTTATGCACACCAGTGCCTGCAGGAATGTACTGGTGTCTGAACGGATAGGTATGCAAAACAAATGAACTCACAGACAGACTGGGAAATATGACATTACGTACACAGAAGGTGATAGGGTAACAAAATACACACAAAGTGAACAGAGAAGCCCAGAGGCTAAGGAACTGGGTGTCTCCCTAGTATTAGTAATGCTCAGATGGGAAAAGCAAGATGTTGTGTTTTAATACGTAGAGAACCCGAAATGCTGTTGCTAAGGGCAACAGCAAAACCCTAAAGGGTTACCAACGGGTGTGGCAGTAAACTCCTTGGTCAGAGATGGAATGATAGACACAAGGAGAGTCTCCACAATCCTAATTCTCACTTGCAGTGCACAGGTTCAGCTTACTGCCACTAAGCTGACACCTGACACCTTGCACAGTGAGACAGGATTTATGCAGGCAAGTCTTAGAATACAGCCGCAAACTTGCTAAGTTCACAGAGTAGTAAAAGAACCCCAGCAAGCTAAACGACTGACTCCAGTCTTACTGCTAGGTCTGGGTTGGCAGAGTGTAGTACCAAATCCCCAGGCCTATTTGCAGTAAGCAACAACAAATACAAAGCTACACAGTACTGGCTAACTTTCAGAAACTGACTAACCAACAAAGATTCAGCAGCATCTGCTTAACCTGAGAAGAGGCCTTATAAAGCAGGTGCTGTCCACGCCCCACTCAGACCTCACAGACTGTGAGCACAAAAACCAGCACCGGATCCCCTGCCGTGCACAGAGCCTGTAACCACTGCACAGCAAAAGACCCGAACCGGAGCATCAGCTGCGCTCAGGTTACTCCGCTAGCACTTGTCTCCCGGTTGCCATGACGACGTGGCAGCACAGGGCAGGAGACCCTAACACCTTTATATCAGGCTTTGGGGCAGATTATAAAAAAACAAGAATATATCATACGACAACATTGGCACCTCCTGTTAAGAGATCCAGTGCTAAAGAACATTATCCCAGCCCAACCTAAATTCATTTATAGGAAAGGAAGAAACCTAAAGAATTCTTTAGTAAAAAGTGCGCTACCTTTCGAGTCCATCAATCCAATACGCACGAAGGGGTTTCATAGGTGTGGTACATGCATGGCATGCAGAACCATATCCTCAGAAACTTCCAAAATTACAAGCTTTTCAGTAAACAACATCAAATATGAAATAAATAATTTTATCACCTGCCACACCACAAATGTCGTTTATGTAATAAAATGCGAATGTGGTTTGCTTTATGTGGGTAGGACCGGGAGAGCCCTCAAAACAAGAATAGCAGAACACATACGGAATGTGAAAAAGGTACATAGCTTGTTGTGCACACAGGTGTATATCCGGACTTCACCAGTGTCTGTCACATTCCATCTGACTCACATTCTCTATTGTACTATTTTTTGGAAATTGGATAAGGAGAGTTTTTATTCTGCTTTTTGCATTCTGTATTTTTTATAATTTTGTGAAAATTCAAATATTTTTCTGGAGAGAGGAATCTGTGGATCCTTTTCAAAGAAACCGTTATATGTGGAAAATCACCTGCTAAGAGGTGAGTGTGGTACGTTTAATTTGGACGTGAATAATTACATATTCTTTTGTCAAGGATATGAAAATGAAAGATACCTTTATGTGTATAGTGATATGTATTTTCAAGTGAGTTTTGGTACGTCTCTTCATGTTGTGAAGTGGTGGTGAGAAACTATCCCTATCTACTATCAAGAACCTTTCACATCATAGGACTATTTTCTTTGGTGAACTTACGAGACTCATATCCATTTTGCAACACAAACAATACTACACATCTTGTGCTTATTTCCTATCCTTATTTACGGTTTGCACTGCAGGACTACCACTACCAGTTTCAGGCCCTGCTATTTGGTCCGGATCGCATCTTCACATGCACCTAAGGATTCGTCAGTCACCAAAAGCCAGGATCTCCCTCCTGTGGTGGCTACAGACTTCTCACCTACTCGAGGGTCGGAGGTTCGGAATTCAGAGTTGGATTCTGCTAACCACAGATGTAAGCCTCAGAGGTTGGGAAGCAGTCACCAAGGGGGTGCAGTTTCAAGGATGATGGGCAGGTCAGGAAGTCGTCCTTCCAATAAACATCCTGGAACTCAGGGCTATCTACAACGCCCTTCTGCAGGCCTCATCTCTTCAGAATCAGGCTATTCGGGTCCAGTCAGACAATGTGACGGCGATGACGTACATAAACCGACAGGGCAGCACGAAAAGCAGCCGCAATGTCAGAGGTGTCAAGAATTCTCCTCTGGGCGGAAAAACACGCCGTGGCGTTATCGGCGGTCTTCATTCTGGGAGTAGACAATTGGGAAGCAGACTTCCTCAGCAGACACGATCTGCACCCGGGGGAATGGGGCCTCCACCCGGAAGTGTTCCAGTGGTTAACACGTCGGATCCACAAATCAACATGATGGCCTCTCGACTCAACAAGAAGCTCAAGCGGTATTGTTCCAGGCCGAGGGACCCACAAACAGTAGCGGTAGATGAGTAATACCAGAAAAATATATCAGAGCGCTTGTAAATATGTAAATGCACACCTAAAAAGAAAACCGTTAAATAGAAGCATGTTTACAGCTCTTTTAAGACGTTTTGAGCAAAGCCCACATGGAAACAAGGGGTTCTGATTAATAGTCTTCAGTAGACAATCATGTACTAGTTGTTACTACCTCTCCCTATCTCTTGTTCCTGCTCTGTTACTTGGTTCAGTAATGTTGTTTGGTTCAGCTGTTGCTGTCCCTGTTTGCAAGTTTGGTTAGCATGGCTTTCCTCTTGTTCTGGTTGTGCTGGTTCGAATTCTCACCACTTTCCTTTTCTATATCCTTCTCTCAAAGTATGTCCGTCTCCTCAGTCATAGGGGGTCATTCCGAGTTGTTCGCTCATTGCCGATTTTCGCTATACTGCGATTAGTCGCTTACTGCGCATGCGCAAGGTTCGCAGAGCGCATGCGCAAGATTCGCAGAGCGCATGCGCTTAGTTATTTTACACAAAAGTTAGGTATTTTACTCACGGCATAACAAAGCTTTTTCATTGTTCTGGTGATCGTAGTATGATTGACAGGAAGTGGGTGTTTCTGGGCGGAAACTGTCCGTTTTCTGGGAGTGTGCGAAAAAACGCTGGCGTTTCTGGGAAAAACGCGGGAGTGTCTGAAGAAACGGGGGAGTGTCTGGGCGAACGCTGGGTGTGTTTGTGATGTCAAACCAGGAACGAAACTGACTGAACTGATCGCAATGTAGGAGTAAGTCTGGAGCTACTCAGAAACTGCTAAGAAATTTATATTCGCAATTCTGCTAATCTTTCGTTCGCAATTCTGCTATGCTAAGATACACTCCCAGAGGGCGGCGGCTTAGCGTGTGCAATGCTGCTAAAAGCAGCTAGCGAGTGAACAACTCGGAATGAGGGCCATAGTTTCCTAGACTGAGTCTGGTAGGAGGGGCATAGAGGGAGGAGCCAGCACACACAATCAAACTTCTATAGTGCCCATGGCTCTTAGTGGACCCGTCTATACCCCAGTGGCAAACGCAGGATTTCTAGAGGGGGGTTTCCAAATGCATTCCACAATCTCCCACTCTGCGGAACGTTGGAGCAATTGTGGGAGTCTGGGGGAGCGGTAGATGAACCTAGTAAAGACCTTGGACATTAATGTATACTGTACGGAATACAGTATTAATATTTAACACTATAGATGGTCTATAGTTTAGGCTGTATCACACATTTAAATAATATAAATAAGTGGTCAGTGAAAAGATTAAACATACCGTAATAAATAAATACACAAACATAATAGAACCAGTACTGCACTTTTCTTCCTGGTAGCTACTCTCTTGTCCAGTGCACTGATTGAGGATTCACACAGCAAACTTGGTAGAAGAAGCTGCTACCACTGGGCATGTGCAGCAGCTCTGCTTTGTTCCATACACTGCATTATGTGGTGGTAGCTCTAGTTATCGTATTATATACCATTGCTATTGTTTTCATCATTTGAGCCACTTGCCAAGAGGAGGGGGGTTTCCGGGCAATGAGGTGGAGGACTTACAGGGAGGCTGAGGTCAGGGACACTGAAGGGCAATTACAGGAAGGGTGTGGGCAGGGACACTGAGGGGGAATTACAGGAGTGTGCAGGCAGGGACACTGTGGGGGAATTACGGGCAGGGACACTGAGTTTGTATTACGGGGAGGGACACTGAGGGGGGAGTCATAGGGAGGCTGAGGTCGGAGACACTGAGGGGGAATTACACGCAGAGCTGGATTAAGGCATTGGGGGGCCCGGGGTTCTTAAGACAGGGGGGCCCTAAGGTCTAAAATTCTATATATATATATATATATATATATGTATACATACACAATGTATCGTTTGAACTAGGGGAGTATCGGGTAGTTTGGATAAATTAGCTATTTTACATATACACATATATATATAAATATATATATATGTGTATATATATATATATACACACACATTATATATATATATATATATATATATACACACTCACCGCAGCCTAACCCTAATACTCCCACTGCAGCCTAAACCTAATTCCCCCCCCCCCCCCCCGCATGTTACCTCTCCGTGGGCCTGGCAAACACTCGTTGGGGATTCCAGCGGTCAGGGATCCGAGCAGTGTCGTAATTCCGGTGTCTGTATTTAGAATGCTGGGATCCCGACTGCCAGGATCCCCACCCTGCTCATATATATATATATATATATAGCGGTCACAAACGAGGCGGCACTCAGAGGCTGTCACAAATTCTTGTAATAGTGCAAACAGAGAAATCAACGTTTCGGGGACCAGTTCCCCTTCTTCAGGATATGTGTAAACACTGCACAAAAAACATTTAAATACTTAAACGAAGTACTTACCCCCCACCTCACACCCAATCACCTGGCGTCTCCCCTGGTCTCGCCGCCGTTCTCACCGCCCGGCACCGCCGGCTGCGTCCACTTCCGCCGGAAGTGACGTTGCGGGAGTATGCCGCGTTACCATGGAGACGCTAGCTAAACTCCATAACAACAACAATACGTCTGTGAACCTTGTATTACAAGCAAATGCAGTGCGGATCAAGAACTGGTTACATCTTAGTGCATATCACTATAAGGTGCTAATATCAGCTACAAACATTAAAAAAGAAACCCACGTTTAAAAACAATATTAGTGCCTTTTAAAATCCCCTACTAAAAAGTGTCAATACCACATAATAGAATTATTTCTTACTCATAATAGCGCAAGCCGCTCCTGTTCTTCCTTATCATGAACCAACTTACTAGCAAATATCTACATACTCTGCCATTGTGACATATACGGGAATTTTTGTCTTTATGTTTATGCTTGACTCCCTCACTATATTTTAACCTATTCATCTGCTGGTTCCACGGGTGCAGGGACTTTATTCACTACTAGTACCCTGACCAGCTGCGGACCTCCTACCCACTACGTAATTCCTCCCCCCTGTCCATTTTATGAACCCACTGAGATGAAAACTGTCCCACGACTAATGCTACCCAACCCCCTGGCGTCTAAAATCTACCTCCAGAGGTAGAACTAAAGAAAATTAATGAGGCCCAAATTTTCATTCAAGCCTCCAGGTTTCAGGGTTTGTAGTCTGTGAATCCACATGGACTCTAACTGTAAGAGCTTTTTACCTCTATTTCCCCCACGGGGGGATTCTGGCACGTGGTCAATAATTCGATGTTTAAATGTGGCCATGCTGTGTCTGAACTCGACAAAGTGCTTGGCGACTGGCTGTTCACCACTGCCCGTCGCCAAAGCGTTCCTAATCGCTTGTCTATGCTGAGCCATGCGCACTTTAAACTGGCACTCGGTCTTCCCTATGTAGTACCGGCCACACGGGCATATAATGGCGTATATAACAAACTTGGTACTACACGTTAAGGGCCACCTGATCTTAAAACTTTTTCCGGAGAACGGGTGAGCAATACTGTCTCCTGGAGACATATGCGCACACGTCGTGCAGCCCGTGCATTTAAAGCACCCGTTTTTTCTACTTAAAAAGTGGTGGGTGGGGGCTGCTTTCAATTTGGCCATGTCGGTTTTGACGACAAGATCTTTTATACTGCGCCCTCTGGTATAGCTTGGCATAATGCGCTTACTCTTAAAGATTGTCAGATCGGGATCCGATGTGACTATCGGCCACAAACCTTTCATCCTTTTCTTAACTTGTCCACTGTTGACATCATATGCACTCACCCAGGGGATACTGCTGGTGATATCCTTGGGTGGTGTTGTTTGGAGAGTATCTTCTCTCCTTCTTGCTGTGGCCTTTTGACGGGCCTTACTTAGCAGTTTTGAGGGAAAGCCCCTGTCCCGAAGTCTGCCCTCCATTTCATCAAGTTGTTTGTTTCTGACCTCAACATTTGTGTTGGTCCTGCAGACCCGCAGAAATTGTGAATAAGGCAGTCCCCTAATGGTTGAGGTTGGATGGAAACTATCGTACCTCAAAACCGTGTTACGGTCCGTAGGTTTCTTATATAAGCACGTTTCAATTCTGCCTTCCTGGAGCTTAATAAGGATATCTAAATAGCACATTTCATATTGACTCACACTCATCGTAAATTTGGCAGGACTGTCTGATGTATTGTGCCTATCAATAAGGGACACTAAATTCTATTATGTGGTATTGACACTTTTTAGTAGGGGATTTTAAAAGGCACTAATATTGTTTTTAAACGTGGGTTTCTTTTTTAATGTTTGTAGCTGATATTAGCACCTTATAGTGATATGCACTAAGATGTAACCAGTTCTTGATCCGCACTGCATTTGCTTGTAATACAAGGTTCACAGACGTATTGTTGTTGTTATGGAGTTTAGCTAGCGTCTCCATGGTAACGCGGCATACTCCCGCAACGTCACTTCCGGCGGAAGTGGACGCAGCCGGCGGTGCCGGGCGGTGAGAACGGCGGCGAGACCAGGGGAGACGCCAGGTGATTGGGTGTGAGGTGGGGGGTAAGTACTTCGTTTAAGTATTTAAATGTTTTTTGTGCAGTGTTTACACATATCCTGAAGAAGGGGAACTGGTCCCCGAAACGTTGATTTCTCTGTTTGCACTATTACAAGAATTTGTGACAGCCTCTGAGTGCCGCCTCGTTTGTGACCGCCATATCCTGGGGGGCCTCACCAAAGCTCTCCACGGAGGAAGGCACCGGAGCGAGACATATCCCTGAGTGGATATTTGGAGTGCCGGGGCAATAAGGTACAATATTAGGATACACACTTGTTTTCATAGTGAGTCTCCCAGCCCAAGGCACCCTCCTGCTTAAGACTTTAACAGAATTCACTATCTCCAGGACATCTACACTTGTAACACCTGAGCACTGCTTTGGGAGATTGCGAGCTAAGCAACCCCTAGCTCATTTTGTTTACTGCACTAATTGAAATAAGCACTATTCAGTACAAGAGTGGGAAAAGGAGCAGGTACTGTCTTACACCCCTGTTTGCACATCTGTTTTACACATTTAGCACTAGCACTTTGTGAAGCGCAATATGGCTGTCTCTGCTCCGGATCATAATGATTTTACGGCTTTTTTATTACATTGTGATACACACGAAACACTGAGTTTCTCTGATTTAGAGGCGGAAGCTATTTTACATAAAGAACCAGCTTTTAGTGAAAGCATTGCGACAACAAATGATGAAGCCTTTAAAATGTTATTACGGCTTAAGAAGCGGGAACTTGATTTCCAATACCACGGACGGACATTATCAGATTATTACCGTGCAAAACAATTACCAAGAGGTTTTAGGGTGCACAATGTACCTACCATTGGACGATACAATATGGAGTTTTGCAAAAAGTGGGTGTCGGTGCTGAATAAGTGCTCAATGGACTTAATATTGTTGGTGATAGAAGAGTCCAACAGAGAGTGCGAGAAGACCAAGGTCCAAATTGCCAGTTTTGAGCACGAACATACGGAGCTCCTGGCATCCTCGGAGTCCAAACAGTGGATGGACAAATTAAAAGACCAGGTAGACACATATAGGACCAATCTGATTAAATTTAAGAAAGAGAAGCTCTGTAAGGTACAGATGGACTACGCGCACCACAGGGTTTACACATGGTTGGGCAACTCCTCAAACACGCAAAATAGGCCCAGGCCCTTTCGGGGCAGGAGGGACAGGAGAGGCATGGCCCCTAACATCACCTCAGCGAGCGATTCTGACGACACCCGCAGGTCAACATCAGCTTCTTCTCAACGTGAGACCCCTTTAGAGCCAAGAACCCGTGCAGGACTGGCTGCACGGGACCGAAACGACTCTATACGAGGCGAGGGGGACAAAATAAGCGGCAAAAGCAAACCGAAGGCTCCAAAAGCGAAGAAACGGTAATTTTCAATCTCTCTTCAACACCTTTGACACCAGCCGAAGAGAGAGTATTGAATAAAGGCTTATCTTACGTACCTACCAATTTTGGCAATGAGTTTCAGCAGAAAGTGAATTTTTACAAACTGCACCGCACTTTAAAGTTAAAGGAATTTTATAGCAAACAACCTCCACAAGCCATGAAGGCCACCTTACCACAAAGAGTTTTACAATTGGGCCCCAAGTCACGGTTTGACCCGACCACACAGAATGCATCATTAAAAACATTCCACAGGATGCTGGAAACCCCTGATAAGAAGAGTGAGACACGCAGATTTCATAACCTGCAGCATGAGGAAAGAGGGGCTCTGAAGGCACTGAGTGAAAGAAAGGATATAGTGATCCGCGGAGCGGATAAGGGTGGCTCCGTGGTGATCCAAAGTACTCCTGACTACACGAATGAGTGTTTGAGACTTCTCAGTGACATTAATACCTATGGTAAACTGGCAAAAGACCCTTCCCAGACTTTTAAGGCTGAACTGATTCAGCTCTTGGAGCAAGCCAAGACCGAGGGGATCATCACGGCTGATGTATTTACAAGATTGTGTCCAGATTTCCCAGTCACGCCAATTTTTTATACGATCCCCAAAATCCACAAAGACGCACAGAGGCCTCCGGGTAGACCTATCATCTCTGCCCGGGGGTCTCTGTGCGAGCCTGTGGCGATTTACTTGGATTGCTTTTTACAGCCATGTATACAGGGCACGAGCACACATCTTAAGGATTCCAGTACCCTATTAAGAAAATTTCATTCCATTGAGCTGGTACCACCTGACACAACGATGGTAACCATCGATGTTACCAGCTTATATACCTGTATCCCACACCAACAGGGGGTCAATGCAGTGAGACGGTTAATCACAGGTAACGCATTGTATACTGGGCCAGATATAGATTTCTTTATAGAGCTGCTTCAGTTCACCTTATCCCATAATTTCTTCATCTTTGATGGGCAGTTTTACATACAGCGAACGGGGTGTGCCATGGGATCTTCCGTGGCACCCTCGTTCGCTAACGCCTTCATGTGGGAGGTGGAACGTCAACTGTTTTTGGCCGAGCTAACGATATCTAACCGGTTGTTCATCTACTACCGATATATAGATGACGTATTAATCTTTTGGCGAGGCGAAGTGCAGGATTTAGTGTCCCTTATTGATAGGCACAATACATCAGACAGTCCTGCCAAATTTACGATGAGTGTGAGTCAATATGAAATGTGCTATTTAGATATCCTTATTAAGCTCCAGGAAGGCAGAATTGAAACGTGCTTATATAAGAAACCTACGGACCGTAACACGGTTTTGAGGTACGATAGTTTCCATCCAACCTCAACCATTAGGGGACTGCCTTATTCACAATTTCTGCGGGTCTGCAGGACCAACACAAATGTTGAGGTCAGAAACAAACAACTTGATGAAATGGAGGGCAGACTTCGGGACAGGGGCTTTCCCTCAAAACTGCTAAGTAAGGCCCGTCAAAAGGCCACAGCAAGAAGGAGAGAAGATACTCTCCAAACAACACCACCCAAGGATATCACCAGCAGTATCCCCTGGGTGAGTGCATATGATGTCAACAGTGGACAAGTTAAGAAAAGGATGAAAGGTTTGTGGCCGATAGTCACATCGGATCCCGATCTGACAATCTTTAAGAGTAAGCGCATTATGCCAAGCTATACCAGAGGGCGCAGTATAAAAGATCTTGTCGTCAAAACCGACATGGCCAAATTGAAAGCAGCCCCCACCCACCACTTTTTAAGTAGAAAAAACGGGTGCTTTAAATGCACGGGCTGCACGACGTGTGCGCATATGTCTCCAGGAGACAGTATTGCTCACCCGTTCTCCGGAAAAAGTTTTAAGATCAGGTGGCCCTTAACGTGTAGTACCAAGTTTGTTATATACGCCATTATATGCCCGTGTGGCCGGTACTACATAGGGAAGACCGAGTGCCAGTTTAAAGTGCGCATGGCTCAGCATAGACAAGCGATTAGGAACGCTTTGGCGACGGGCAGTGGTGAACAGCCAGTCGCCAAGCACTTTGTCGAGTTCAGACACAGCATGGCCACATTTAAACATCGAATTATTGACCACGTGCCAGAATCCCCCCGTGGGGGAAATAGAGGTAAAAAGCTCTTACAGTTAGAGTCCATGTGGATTCACAGACTACAAACCCTGAAACCTGGAGGCTTGAATGAAAATTTGGGCCTCATTAATTTTCTTTAGTTCTACCTCTGGAGGTAGATTTTAGACGCCAGGGGGTTGGGTAGCATTAGTCGTGGGACAGTTTTCATCTCAGTGGGTTCATAAAATGGACAGGGGGGAGGAATTACGTAGTGGGTAGGAGGTCCGCAGCTGGTCAGGGTACTAGTAGTGAATAAAGTCCCTGCACCCGTGGAACCAGCAGATGAATAGGTTAAAATATAGTGAGGGAGTCAAGCATAAACATAAAGACAAAAATTCCCGTATATGTCACAATGGCAGAGTATGTAGATATTTGCTAGTAAGTTGGTTCATGATAAGGAAGAACAGGAGCGGCTTGCGCTATTATGAGTAAGAAATAATTCTATTATGTGGTATTGACACTTTTTAGTAGGGGATTTTAAAAGGCACTAATATTGTTTTTAAACGTGGGTTTCTTTTTTAATGTTTGTAGCTGATATTAGCACCTTATAGTGATATGCACTAAGATGTAACCAGTTCTTGATCCGCACTGCATTTGCTTGTAATACAAGGTTCACAGACGTATTGTTGTTGTTATGGAGTTTAGCTAGCGTCTCCATGGTAACGCGGCATACTCCCGCAACGTCACTTCCGGCGGAAGTGGACGCAGCCGGCGGTGCCGGGCGGTGAGAACGGCGGCGAGACCAGGGGAGACGCCAGGTGATTGGGTGTGAGGTGGGGGGTAAGTACTTCGTTTAAGTATTTAAATGTTTTTTGTGCAGTGTTTACACATATCCTGAAGAAGGGGAACTGGTCCCCGAAACGTTGATTTCTCTGTTTGCACTATTACAAGAATTTGTGACAGCCTCTGAGTGCCGCCTCGTTTGTGACCGCCATATCCTGGGGGGCCTCACCAAAGCTCTCCACGGAGGAAGGCACCGGAGCGAGACATATCCCTGAGTGGATATTTGGAGTGCCGGGGCAATAAGGTACTATATATATATATATATATACAGGTATATATACACTGCTCAAAAAAATAAAGGGAACACAAAAATAACTCATCCTAGATCTGAATGAATGAAATATTCTTATTAAATACTTTGTTCTTTACATAGTTGAATGTGCTGACAACAAAATCACACATAAATTATCAATGGAAATCAAATTTATTAACCCATGGAGGTCTGGATTTGGAGTCACCCTCAAAATTAAAGTGGAAAAACACACTACAGGCTGTTCCCAACTTTGATGTAATGTCCTTAAAATAAGTCAAAATAAGGCTCAGTAGTGTCTGTGGCCTCCTCGTGCCTGTATGACCTCCCTACAATGCCTGGGCATGCTCCTGATGAGGTGGCGGATGGTCTCCTGAGGGATCTCCTCCCAGACCTGGACTAAAACATCCGCCAACTCCTGGACAGTCTGTGGTGCAACGTGGCATTGGTGGATGGAGCGAGACATGATGTCCCAGATTTGCTCAATTGGATTCAGGTCTGGGGAATGGGCTGGCCAGTCCATAGCATCAATGCCTTCGTCTTGCAGGAACTGCTAACACACGCCAGCCACATGAGGTCTAGCATTGTCTTGCATTAGGAGGAACCCAGGGCCAACCGCACCAGCATATGGTCTCACAAGGGGTCTGAGGATCTCATCTCGGTACCTAATGGCAGTCAGGCTACCTCTGGTGAGCACATGGAGAACTGTGCGGCACCCCAAAGAAATGCCACCCCACACCATTACTGACCCACTGCCAAACCGGTCATGCTGGAGGATGTTGCAGGCAACAGAACGTTCTCCTTGGCGTCTCCAGACTCTGTCACGTCTGTCACATGTGCTCAGTGAGAACCTGCTTTCATCTGTGAAGAGCACAGGGCGCCAGTGGCGAATTTGCCAATCTTGGTGTTCTCTGTCAAATGACAAACGTCCTGCACGGTGTTGGTCTGTAAGCACAACCCCCACCTGTGGGCGTCGGGCCCTCATACCACCCTCATGGAGTCTGTTTCTGATCGTTTGAGTAGACACATGCACATTTGTAGCTTGCTGGAGGTCATTTTGCAGGGCTCTGGCAGTGCTCCTCCTGTTCCTCCTTGCACAAAGGTGGAGGTAGCGGTCCTGCTGCTGGGTTGTTGCCCTCCTACGGCCCCCTCCACATCTCCTGATGTACTGGCCTATCTCCTGGTAGCGCCTCCATGCTCTGGACACTACGCTGACAGACATAGCAAACCTTCTTGCCACAGCTCGCATTGATGTGCCATCCTGGATGAGCTGCACTGCGTGAGCCACTTGTGTGGGTTGTAGGGAGGTCATACAGGCATGTGGAGGCCACACACACTACTGAGCCTCATTTTGACTTGTTTTAAGGACATTACATCAAAGTTGGATCAGCTTGTAGTGTGTTTTTCCACTTTCATTTTGAGGGTGACTCCAAATCCAGACCTCCATGGGTTAATACATTTGATTTCCATTGATAATTTTTGTGTGGTTTTGTTGTCAGCACATTCAACTATGTAAAGAACAAAGTATTTAATAAGAATATTTCATTCATTCAGATCTAGGATGTGTTATTTTAGTGTTCCCTTTATTTTTTTGAGCAGTGTGTATATATATATATATATATATATATATATAAAACAGAATAAACGGCGGCAACTGTATTGAACAAGTCACATACAAACAACGTTTCGAGGCTCGCAGACCCTTTTTCAAGGTGTGAATAAGGGGAAAAAAAGGTCTGCGAGCCTCGAAACGTTGGTTGTATGTGACTTGTTCAATACAGTTTTTGTTTACTGTACTGCAACGTTTTGAGGTAATCCCCCCAACTGTCATCAGGACGGGGGGAAGAATCCCGAAACGTTGAAGTAAAGCACTTTATCTTTCACCAAGTGCTGAGTCCGGGAGTGCCGCCTCTGTTGTGTGTGTGTGTGTGTGTGTGTGTGTGTGTGTGTGTGTGTGTGTGTGTGTGTATATATATATATATATATATATATATACACATACATACACATATATATAATCTCATCCTAACCCTCTGTTCTACGCTCTCTATGTATCCCATCTGTGTCACCCCTGTCTGTCTACCCCCCCCCCCCCTTTAGAATGTAAGCTCTCACGAGCAGGGCCCTCTTCCCTCATGTGCTTATCCTTTCTTACTTTAATAATCTTCAACTGCACCAAATCCATCAGTCTTCTGCCACCTGATACTTATTCCAGTGTCATCTGCTGATGTAACTATGTTTATTTACCCTGTACTTGTCCTATACTGTCATCAACTGTAAGTTGCTGTTTTCCTGTTTGATTATTTATGTACTTTGTAATTGGGCACTGCGGAACCCTTGTGACGCCATATAAATAAAGGATAATAATAATAATATACAGTGTGTGTATATATGTATTTTATATTGTCAAAGTCGAAAAATATTGCAGAACACACATCACGTACAAACTGCACACACATGCCCACTGCGCGTGCACTTGTTCTGCCGTGCGTGCACATATCCGCAATTTGCATATGGTCGCTCCCGCGGTCCTGCGCATCGGCGCGTGGTATGGGTATTTACGGCAGAGTTTGTGTACGCATGGAGAGCCATCAAAACACATTACATATTTAATCCAAATAGTGCACAATGTACACATAGTCTCCTTGCACCACATCAGAAAGTTATAGCTGTTTAAATGGTTGCAGAACAAAGGGATTCACCTTTACAGGATAAGAGGGGACAGGCTAAGGTTATAAGGTGGTATTTGGTATCCAGCTGTAGGGTATTTTAAGGGTAACATTCCGGTGTTGGTCTGCGGAAGATCGCATGTTCCTGCGGATAGTTATGTGCAGAAGCAGAATATAGATATAAACTGTGTTTACTGTATATTATGTATGCGGCGAGAATCCAGAGGAGACCACCCACAAGAGCAGTTGAGAAAGACATCGCCTACCTTTTCAAATCAACCTATGACCTCTTCTGTACTGTAAAAGTGCATTCCTGTGTCCAATGGACAAAGGGATTACAGTATCCATTGTATTGCTTTTGGAAGAATTGTATAAATAAAGCCTGCTGAAGCCTGGCCTGGGACCAGACTCACAACGTTATCTATTTGATGACGGAGGACCGGACCGGGAAGCGCACGCGAATATACTCACGTATGTACATTGACTGTAGCCATTATTCTGTTATGTATTGTCTTGTATTGTAGTGTATAATTTGTATTGTAAACCCCCTTTCAGAAATAATCCACTGTGGTGTCGGAACCCAGCGGTAAAATCACAATTGGTGTCGTGTCCTCATTGCCCTGCTAAGGTTTAAAGTGTATTATTATTGCATTGCATTGCTGTAGAAGGTTTAAAGTGTATCTCTGGGTGTGTACGCGCTGTGAGTACTTTGTACCGTCAGCACGGCGTGTGTACGCAAAGTCCGTACATTGTACGGGACTCTGTACGCTAATAGCGTAAAAGGTGCGTAGAGTGTGAATTAAGTATAGCGGCTGCAGCGGCTAAAGATTTAAGGTATGTTTAAGGTATAGCTTTCATTCCTGTAAAGATAATCAGCTTTATCAATTGGGAGCTCTCCGGTTTTCCACATTTTTACTGCTTAACAGGTCACAAGCAGACTTAATCTATCAGCATAAGGGTGGACAGGGATCCTACGTATCCTTTTCTTGGTCGGTGGATGCACTGAAAACCCTACTTAATTGCTGATTAGATGGTGTCTGCTCTGTATGGTTTGTCGGGATGCTGGTAAGAACTCGTAAGGTAAGCAGGAAAAAAGCTATTTAAAATCTGTGAATTTATTTTTGGCGCCAAATGCGTACACAACAAAAGCATACACCCATAGTCTGTGCATACTCTCCCACATTGTTGCCATAACATTCAGATTACTAGATTCATAATATAAATATTAAGGAAGTAAGTGTAAAACACAAACGCAGTCTGGCCTAGTTATAAAGGTTTATACAGAAATGAAACTGTGTGGCGTGTTAAGTGAGCGATTATAGTTAATATTGCTCACATTTATAGAAATTGTGTGAGTTGTTTTATTGCGTCCGCACATTGGTACACGTGGTACGGAACGTGAGGACAGCGTGTCACGATCCGGGTATCTGGACGCCATTTCTTACCCATCAGATGCCTCCTAAGGCTGGCTCAGCGCTCCAGGACCGGATCCCATCTGTTATCCTGATGTGTACATTCCTGTATCCTCTCCAGTCACTCTGGGACGCTGTCACAGTAAACGCCATATTACACCTGGCATGGCGTCTCCCGCGGCCTCCGCCGCCGTCCCTGAACTTCTGCATGCAGAGTGTCTGAGTGGCGATTACGTCAGCCGCGGCCTCCGCTGTGTCCGCGTGGTTGGATGTGCATCTGTCAGCCTGGCGCCTCCTGTCTCCAGTGGCCGGCGCCGCCATTACTGTTTTCATTACCACATGGATTACAAACCAAACTTCCCTCCAAGTGTCTGCATGGGCGCAGCCATCTTGGATTCTGTCAGCTGATCATTTACTCCAATCTGTTGTCAGTATTGTTAATCTGCATAATTGCCTAGCCAATCCCTTCCTTGCTGCAGGTATAAATACACTGTGCCTGAGCAAGAAAGGCGTCAGTGCTTTGGTTGTCAAACCTAGTTCCTGTTTGTCTCTCTCCTGTGATTGTCTTCCAGGTTCCAGCTCCTGTCTCAAGACTTCCACCATAGAGACCCGCACCAGCATTCCACCTGCGGTGTAGCCTGACTCTCCAATCCATTGTGGATTCATCTGTTTCCAGCTTCAACATTACCTGCTTCCAGCCCAGCTTCCAGCAGAGTACAGCTTCTCTTAAAGGGCCGGTGTCCTTTCTACACTTTACCACTCTCCACCGGTATTATTATTTCTCCGCTCTCAAACTCTACATTTTACTCATATTGCATCGCTCTCAAGCTTCATTTATTATTTAACTGGTTCCAGCCAGTATCCACTCCGTGCTAACAACAGTCTGGTTCCAGCCAGTATCCACAGCAGCTGTTTTATCTTCAGCAACCCAGCTTTTCCTGGAACACCAGCTGGTACAATCCTGGGTTATCTCCATTGCTACAGTCGGGCCTGGTAAGGACTTTCCATCTAGAAGATTATAAGAACTATCTCACACTACCAGTGCCCTGTGGCTCCTGCCACCCTGTAGTACCCAGGAACTGTATTTATTCTTTGCTGACTTTTATGTTTTCTTTTACTGCTGCTGTGTTGCGGAGTTGTCATAATAAACATCATTGACTTTTATCCAAGTTGTCGTGGTCACGCCTTCGGGCAGTTATTATTCATGTTACTTACATGTCCAGGGGTCTGATACAACCTCCCAGGTTCCGGTACATCTCAGCCCCTACAACTGAGGCTGCCTCCCGTCAGCTCAGGCCCTCAGTTGTGACAGTAAGCACTGACCTAATGAATCCAGCCGGAGACCAGGATCAAGCGGCCTGGCCGATGCAAGAACTGGCAGCCCGACTAGAACATCAGGAGGCTGCACAGGGCCACATCATCCGCTGTCTCCAGGATTTCTCTACTCGGCTGGATGGGATTCAGACAACTCTCTGTGGATCAGGCGCGTCTGGTGCGTCAACCACAGTGACTCCAGCTATAACCCCACCCACCTTACCCATTTCTGCTCCACGTCTTCATCTTCCAACGCCAGCAAAATTTGACGGATCTCCAAGATTCTGCAGGGGATTTCTCAACCAGTGTGAGATTCAGTTTGAGCTACAACCTGGCAATTTTCCCAGTGACCGTACAAAAATTGCCTACATTATTTCTCTTCTCAGTGGCTCAGCCCTTGATTGGGCATCACCGTTATGGGAGAGGTCCGACACCCTGCTATCTTCCTACACTGCCTTCGTGTCAACATTCAGGCGCATCTTCGACGAGCCAGGCCGGGTAACCTCAGCTTCATCCGAGATTCTCCATTTACGCCAGGGGTCACGTACTGTAGGACAATATCTGATACAGTTCCAGATCCTGGCATCCGAACTGGCATGGAACGACGAGGCCCTGTATGCTGCATTCTGGCATGGCTTATCTGAGCGTATTAAAGATGAGTTAGCTACCAGAGACTTACCCTCTAAGTTAGATGAGCTAATCTCACTCTGCACGAAAGTTGATTTACGTTTCAGAGAGAGAGCAATTGAGCGTGGAAGATCATCTGCTCCAAAATCTTCTGCTCCTCCTCCTCGCCAACTGTCACCAACTAAAGATGAGCCCATGCAAATTGGCCGTTCCCGTTTAACTCCTGCTGAGCGCCGAAGACGTCTCTCCAAGTCTCTCTGTCTTTATTGTGCAGCTCCGTCTCACACCATTAATGCCTGTCCCAAACGTCCAGGACTCCAGACCCTAGCTCGCCAAGGAGAGGGCCGGCTAGGAGTAATGATCTCCTCTCCATCTCCTCAAGATTGTAATCTCCCAGTCTCGCTTCAAGTTGCTCAACGTTATCGGAACGTCATTGCCCTCCTTGATTCCGGAGCAGCTGGGAACTTTATTACCGAAGCCTATGTTAAACGGTGGTCCCTACCCACCGAGAGACTTCCTGCGTCCATCTCCTTAACTGCCGTGGATGGCAGCAAGATCTTTGAGGCAGTTATTTCTTTAAGGACTCTACCAGTTCGTCTGAGAGTGGGAGTTCTTCATTCCGAACTTATTTCTTTTTTAGTGATTCCAAGAGCCACACATCCTGTGGTCCTGGGCCTTCCATGGCTCCGTCTTCACAATCCTACAATTGATTGGACGACTACGCAAATCCTGGCATGGGGTTCCTCCTGTGCTGAGACATGTTTGTTTAAAGTATTGCCTGTCTGTTCTTCCTCCCCCAGGTCGTCTGATGTTCCACCTCCTCCATATCAAGATTTCACGGATGTGTTCAGTAAAGCTTCTGCTGATATCCTTCCTCCTCATAGAGAATGGGACTGCCCGATTGATCTCGTTCCAGGGAAGGTTCCACCTCGAGGCCGAACTTATCCGTTGTCTCTGCCTGAGACGCATTCTATGGAGGAATACATTAAAGAGAACCTAGCAAAGGGGTTCATTCGACCTTCTTCTTCCCCAGCCGGCGCAGGCTTCTTTTTTGTAAAAAAGAAAGACGGTGGTCTGCGGCCGTGCATCGACTACAGAGGTTTGAACGACATTACCATCAAGAACCGTTATCCTTTACCCCTGATTACTGAGCTCTTTGACAGAGTTAGCGGAGCTACCATCTTTACAAAGCTGGACTTGAGAGGTGCATACAATCTCATCCGGATCCGTGAGGGTGACGAGTGGAAGACCGCCTTTAACACCCGTGACGGACATTATGAGTACCTCGTCATGCCCTTCGGATTGAGCAATGCTCCAGCTGTCTTCCAGCATTTTGTCAATGAGATCTTCAGAGACATTCTATACCGTCATGTCGTGGTCTATCTAGACGATATCCTCATTTTTGCCAACGATTTAGAGGAACATCGTTTTTGGGTTAAAGAGGTTCTGTCCCGTCTCCGTGTCAATCATCTCTATTGCAAATTAGAGAAATGCGTCTTTGAAGTCAAGTCCATTCCGTTTCTAGGGTACATTGTGTCCGGTTCCGGACTAGAGATGGATCCTGAGAAACTACAAGCAATCCAAAATTGGCCGATACCCTTAACCCTCAAAGGGGTCCAGAGGTTCTTGGGGTTCGCCAACTATTACCGAAAGTTTATACGAGACTTTTCCACCATTGTGGCACCTATTACTGCTTTCACTAAGAAGGGTGCTAACCCGTCCAAGTGGTCTGAAGAAGCCATGCAAGCATTTCATCTTTTAAAACAAAGGTTCATCTCTGCGCCTGTTCTAAAACAGCCTGACATCGACTCTCCTTTCATCTTAGAGGTGGATGCCTCCTCCGTTGGAGTAGGAGCGGTGTTATCTCAGAGGGCTAAAGATGGCCATTTACACCCTTGCAGTTTCTTCTCCCGGAAGTTCTCCCCAGCTGAGCGCAACTATGCCATTGGCGACCAGGAGTTGCTAGCCATCAAGCTCGCTCTAGAAGAGTGGAGGTATCTGTTGGAGGGAGCTTCTCATTCAATCACCATACTTACAGACCACAAGAACCTTTTATATCTGAAAGGCGCACAATGTCTCAACCCTCGTCAGGCCAGATGGGCACTTTTCTTTTCCAGGTTCGACTTTAAACTCCAGTTCTGTCCGGGCTCTCAGAATCGCAAGGCCGATGCCCTTTCCCGCTCATGGGAGCAAGAAAATGAGTCAGAGTCTTCAGACAAGCATCCTATTATAAATCCGTTGGCATTCTCCACGGTAGGGATGGACTCTACGCCCCCATCAGGGAAAAGTTTTGTGAAACCGATGCTAAGGAAGAAGCTCATGCATTGGGCCCATGCTTCCCGTTTTGCCGGACATACAGGTATCCAAAAAACCCTGGAGTTTATCTCTAGGTCCTATTGGTGGCCAACTCTGAAAAAGGACGTCTTGGAGTTTATTGCATCTTGCCCAAAGTGTGCTCAACATAAGGTATCTCGCCAGTCGCCTGCGGGGCAACTGGTTCCACTATCTGTTCCCCGTCGACCTTGGACCCATTTGTCGATGGATTTTATTACAGATTTACCCATGTGCAACAAGTTCAATACCATCTGGGTGGTAGTTGACCGGTTCACCAAGATGGCACACTTCATTCCTCTCACCGGTCTTCCGTCAGCTTCCAAGTTGGCTCAAGTATTCATACAAGAGATCTTCCGACTCCACGGTCTTCCTGAAGAAATTATCTCAGATCGAGGAGTTCAATTCACAGCCAAATTCTGGCGAAGTTTATGTCAAGTCCTTCAAATCAAGCTAAAGTTTTCCACGGCTTACCATCCTCAGACCAATGGTCAAACCGAGAGGGTGAATCAGGACTTGGAGGCCTTCCTCCGCATCTATGTGTCCTCCTCTCAAGATGACTGGGTTCAATTACTTCCCTGGGCCGAGTTCTGTCATAACAACCAGTATCATTCTTCATCTGCTTCAACACCATTCTTCACTAACTTTGGATTCCACCCTAAAGTCCCTGAGTTCCAACCGCTTCCAGCAACTTCTGTTCCCGCAGTGGATATCACCTTGCATCAGTTTGCCAATATCTGGAAGAGCGTACGATCAGCTCTGCTCAAGGCATCGTTCAGGTACAAGAAGTTTGCGGAAAAGAAGCGTCAAGCAGTTCCTGCTCTCAAGGTGGGTGATCGGGTATGGTTATCCACGAAGAATTTGAGGTTAAGAGTTCCCAGTATGAAGTTTGCACCTCGCTATATCGGTCCTTTCAAGATTGAACAAGTCATCAATCCTGTTGCTTACAGACTCCAGTTGCCTCCCTTCTTAAAAATACCCAGGACATTCCATGTTTCCCTGTTGAAACCGCTGATCTTGAATCGGTTTCATTCCTCACTTCCTCCAACTCCGAAAGTCCAAACTCAACGAGGCGTTGAGTATGAAGTGGCCAAGATCCTGGACTCACGTCACCGCTACGGTCAACTACAATATCTTATTGACTGGAAGGGTTATGGTCCTGAGGAACGTTCATGGACCAATGCTTCTGATGTCCATGCTCCTGCCTTGGTCCGGAGATTCCATTCCAAGTTTCCTCAAAAGCCAAAGAAGTGTCCTGGGGCCACTCCTAAAGGGGGGGGTGCTGTCACGATCCGGGTATCTGGACGCCATTTCTTACCCATCAGATGCCTCCTAAGGCTGGCTCAGTGCTCCAGGACCGGATCCCATATGTTATCCTGATGTGTACATTCCTGTATCCTCTCCTGTCACTCTGGGACGCTGTCACAGTAACGCCATATTACACCTGGCATGGCGTCTCCCGCGGCCTCCGCCGCCGTCCCTGAACTTCTGCATGCAGAGTGTCTGAGTGGCGATTACGTCAGCCGCGGCCTCCGCTGTGTCCGCGTGGTTGGATGTGCATCTGTCAGCCTGGCGCCTCCTGTCTCCAGTGGCCGGCGCCGCCATTACTGTTTTCATTACCACATGGATTACAAACCAAACTTCCCTCCAAGTGTCTGCATGGGCGCAGCCATCTTGGATTCTGTCAGCTGATCATTTACTCCAATCTGTTGTCAGTATTGTTAATCTGCATAATTGCCTAGCCAATCCCTTCCTTGCTGCAGGTATAAATACACTGTGCCTGAGCAAGGAAGGCGTCAGTGCTTTGGTTGTCAAACCTAGTTCCTGTTTGTCTCTCTCCTGTGATTGTCTTCCAGGTTCCAGCTCCTGTCTCAAGACTTCCACCATAGAGACCCGCACCAGCATTCCACCTGCGGTGTAGCCTGACTCTCCAATCCATTGTGGATTCATCTGTTTCCAGCTTCAACATTACCTGCTTCCAGCCCAGCTTCCAGCAGAGTACAGCTTCTCTTAAAGGGCCGGTGTCCTTTCTACACTTTACCACTCTCCACCGGTATTATTATTTCTCCGCTCTCAAACTCTACATTTTACTCATATTGCATCGCTCTCAAGCTTCATTTATTATTTAACTGGTTCCAGCCAGTATCCACTCCATGCTAACAACAGTCTGGTTCCAGCCAGTATCCACAGCAGCTGTTTTATCTTCAGCAACCCAGCTTTTCCTGGAACACCAGCTGGTACAATCCTGGGTTATCTCCATTGCTACAGTCGGGCCTGGTAAGGACTTTCCATCTAGAAGATTATAAGAACTATCTCACACTACCAGTGCCCTGTGGCTCCTGCCACCCTGTAGTACCCAGGAACTGTATTTATTCTTTGCTGACTTTTATGTTTTCTTTTACTGCTGCTGTGTTGCGGAGTTGTCATAATAAACATCATTGACTTTTATCCAAGTTGTCGTGGTCACGCCTTCGGGCAGTTATTATTCATGTTACTTACATGTCCAGGGGTCTGATACAACCTCCCAGGTTCCGGTACATCTCAGCCCCTACAACTGAGGCTGCCTCCCGTCAGCTCAGGCCCTCAGTTGTGACACAGCGTACACAAAACGTGCACATAGCACAAGGCCGCACACGTGGCATAAAGGTACGCACGGTTGCGTAATTACGCAAGCTTGCGTAGCGTTGTATGTGCATAATAAAACCACACGATAGTTCGTATAGTTTAAAGGTGGGATAGTAGTCACGCTACAATAACACAAGATTGCCCAGTTTCCAAAGTTTAGTATAAAACCCTTATTTACTGTGTTGCCTGTAAGAGTAAAGCTGCTTGTCTGAATGATAATTTTCTGTACAGAAAAATAAGTGTGTATTTGAGTGAGCGAGTGCAGGAGTGAGTGGATACTGAACCCAAGAACTAGGTGGACTAGGTGGATTGCTAGGTGGTCTAGGTGGACACACTGGGTTAGTAGAGGCCCGGTGGCGTAAGGTTCGCAACCCTGCGTTATTAACTAGGTGGTCTTGGTGGACTGAGTGGTATCCCATACAACTCTAGGTGGTCTACTAAGTGGTCTACAGCAATTGTAGGGCATATAGATAACTAATATCTATAGGCTGTTCTATTGCATCACATGTCCGTTTGTTCTGCATAGCGCAACATGATATTATTGTGTCACATTTGCTGTGGAAGAGCATACGCAGACGTGATTGTATAGACAAAGGGGTTTTTCTTTGAAAACTTTGGGAAATCTCCCTGGTGGGCTTCACTGGAAAGGGTGAAGGATAGTTATCTAATTTCTCTGTTTTTCACCCTACAAACAATTCCACTTGAAAGATACCGAAAAGTAAATTTTCACTGCCTCTCTCAGGAAAATATTCCAAACAGAACTTCCACCGAAAGAAATTACGGTGTAAGGTCTGATAGGAGCCCTAAGTTGGGTACATTGCGATCCGCTATCAACAGTGTATCATTGTATTAGCCAGCGTGGGCGCGAGCGAGTGGAAGGCGCTCAGGTATACTTCCACCATCTACTTATATTGAGTATTTTGGTGTTTGTGGGAATTTTTTTAAAGGTATTAGAAGAGACCCACAAATATGGGAGCCAGTTGCTCAAGTAAGAGGCGTTTAGACAGGGTTCAGGCAGAATTGTGGCCAAAAGGCTCAGCAAGGTTTATCATGTGTGAAAAATATGGTTCACACACAGAAGGTTTATGCAATGAGTGGATATGTATGACCAACAATGATAGGGTACCATTCCCTAGAGTGGGCAGCTTTGAACCAGAGGTATTACAGAACTTAAGGTTAAGGATATGTCTGATAAAATCCAAGAAACAAAGGATTAAACATACAGACTGTTTAAATTTATGGCAACAGGAGGGGGATATGCAAAAGGAATTAGCTCGCGCAGCAGGTTCCAAACCTAGCGGGAAAACAATGGCGACGGCACCACCACCTCCATATATTGTTGGGGAGAAAATGGCTACAGCCAATGATACATTGGTACAGAATAAGAGTGTAATTGCAAAATGTACTAACCCTAACCCTTGCCAGTTGTACCCTGTTTTAAATTTTCCCCAGGACTGCGAACAAGAAGATGAGCCCAGCACGATATCGGCACTCTCTCTAGCAGCCACCATACAAGAAACTCAGGTGGGCACGGCCCAACCAACAAGAGCAGTAGTCAAGCCCCCTAGCGGAGGGATAAGTGAGGTCGTGTCCACAGGTAAGTACGGTACCGTACATTATGCAGAAACCATAGCACCCCACATTGTCGAATCAAACCAGAATGATGTAATTGAATTAAATCCTGTCAGGGTGATTGCAGTCCCCAATGGGAAGACTGACGCTCAGGGAGTCCCTCCCATCAGGAACATTGCCATGCATTGTCCCTGGTCCCGGACAGAATTGAGGTCAATTATGTCAGAATTTCCCGATCCCAGAAAGGATCTAGTTGCATGCCAGAGGTTCATTAAAGAGTTAGGTAACGCCACCGAACCCACAAACAAAGATTGGCGAACAGTGCTACGGATATGTTTACCCTCCAATATTGACCCCGCGAAGTTCATAACTGATTGCAATTTAGACGAAGAAGTACCTATCACTGATGAGTACACTCAGGAGAAGGTACGACAATCAATCTGCAATTAGGAATATATTTCCCTACTGTTGTCAAATGGAATAAAATCTTTTCCAGAATTATTTATTATTTATTACCAGTTATTTATATAGTGCACACAAATTCTGCAGCGCTTTACAGAGAATATTCGGTCATTCACATCAGCCCTGCCCCAGTGGAGCTTACAATCTATATTCCCTATCACATGTACACGCACACACATTCATACTAGGGTTAATTTTGTTGGGAGCCAATTAACCTACCAGTATATTTTTGGATTGTGGGAGGAAACCGGAGTACCCGGAGGAAACCCACGCAAGTACGGGGAGAATATACAAACTCCCCACAGTTAGGGCCATAGTGGGAATCGAACCCATGACCTCAGTGCTGTGAGGCAGTAATGCTAACCATTACACCATCCTTACTGCCCCATAAGACAAAAGGAAGGTGAAACGGCATCCGAATATTTCCATCGAGCACTGCAGGAAATGACTAGATACCCTGGGATCGAGGACATTAGAGACAATGCACATCATAGGGAGGTAGCTATTTCAGTATTAATGGACGGGTTGAAGGAGGCACTCAGAACAAGGGTACAGACCTCTCTACCAAACTGGAGAGGTATCTCAGTGGCTGCATCATTAAACACAGGGAGTCACAGGGGGAAAAACTGATGACGGTAAGTATACAGGCCCTTACGGCAAAACCCCATCAGCCAAAAACCCGGACCCCTGTTGTTTGGGACAGACCTAGAACATGTTTCATCTGTAGGAAGGAAGGGCATTTTGCCAAAGACTGTAGGAGTGGTAGAGCGCATAGCCAAGATAGAACCCTAGACAGAGAATATGAACCACACTACTACTCACATAATTGGGATCAGGGACCACATAGGAGAAGTTACGAGCCACATGCAGGGGAAACAAGGAGGTACCCCCCAAGGAGAGATGGGCAGACCTCCGGAAATTCTCAGCTACCTCCCCCACATATCGTAGCTGCCAACACGCTGCGGGAGGGTCTCACCACACAATAGGGGTTGGGCCACACCTGTAGTCTGCAGCCAGTGAAGTTGATTGCTAGCCTTGGTAGTGAACCTGAGGTCACGGTTGAT
The DNA here is from genome assembly GCF_028390025.1 of Pseudophryne corroboree. NCBI lineage: Eukaryota > Metazoa > Chordata > Amphibia > Anura > Myobatrachidae > Pseudophryne > Pseudophryne corroboree. The sequence continues at coordinate 67,460,184 of NC_086454.1, read as the reverse complement.
GTAGCTGGTGTACTATTACCTTTTCTTGTAGACACAGGGGCGGCCAGGTCAGTGTTAAATTCAACTGTAGGTATGAAAACCACGGGTAAAACAATTTCGGCAATGGGAGTAACAGGAATAGTGCAACACTACCCTTTGAGTAGACCTGCAGAGATTACGATAGGGCCCTTGCAAACCAAGCATTCTTTTTTGCTGGCTGCAGCGGCTCCGACTAACCTGCTTGGAAGAGATTTATTGTGTAAAATGCGGTGTGTCATATACTGTACTCCTGAGGGTGTCTTCTTGGATATATCTGAGAATCACGTTCAGGAAGCGCAAGATATATTAGACACCCCTCAAAGGCTAATGTCACATTCTGCTGTTATAGACAAGTGTCCATCAAAGGTAGAGGAAATGATCTCACAAATACCGGGTTCCCTTTGGACCAAAGATGTACAAGACACTGGATTGATGGCGAATGTAGCTCCGGTAGTAGTGCAAGTAAAAGATGGTAGGATAGCTCCAAAAATCCCTCAGTATCATCTGAAGCCAGAGGTAGAATTAGGAGTGTACCCCGTCATAGAGCGGTTGCTACAACAGGGCATACTAGTCAGGACGTCCAGCACTGCCAATAGTCCCATCTTCCCTGTGAAAAAGAGTGGGGGGAGGGGTTACAGGCTAGTGCAGGATCTAAGGGGGATAAACAAGATAGTTGGGAGCCAATTCCCCGTAGTGCCCAATCCAGCTGTCATCCTCATGCAAATTCCCCCTACTGCAAAATTATTCACTGTCATTGACCTCTGTTCTGCCTTCTTTTCTGTCCCTCTGCACCCTGACAGCCAATACCTCTTTGCATTTACATACAGGGGAGTACAGTACACCTGGACTCGACTTCCCCAAGGTTTCATTGACAGCCAAGTATTTTCTCCCAGGCTTTGCATGACTGTTTACAATCCTTTCAACCTGAGAGCGGGTCAGTATTAATACAGTATGTCGATGACTTATTGCTGTGTTCTGATTCACTCGAATCGTCCTTGAAAGACACGAAACAGCTTCTGTTTCACCTTTCCAATACGGGACACAAGGTTTCAAAGGATAAGTTGCAGCTGTGCCAGACCAGGGTAAAATATTTGGGACATTGCTTGACTCAGGGACTTAGACATCTCACCGCTGATAGAATACAGGCGATTCGCGACATGACCCTGCCACAAACCCAGCAACAGATCCGCACTTTCCTTGGAATGTGTGGGTACTGACGAAACTGGATCCCAGGATTCTCCATACTGGCTTTACCTTTGCAAGAAATGGTTTCCTCGAACAAACCAGATCGGATCTCGCACACAGATGAGTCCGAATTGGCCTTTGAGAAACTCAAACAGTGTAAAAATAAAAAGAGCGCTTGATATATGTGAATATGTGTATGCGCAAAACCTGTGAAAGAAAAAGATTAATAAAAATGTTTACAGCCCTTTTTGGACTAATTAAGGATTGGGTTGCAGTTCAGCCAAAAAGATGAGGATATCTATCTAACCCTATCTAAATGCTCGTCAGTCCGTTAGTTGTTAGTAAACGAGTATATTGAGGAGTATTTTACCCCTGTAATCCTTGCTTTGAACAGCGGCTCCAGCACCCGTAGCACACGGTGCTTACTCTCCACTGCTTCTATTATGTGTCCGACTGATGGCTGACCGCTTCTGATTAGCGGCTTAATGGCTGGCGGCTGGCGGCTGTAATTAGCGGCTAGCAGGCGGCTTGTTCCCCGTCCGTGTCACAGTCTGATTTCACAAATTCAGTGCACAGTAAGGGCTCCTTGATATGAAACCAACGCGTTTCAGGCATAAGCCCTTCATCTAGGATAACTGACGGACGTCCTCAATCCCTTTTTATAGGATAAAACTTTATTAAAAAAATGGAAATTCAATTAAAAACAGGCGGTTACCATGTGTCCTAATTTTTGTTAGGAACAAAAAAAGAGAGCTGTCCATGATGTTCTTTTTTCTTTTGATGTTTATATGGTTTTGCGCAGTTCTAATAATATAATGTGTACATAATAAACTCTATATTAATTTATAAAAAAGCATTAAGTTCTATATCAATATTTAACCCCTTGGGTGTTAACGTATCCATGAAATAAATCCATTTTGTTTCTTTTATGCCTCAAGATTTGTGATATGTCACCTCCTCTCCAATTATTTTCCACCCTTTGTATGCCCATAAATTTTAACTTTGATGCATCTTTATTATGACAATCTAAAAAATGCTTGGACACGCTATGAGTTTCCAAGCCTTTTTTAATGTTCAATATGTGCTCAGATATACGGATCTTTAGTTTTCTTTTAGTCTGTCCTATATATTGGTGTCCACAAGGGCACTCTAACATATATATTACTCTTTCGGTGTCACAAGTAATTCTACCTTTTACATCAAATTCTTTTTTTGTAATGCTAGATTTGAATTTCTTTATAGGCTGTACTGATGTTTGCTTTGTTGTTTTACATGCAACACATTTTAAACAAAAGAAACTTCCCTGATTTTCCTTCAATTTGGTGTCTTCAGATGGTACATAACTTCTCACTTAACTCTGTTTTAAATTTTGTGCCTTTTTATATATAATTTGCGGTTTATCTTTAATCAATGGTTTCAATTTATTGTCAAGTTGTAAAATATGCCAATGTTTATTTATGATTTTTTCAAAAGCTTGATGCTGGCTATTATATTGAGTGATGAAAGCTAAGTTGTAGTTATTCTCCATATTTTTAGGTTTATAACAAATTAAATCCTTTCTATCTATATTTGTGACTTTTGTGATTTCTTCTTGTAGATTGGTCTCATTATAACCTTTTCCTACAAACTTATTTTTTAAAAAGTTGCTTTGTGTCAAGCTAATATCATGTTTAGAAGAATTCCTCCGAAGTCTCCTAAACTGACCACCTGGAATGTTCCTAATCCAATTGTTATGATGATTGCTATTGTAAGAAAGCATATTATTACCACTTACTGTCTTAGTGTGTGTCCTAGTATGTATTTTGTTTTCTTCAATGAATATTTCCAAATCTAGGTATATAACCATTTTTCTACTTGTTGTGAATGTAAATTCCAGACCATAGTTGTTATTTTCCATATGAGATAAGAACTCTTTCAAAATGTTATCTGGACCTTTCCATATAAAGATGAGATCATCTATATATCTCTTCCATATTAATATATGAGGAAGGAAGGGATTGTTCTTCCAGATGGATTCCTCCTCCCATCTAGCCACAAAAAGGTTAGAGTAACTCGGTGCGAAGGAAGAACCCATCGCCACACCCTTCTTCTGTTTATAAAATGTATCGTCATTCCAGAAATAGTTGTGCGTCAAAATATAATTGATGCATTCCATAATAAAATTTACCTGGGCATTGGGTAGGTTTGTATTATTAGACAAAAAATGTCTGTTAGCCTCACAACCAATATCATGTGCAATGCAGGTGTACAAAGATCGTACATCACATGTGCATAGAATGTAGTCCTTATCCCAAACAATTGTTTCCAATATTTGCAGGATATCTATAGTATCTTTCAGGTAACTTTTTTGATCTTTTACTATCTCTTGAAGGTAAAAGTCCACGTACTTAGATAAATTCGAGGATAAGGAATTTACGCCTGACACTATTGGGCGTCCTGGTGGATTCTGTGAGTCTTTATGAAGTTTGGGTAGCTGATAAAACGTTGGTATCTTTGGATGTGTTTTGAAAAGGAACTCAAATTCTTTTTGGTTTAAAATGTTTAATTGCAATCCTTCTTGTAAAAGTTTTTCAAGTTCCCTTTTATATTGATCAGTTGGATCACCTTGAAGTATTCAAATGGGTATAATGTCTAACCAATTTAGAACACGTGGTAGACCCTCCAGTAGTGCAGTGCTGACAGGCAAGTCTCTGTATAATGACTTATGTTATTATACAGAGACTTGGCTGTCAGCACTGCACTACTGGAGGGTTCTACCACGTGTTCTAAATTGGTTAGACATTATACCCATTTGAATTGCCTTCACTGCTGAGTCTCTGAGTGTCAGGTTCAAGCTGCTGACCGACGAGGTTCCTTATGCTTGCGAACCAGTTAGATTCTATACACATATGAATCTTCCCCATATTCGAATATCTGAATGTCAGACTCAAGCTGATGATATATGAGGTATGGTCCTCGCTGTATCAATCAAGTCCCATTGAAATATTGAAACGTTGTTCATACATCTTTGAATGACCTTTTATGTGCTGACAATATGTTCTGAAATTAAGAGATTTTACCCCTGATGAAGTCTTGGAACAAGACGAAACGCGTTGGGTTATTTATCTATCTATTATCTGATGTTACCTCCGAATCTACAATAAGGAGAAGGAGGAAATCGTAGTGATATATCTACGCTTTTTCCTCATCACTACAAACTGATTGTTCAAATTGTGCGACAAATGTAAATGTATCAACTCTGTATACTTATGAACATTTGTGTCGGGTTTATATGTTGTTTTAATAATTTTTTATGTTAGTATTTGTTATCTGACGTAATTTATCCGGAGAGTACTGTAAGGGTCCGTTTTTAGGTAGGGCGTTGATATAACTCCCTTGGCGCCATCTCCTCTATTTCGTTTCATATTTTCACACATTTAGTTCCTCCTAACAGGGAACTTAGAGGATACAGGCAGCCATATAATTAATTAATTTTAGTGTTTTATTTGAAATAGCGCAGTGGGAGAGTAATTCTTGTCATATATATATATATATATATATATATATATATACATATACATACACACACACACAACCCAGAGCCTATGTTTACATTTACTACATAACTTTAAAAAAAAATGAACAGCCCATCCTGACCTTACAGACAGGACTGGAGCCTGTCTCTTCACCCGGCCAGCCCAGTACACACGCATTGGCAGGGAGCTTCCTTCTTTCCTGCAGCCTGCGTGCTCAGCCGGCTGCAGTGTGACACATTATTGGGTAGCTGAGCCGTCGCTCAGCAAGCAGCCCAGGAAGCGCTCAGCGGCGCCGGCGGCTGTGTGAGCGGTGGCTGCTGCTGGGCACATAGTGGGGAGGGGAGCGCAGTGCAGTGCCGCAGATCAGATCAAATTACAGATCCGATCTGTTGCACGTGACGGGGGGGGCTTTCAGACAGGGGGGCCCGAGGTACTTAACCCTGGAGCCCCCCCCTTAATCCGGCTCTGATTACAGGGAGGGTTCGGGTAGTGAAAATGAGAGGGAGGGGCTACAGGGAGGCTGAGGTAAAGGACACTGAGGGGCAATTACAGGGAGGGTGCAGGAAGGGACACTGAGAGGGAATTACAGGAGTGTGCGGGCAGGGACACTGAGGGGGGAGTCACAGGGAGGCTGAGCTTAGGAACACTGAGGGAGAATTACATGGAGGGTTGCAGGCAGGGACACTGAGGGGGAATTATGATGAGGGTGCTGGCAGGGACACTGAGATGGAATTACGGGGAGGGTGCAGGCAGGGAGACTGAGGGAAAATTACGAGGAGTGTGCAGGCAGGGACACTAAGGGGGAATTACGGTTAGGGTGCGGGTAGGGACACTGAGAGGGAATTACGGGGAGGGTGTGGGCAGGGACACTGAGAGGGAATTATGGTTAGTGTGCGGGTAGGGACACTGAGAGGGAATTACGGGGAGGGTGTGGGCAGGGACACTGAGAGGGAATTACAGTTAGGGTGCGGGTAGGGACACTGAGAGGGAATTACGAGGAGTGTGTGGGTAGGGACACTGAGGGGGAATTACGGTTAGGGTGCGGGAAGGGATACTGAGGGGGAATTATGGGAAGAGTGTGGGCAGGGACACAGAGGGATTTACAAGAGTGTATGGGCAGGGTCACTGAGGCGGCAGTTACAAGGATGGTGTGGGCAGGGACACTGAGGGGGAATTACAAGGATGGTGCGGACAGGGACACCGAGGGTGCACACATACATACAGTTAAAAACCCCTCTCTGGGTGTGGTGGCACTACATATCCCAGCAAATCCAGTTGACAAGGTGTGCTGGGACTTGTAGTCTCAACACAGCTGGACAGGCAGTCACTGGTCTAGATACCTCTCCATACAGAGCTCTTTGTAAGCTGTGATCCAGACTGCCAGGATAGACCATGCAGTGCAGCTACGGTACCGCAGAAAATGTACAGGTATGCTCAGGCTGCACTGCTGACTGGTGCTGATTGTAGTGGCTGCTGTTTGGTGAAAGACCACGTGGACCAATGAGAAGGGTAGCGGATGAGGAAGAGGAGGTGCCTTGCCCCTCCCCATACCTGGAAGTGCCCCGTTCCCCGGCTATATTCACCATCATTTTGACTGTAGCCACAGAGAGTGTCAGAGTGCAATACGCTTCTGAGAGTCCGGCAGTGGATGAGCACTGCTAAGGGATGTACTCAGTGAGGGGTGTAGTACGGGTGACCGGCGGTCTCCTGACCGCCGGTCACCTTACCGACGCCGGGATCCCGGCAGCATACCGACGCCGGGATCCCGGCGGGGAGGGGCGAGTGCAGCAAGCCCCTTGCGGGCTCGCTGCGCTCGCCACGCTGTGGGCTCGGTGGCGACCTGCGGTCGCCACGGGTTTTATTCCCACTCTATGAGTGTCGTGGACACCCACGAGTGGAAATAGTCCCTGTTGGTCGGCATGCCGACCATCGGGATAGTGAGCCGTCGGGCTCACGGAGGAGGTCATGTGACTGTCGGTCAGCCGACCGGCGGTCACATGACTACCACCCCTCAGTGAGAACTACTATGTCATTCTACCCATACTTACCTACTCTCCCGGAAGCTGCGGGAGGCTCCCGTTTTTTGGGGTAGCCCCCCGCACCCCCGGAAGAGTGGGCAGGTCTCCCGCATCCTGCTCGCACCCTAGTGATGCGAGCAGGATGGAGAGATAACCTCCCGCATTCGCGGGTCCGTCGGGTGGAAAAGGGGTTAAAATGACGCAAATTGCGTCATTTTAGCCCCGCCCCCTTCATGCGGACCCGCGAATCGCAGCATTTCCCGATGCGGGGGTGGGGCTTAGTGATGTCACTGTCCGGCCCCTCCCCCCGAAGACACCTGCAGCGTCTCCTCTCCGGGCTTCTCCCAGAGAGGAGACTTACAATGTAGGTAAGTATGATTCTACCCCCTGGCACGGGTGGCACGGCTGGACGCCCCCCCCCCCCCTCCTTGGCCAGCGACCCTGGCAAGTGCCATCCTGGCCAATAGGAAGATACACCTCTGTTGCTAAGCATTGCAATTGCAATCCTTAGTGAATCCTCCTGATACCCCATTTCCAAAAAGATCCCGGGTCCGACCCCAATACTACTGCATTAACACTGTACGCAGGTGCAGACTCTCTTTTGATTATGTCATCTCCAAGCACCGGGAAATCCGTCTCTCCCCATGCTGTAAACAGGACCTGGGTCGGATGACCTGGGTTACCTGTTTATACTGCAACCTACGAGGGAAGGATTCCCGGGTTGCTAGACCCAATTTTTTTTTTCTAGGGAGCCGTTTCCACTGAGCCACTACCCAGGTTATCCCAGCAATAACCCTGGTTTTAGGGGCAGTGGAAAAGGGGTGAGTGACTGAAATCACCAGGCATAAAATACATGTGGCTCATTTTTTTAAATCTTGTGAGTTAAAGGCTGGATTGCAAGCCAACCGCAAATATTAGAAAAAGAATACGGGCGCATGGGTGGTCTTCAGTATGCCGACTGACGGGATCCCGGTGCACAGTATACCGGCGCCGGAATCCCGACAGCCGGCATACCGACACTTATTCTCCCTCGTGGGGGTCCACGACCCCCCTGGAGGGAGAATAAAATAGCGCGCCACCGTGCCCGTAGCGTGGTGAGCGCAGCGAGCCCGCAAGGGGCTCATTTGCGCTCACCACACTGTCGGTAAGCCGGCAGTCGGGCTTCCGGTGCCGGTATGCTGGTCGCCGGGAGCCTGACTGCCGGCATACCATACTGAACCCCAGGCGCATGCGCAGCGCCCGTAGTTTCTGTGGGGTGCCGCAGAAAATGCGAACGCCTCTGCCTGTCAATCAGGCAGAGGCAGTCACGGGGCGGGGGCGGCAACGATCCTTTCTGTAGACAGACACAGAGCGTTGAAGGGGTGTGGCCTCAAAACGGGGGCATGGCAGTGCGAATGGGAGCGTGATTGGGCAGCTGCATAACACACGATCAGAAAGATGGCGGAGGGGCTCCAGCGGGCACAGCTAAGCTGCGCCGGCAGGAGGCTACCCTAATTTCTGCGATGTAGCAGAAATTGTGATCGCATTATCTACTTCATCAAGGGGGGGAGCGGCAGTCAGCATGCTGGGTGGCTTTGCCCTGTGATGGGCGGCCCCCAGAATGCGTTCACAAGTAAATTCTGCTAACTAGCAATCCTTACTAAATCGGGCCCTACGTGCAGGAGGAAAACAAACTTGATAAACAGACCAATGACATGGCGGGGGATGTAGCGGGGGAGTGGTGGCAGGCAGTGAGGCTGGCCACCCCCCATTATCATTTGTGTATACAAGCTGATTCATTGAACCCTGGGTAACACAAATGAATACTCATATTTAGCGCATTTATTTGTCATACACAGTAAGTAAGATAAGAGGCAGAGGCTGACTACTTTCCAGTATACAAATTTCCTGGAACAGATCATCAGGCTCAGGACTATCCCCTAGTAATTATATAAAACAAGGCGCTTGTTATATATTGCAACAGTTGTAAAGAACCAACAGTTGCGTAAACAATAAGTGCAAATACCTGTAAAAAAAGAAGGGTGGTTAATAAAAAATGTTTACAGCCCTTTTGGGAAATTGTAGTCCTTTTATGTAAAAACGGGTTCCGATATTAGCCGCAAGAAGGTGGAGAAATGTCCCAGATCTATCTATCCCTAAACTACCCACCTTATAGTTGCTGGCAGTGGGGTCGTGGGCTGCTGCTCCGTGCGGCTTGGTTCCCTTGTTTAGTATTGCCGTTCTCTCCTGCCGCGTCTCCTGTGCGGCGTGCTGCGCTCCGTGACGGCTCTGGATCCGGCTTTGGTGACGGCTTTATTCCGGTGTACTCAAATTTGAACAGAGTGCACCTAGGACTGGCGTGCTGTATGGTAGTGCTTTCCAACGCGTTTCGGGCTCCAGGCCCTTTATCGAGGATAGCACTGGTTTAGCCAACTTCCTTTTTATAGCAAAAAAAAACAAACTTTTTTTTAAACTTTAAAAAAAAAAACTTTATTCATAATTTTAAAACAGGGATTTTCTCCCAGGAAGTGGGTAAAAAAGGCGGTATGCACATGGCTGATGTTTCTATACTAACGGTATTGCACTTTGCGGGAATAATGTGAAGATGAATTGACAGATAGATTAAAAAATAATAAAAAATGGAAAAAATCAAGGTGGGAATTTGTCAGGCAACTAGAAAAAAAAATAAAAAAATTGAGGGAGATGGATAGTTTTATATATATATATCAAAATAAGGAAATGAAAGAGTATTTAGTTTTATTACAAAAAAACATTAAGCTCTATATCAACATTTAACCCAGATGGCTGTAAAGTTTGTAAATTAAATATCCATTCTGTTTCTTTCCTTTTTAATGCATCTGAAATATTACCTCCTCTCCAATATTGTTGAATTTTTTGAATTCCAATAAATTTTAATTCAGTAGGATTCTTATCGTGATGATCATGTGTGTCTGTAGTCCCTTTTTTTTATTATTAATATGTTCCATGATCCGAGTTTTTAATTTTCTTTTTGTTTGTCCTACGTATTGCAATTGACAGGGGCACTCGAGTAGATAAACAACTCCCTCTGTATTGCAACTGATGGCATTTTTTATTTTATATTCTTTCTTTGACACATTGGACCTAAACTCTTTAATTGATGTGGTAGAAGTCCTGTTGGTTGTTTTGCAGGCAGTACAGTTTAAGCAGAAATTATGTCCCACATTTTTTATTTCATTCTGACCTGATATAGCTGATGGTATATAGCTTCTGGTCAGTTCTTGTCTAAGGTTTTTTGCCCTTCTATAAATGATTTTTGGTTTCTCCGGAAGTAGTGATTGCAATTGTGTGTCTAATTTAAGTATGTGCCAGTGTTTATGTAAAATATTTTCAAAAGAATGATATTGACTACTATATTGGGTAATGAAGGCTGTTTGAAATTCATTTGTTTCTTGTTTCTGTTTATATTGTATTAGTTCATTCCTTTCTGTTCTCATAAGTTTTTGTATTTCTTGTTGCAGATGAATGTCTTTATATCCCTTTTCTATAAACTGTGTTTTGAGTTGATTTACTTGCATGACAAAGTCTTCTTCCTTAGAACAATTTATTTTTATTCGTCTTAATTGGCCCCCTGGTATGTTTTTGGTCCAATTTGTATGGTGATTGCTATTCACTGGCAACTGTGTTTTTTTCTTCAAGGCTGCTCAACCATTCAAATCCCGACATTAGCGCGGTTGCTTATTCTTCAGGACTATCCCCTGTTACTTAGGGATATATGGATAGCACAGTTTGCTATTTAGCTTTACACATAATTGCAAGCTCCCAAGTTAGACACCAGTTAATTGGCTGCTCAGACGGTGGTGTTGGTGTTTATAAACAATGTGTAAGTGTGCTGTATGTGCAGTTTCCTGCAAACTAGGATGACGTTTGTATGTATTTAAGCAATGTTGGACTGGAATAACACCGTCTGAGAAATAACGTGATTTCCCCCTTCTCCCTCCGGAAAACATCTGTGGTCTGGATGTTGAATAAATGAGCAATCGCCTTTCTCATATATCCTTAACCCATTCTGTAACGTCCTCTCATGACGTGACATTGACAAATTATAATTTCCCTAATTGAGGAGTTTGTAGAGTTTGAGGAGTGGAGTCTAAGGACATTTCATTTTATAACATTGCACACTGGTCTAAAGATTTCACTTAGTGGCTGCCAAATTACAGTGTCCAAAAACGTCAAAGAAATAGTTTGAGGAGGTGGTTTAGGGGCTGATGTAGCATATCACGCAGGCCCCATTCAGCTGTACCTTACCAATGTTTTGGGGTATTCCGGGCAGGCTTGGACCATACTTACCTACTCTCCCAGAAGCTGCGGGAGGCTCCCATTTTTTGGGGTAGCCCCCCGCGCCCCCGGAAGAGTGGGCAGGTCTCCCGCATCCTGCACGCACCCTAGTGATGCGAGCAGGATGGAGAGATAGGGGTATATGCAATTGCGATCGAATTCCCGAAAATGTCGAAAAACGTGACGTTTTCGCCCAAAAAAAAAATTCGACAATGCAACTCAGTACTTTTCGTCAAAAAAACGGACTTTCCAAATTCGACTTTTTGAAATTTAACATTTGTCAAATTCGACATTTCTGCAATGGTACAAATGCGGCAATTCGACAAAAGTATATTCAATTAAAGTTTGGAAATTCGACAACAGTGCTTTTAGACAGTAAATTCGTCATTTTCAATCCGCCACACTTTGAATCAGAATCAGAATCAGCTTTATTGGCAAGGTATACTTGCGTATACTAGGAATTTGTCTTCGGTTTGCTATACAACAGCCAATTAGGTAACAGGTAAGCAGGTGTGTGTGTGTGTGTGTGTGTGTGTGGGGGGGGGGGGGGAAGTAAAGTTACACAGATACTATAGGAACACAAGTTAGTTACACGTACGTCTAGTCAGTCAATGTTCAGGAGTTCAGCAGGCAGACCGCTTGGGGAAAGAAACTTTTGAGGCTTCTGGTGGATCTGGCGGGGACAGCCCTGTAACGCCTGCCTGAAGGAAGCAAGTTAAACATGCTGTGGCCGGGGTGTAGCTGGTCTTTTACTATCTTCATTGCCCGCTTTTTAGCTCTGGACAAGTACAGGTCCTGGACTGAGGGAAGGTCAGCCCCGATGATCTTCTCTGCGGTTCTGACCACCTTTTGGAGCCTGCATCTGTCCCTCGTGCTGGCGGAGCTGTACCATACGAGTATCGAGGAGCACAGTACCGACTCCACAATCGCGGAGTAGAAGAGGAGCAGAAGCTTCTGTGGGATGTTGAACTTCCTTAGTTGCCTGAGGAAGAACAACCTCTGCTGCGCTTTCCCAACAGTGGCGTCAGCGTTGGACCCCCATTTAAGGTCCCGGGAGATTGTGGTCTCTGGAAACTTGAAGGAGTCCACTAGCGATACCACACTGTCAGCAATCGTTAGCGGAGGTGCATTAGATGACTTCTTCCTGAAGTCCACTATCATCTCGACAGTTTTGAGGGGGTTGAGCTCGAGGTTGTTGTGGATGCACCACTGGGCCAACCGGTCTACTTCCCGTCTATAGGCCGATTCGTCCCCATCCTTGATGAGGCCGATGACGGTGGTGTCATCGGCGAATTTGATGATCCTTACTGATTGCGCCTCTGAGGTACAGTCATTTGTGTACAGGGAGAAGAGCAGGGGTGAGAGGACACAGCCCTGAGGGGCCCCTGTACTAATGGACCGCGCTTAAGAGGGGAATTCCCCCGCTTTCACCACCTGTGTCCTATCTGTAAGGAAGTCTATTATCCAGGAACAGGTAGCTTCTGGGACCCCTAGGCGAAGTAATTTGGGGTGGAGGATGCTGGGGACGATGTATTGAAGGCCGAGCTGAAATCGACAAACAGGACCATCGCGTAGGTACCGGGAATGTCTAGGTGCTGTAGAATGTAGTGCAGGCCCAGGTTGACTGCATCTTCGACACACCGATTCGAGCGATAGGCAAACTGCAGGGGGTCCAGTTGGGGGCCAGTCACAGTTTTCAGGTGATTCAAAACCAGACGCTCGAACGTTTTCATGACCACAGACGTCAGTGCTATCGGCCTGCAGTCGTTCAGGTTCGTGATAGTGGGTTTCTTGGGGACCGGGACTATAGTAGACCTTTTGAGGCAGGAAGGGACTTTCTGTAGCTCCAGCGATTTATTGAAGATCTTGGTGAATATAGGGGCGAGCTGACCCGCACATGCTCTTAGGGCAGATGGTGACACTCCGTCAGGACCCGGAGCTTTCCTGGTTTTGGCCCTTTTGAACAATGCCTCCACCTCTTCTTGGGTGACTTGCAGTGCCTGGGGTTGGCCGTCGGTGTTCGGGGCATCGTAGAGGTGATTGTTTGGGTTGCAGGGGACTTCTTTTGCGAACCTGCAATAAAAGTGGTTCAGTTCATCTGCAAGGTCTTGGTGCATGGCGGTGGACTTTGATGTTTTCCTATAGTTGGTTATGGATTGCATTCCTTTCCATACAGATACGGGGTCATTGGTGGAGAGATCGTTTGTCAGCTTGTCCGAGAACCGCTTTTTTGCTAGCCTGATTCCTTTAGTCAGAGAGTTTCTAGTACAGTTGTATAGTGCTCTGTCACCGCTGCTATAGGCCTCCTCTTTGGCTCGACGAAGTTGCCTGAGCTGGGCATTGAACCAGGGCTTGTTTTTGTTGTAAATGCGGTAAGTCTTGGTAGGTACACATATGTCCTCACAGTAGCTTATGTAGGATGTGACAGTGTCTGTTAAGTCATTCAGGTCGGTTGCCGAGGCTTCAAAGGCTTCCGTGCAGTCAAAGCAGGCCTGGAGCTTCATCTTGGCCTCATTGGTCCATTTCTTAACAGTCTTAACGACAGGCTTAACTGCTCTCAGCTTCTGTGTATAGGTAGGGAGTAGGTGGACGAGGCAGTGGTCAGATAGGCCGAGTGCAGCACGCGGGATAGACCGGAAGGCAGACTTGAGGGTAGTATAGCAGTGATCAAGGGTGTGCCCTTCTCTAGTGGGACACGTGACTTGTTGTTTGTACTTAGGTAGCTCCTTCCTCAGGTTAGTTCTGTTGAAGTCACCCAGTACTATAAGCAGAGAGTCTGGGTGTTTTTGTTCTATGTCGGATATACATATGGCCAGGTGGTGCAGGGATTCGTTCGCGCAGGCAAGGGGGGGGATGTACACTCCCACAAGGACAATTGAGGCAAATTCCCGGGGGGAATAGAAGGGGTTGCAGTTGATACTCAGCGTCTCCAGGTGAGGGCTGCATGATTTGCCTATGATTGTGACATTGGTGCACCATCCGTCGTTGATGTAGAAGCAGATGCCACCACCCTTCGTTTTTCCTGAGAGAACCTTGGAGCGATAGGCCCTGAAGAGACTGAAGCCCGGCAGAGACATCGGGTTGTCCGCAATATGGTCGTCCAGCCACGTCTCCGTAAAGCAGAGGACGGATGACCTTGTAATGCCTGACCCTGCGCTGCCCAGAAGGAGGGACAATTCGTCGAGCTTGTTTGCCAGTGAGCGCACATTCGAAAGCAGGATCGCGGGAAGTGCCCTCGCCGCCGCCACCTCACTAGGACGCCTGCGCGACAGCCTCTCCTCTGAGTCCAGGTCCTTCTACTAGGGCCGACATGAGGGCCTCCGTCATTCTCTTTCCGAGGCTGGTGATCCATTCGCCAGTCGCCACCTGGGCTGCGGGGGGGCGCGGCCGCTCGGTCATCCACTTCGGTGTCCACAACGTCTGCATCCTTGCCACACAGGGCAGCAAGGGCGAGGGCTGCAAGGGCCGCTGATCCGCCCGCCGACAGGCCCGAACGCGTGGTAAGCACCTCGGGAGCACTCCAACTTAGGAGGGCTTCCCTGCTGTATTTGGTCACCGGTGGGGTAGACAAGGGCAAGGGAAAACAAGGGGAAACAGGTATTTTGGCTGAGCTGCGTAGCTCCGAGGCAGCCATCTGCGGCGCCATCTTAGACTGTAATCGCTATAATCGTTGTTGCTGTTACCTATTGCTGCTCCTTAATACAATGGGTATATTTGAAACAAGTGATACTGTAAATAAAATAACTGCTTTTTCTGTTGCTGATTTAGTCAAAACTAAAAGCAGCCTTGTGGTGAGGTGTTAGAATCCAATTCCTGTTGTGTAGGTGCGAAAGATCTCAGTGTGAGAGGCCTTTGAAGTACATTTCTTGTGGGGGTAGTGATAACATGTGTCCTTTGGAATGGCTCTTGCAAATTGAAGTGAGCAGTGACCCTTCAGTGATTCACAGCCTGAATATGCTGTATATTAGTTGATTAATGCAAGAAGTCAGTTATTTTTTGCTCAGAGAACAGAGGTGAATGATGTCTAAGTGAGGGGCTGGATGGAGCCAAATATAGGTTGTAGTTCACAGTACCTTGTCTGGGATGTCCAATGCAGAGCACAGTAGATTCCAAACTGAAGGACTTCTAAGTGGAGAGTTGCAGAGGTTTCAATCTAGTGTGTATCTCAGCGCAGGAGTGCAATCCGTTGGTTTTGATCAGATGTCCGCGTAGAGTAGTACAAGTTAAAGGTAAGTCCTTGGATATTTACGATGATTTATAGGTCAGTTGTGGTGAATTTCAGCTGTTTTATGGAGATGATCAGGAGCATGCAAAAAAAAAGGTGATGCAGCCAGAAAGGCATGTGGCATTGTTTAGTGGTGGAATCAGCTTTATCAGAATCAGAATCTTTGGTGGCGGAATCTAATAAAAAAAATGTAAAACATTTTTTTTTTGGTGTTTTTTTTATTGGTAATAGCATATCTATTTATATTAGAAGGGATTAGGTACTTGGTTTGTCTATTTTGGAGGCACAAGTATTATTTATATATTTTTTAAAATATTATTATTATTATTATTTTTAAATGGAATGGTAAAAATCAGAAAAAAAATTGTGTGGGGTCCCCCCTCCTAAGCATAACCAGCCTCGGGCTCTTCGAGACGTTCCTGGTTCTAAAAATCCGGGGGGAAAACGGACAGGGGATCCCCCGTATTTTTAAAACCAGCACCGGGCTCTGCGCCTGGTGCTGGTGCAAAAAATACGGGGGACAAAAAGAGTAGGGGTCCCCCGTATTTTTTACACCAGCATCGGGCTCCACTAGCTGGACAGATAATGCCAAATGCCACAGCCGGGGGTCACTTATATACAGCGCCCTGCGGCCGTGGCATTAAATATCCAACTAGTCACCCCTGGCCGGGGTGCCCTGGGGGAGTGGGGACCCCTTCAATCAAGGGGTCCCCCCCCAGCCACCCAAGGGCCAGGGGTGAAGCCCGAGGCTGTCCCCCCCCATCCAAGGGCTGCGGATGGGGGGCTGATAGCCTTGAGAAAATTGAAAGAATATTGTTTTTTCCAGTAGTACTACAAGTCCCAGCAAGCCTCCCCCACAAGCTGGTACTTGGAGAACCACAAGTACCAGCATGCGGGAGAAAAACGGGGCCGCTGGTACCTGTAGTTCTACTGGAAAAAAAATACCCAAATAAAAACAGGAGACACACACCGTGAGAGTAAAACTTTATTTCACACATGTCGACACACACACACATACTTACCTATGTTCATACGCCGACCTCTGTCCACTTGTCCAAGTAGAATCCACGTGTACCTGTGAATAAAATTATACTCACCTCAATCCAGTGTCCGGATCTTTTAAAATAATCCTTGTACTTGGCAAAACAACAAAACGAACACCCGGACAAAACGGACTGAAAGGGGTCCCATGTTTACACATGGGACCCCTTTCCCCGAATGCAGAGACCCCCCCGTGACTGCTGTCACAGAAAGGTCTCTTAAGCCAATCAGGAAGCGCTACTTCGTGGCACTCTCCTGATTGGCTGTATGCGCGTCTGCTGGCAGACAGCGCATCGCACAGCTCCCTCCATTAGTTTCAATGGTGGGAACTTTGCGGTCAGCGGTGGGGTTACCCGCGGTCAGCCGCTGACCGCGGGTGACCTCACCGCTGACCGCAAAGTTCCCACCATTGAATATAATGGAGAGGCTTTGAGATGCGCTGTCTGACAGCTCAGACGCGCATAGCCAATCAGCAGAGTGCCAGGACGTTGCGCTCGCTGATTGGCTGAAGGGACCTTTCTGTGACAGCAGTCACGTGGGGTCCCGGCATTCAGGGAAAGGGGTCCCATGTGTAAACATGGGACCCCTTTCAGTCCGTTTGGTCCGGGTGTTCGTTTTGTTGTTTTGCCAAGTACGAGGATTATTTTAAAAAGATCCGGACACTGGATTGAGGTGAGTATAATTTTATTCACAGGTACACGTGGATTCTACTTGGACAAGTGGACAGAGGTCGGCGTATGAACATAGGTAAGTATGTGTGTGTGTCGACATGTGTGAAATAAAGTTTTACTCTCACGGTGTGTGTCTCCTGTTTTTATTTGGGTATTTTTTTTCCAGGAGAACTACAGGTACCAGCGGGCCCGTTTTTCTCCCGCATGCTGGTACTTGTGGTTCTCCAAGTACCAGCTTGTGGGGGAGGCTTGCTGGGACTTGTAGTACTACTGGAAAAAAACAATATTCTTTCAATTTTCTCAAGGCTATCAGCCCCCCATCCGCAGCCCTTGGATGGGGGGACAGCCTCGGGCTTCCCCCCTGGCCCTTGGGTGGCTGGGGGGGGACCCCTTGATTGAAGGGGTCCCCACTCCTCCAGGGTACCCCGGCCAGGGGTGACTAGTTGGATATTTAATGCCACGGCCGCAGGGCGCTGTATAAAAGTGACCCCCGGCTGTGGCATTATCTGTCCAGCTAGTGGAGCCCGATGCTGGTGTAAAAAATATGGGGGACCCCTACTCTTTTTGTCCCCCGTATTTTTTGCACCAGCACCAGGCGCAGAGCCCAGTGCTGGTTTATAAAAATACGGGGGATCCCCTGTCCGTTTCCCCCCCCCCGGATTTTTAGAACCAGGACCGGCTCGAAGAGCCCGAGGCTGGTTATGCTTTGGAGGGGGGACCCCACGCAAATTTTTTTAGGGTTTTTTCCCGTTTTTTAAAAATCGGATCAAAATCCGTCAAATTGGCCGTTTTTCGACAGCGGGACTGTCGAATCCGTTTTTATTGAATATGTTGAATTCCGGCACCCACTTGCCGGAATTCGACGGTCGAATTGTGTCGAATAAAAAAACGGGCGAAAAATTGCTGCGATTCGCCGGCAATTGCATATACCCCATAATCTCCCGTTTTCGCGGGTCCGTCGGATGGAGAAGGGGTTAAAATGACGCAAATTGCATCATTTTAGCCCGCCCCTTCCAGCGGACCCGCGAATCGCGGCATTTGCCAATGTGGGGGCGGGGCTTGGTGATGTCACCATCCGGCCCCACTCCCCGAAGACTCCTGCAGCGTCTCCTCTCCGGGCTTCTCCCGGAGAGGAGAAATAAAATGTAGGTAAGTATGGCTTGGACTGGTCCACAGGGGTACAGGGGAAACCACCCTGTGGGCCCCACTGCCTGGGGGCCCACCTCCTGCTCTAAGGATCAGGTTCCAGACTGTGTGTTTGAAGTGTACATTATACATATGTTATCTTATACTGGACTATGGTCTGTTTTCAACAATGCATTAATGTTATTAATCTGTTATCTGGTACACTATCACGCATGCAGCTGAATTTACTGTAAATACACTGCTCAAAAAAATAAAGGGAACACTAAAATAACACATCGTAGATCTGAATGAATGAAATATTCTTATTAAATACTTTGTTCTTTACATAGTTGAATGTGCTGACAACAAAATCACACAAAAATTATCAATGGAAATCAAATTTATTAACCCATGGAGGTCTGGATTTGGAGTCACACTCAAAATTAAAGTGGAAAAACACACTACAGGCTGATCCAACTTTGATGTAATGTTCTTAAAACAAGTCAAAATGAGGCTCAGTAGTGTGTGTGGCCTCCACGTGCCTGTATGACCTTCCTACAACCCACACAAGTGGCTCAGGTAGTGCAGCTCATCCAGGATGGCACATCAATGCGAGCTGTGGCAAGAAGGTTTGCTGTGTCTGTCAGCGTAGTGTCCAGAGCATGGAGGCGCTACCAGGAGACAGGCCAATACATCAGGAGACGTGGAGGAGGCCGTAGGAGGGCAACAACCCAGCAGCAGGACCGCTACCTCCGCCTTTGTGCAAGGAGGAACAGGAGGAGCACTGCCAGAGCCCTGCAAAATGACCTCCAGCAAGCCACAAATGTGCATGTGTCTACTCAAACGATCAGAAACAGACTCCATGAGGGTGGTATGAGGGCCCGACATCCACAGGTGGGGGTTGTGCTTACATCCCAACACCGTGCAGGACATTTGACATTTGCCAGAGAACACCAAGATTGACAAATTCGCCACTGGCGCCCTGTGTTCTTCACAGATGAAAGCAGGTTCTCACTGAGCACATGTGACAGACGTGACAGAGTCTGGAGACGCCAAGGAGAACGTTCTGCTGCCTGCAACATCCTCCAGCATGACCGGTTTGGCAGTGGGTCAGTGGTTGTGGGGTGGCATTTCTTTGGGGGGCTGCACAGCCCTCCATGTGCTCGCCAGAGGTAGCCTGACTGCCATTAGGTACCGAGATGAGATCCTCAGACCACTTGTGAGACCATATGCTGGTGCGGTTGGCCCTGGGTTCCTCCTAATGCAAGACAATGCTAGACCTCATGTGGCTGGAGTGTGTCAGCAGTTCCTGCAAGACGAAGGCATTGATGCTATGGACTGGCCCGCCCGTTCCCCAGACCTGAATCCAATTGAGCACATCTGGGACATCATGTCTCGCTCCATCCACCAACGCCATGATGCACCACAGACTGTCCAGGAGTTGACGGATGCTTTAGTCCAGGTCTGGGAGGAGATCCCTCAGGAGACCATCCGCCACCTCATCAGGAGCATGCCCAGGCGTTGTAGGGAGGTCATACAGGCATGTGGAGGCCACACACACTACTGAGCCTCATTTTGACTTGTTTTAAGGACATTACATCAAAGTTGGATCAGCCTGTAGTGTGTTTTTCCACTTTAATTTTGAGCGTGACTCCAAATCCAGACCTCCATGGGTTAATAAATTTGATTTCCATTGATAATTTTTGTGTGATTTTGTTGTCAGCACATTCAACTATGTAAAGAACAAAGTATTTAATAAGAATATTTCATTCATTCAGATCTAGGATGTGTTGTTTAAGTGTTCCCTTTATTTTTTTGAGCAGTGTATTTATGAAGGGGCCCAGACGTTGCACTCACTAATGGTTAGTCAAACCAATGAGGTGGCAGGCCACACCCCCTCTGCAGACTGGCCACACCCCTAAACATACCACTGCATTCTCACGGTGGGCTCTAAATGCCCCAGTCCGACACTGATTGCGGCTACAGGGCCTAATTCATATTTGTATGTAAATGCATTTGCAATTCTCTAAGCTACGCAGCTGCTAATGTTAGCAAGTGAAGCTGCCGCCCGGGAATGAAAAGAGACGCCCACCGGAGCCATCGGAAGCTCAGTCACAATTGCATACACATTCGCAGCCTGTACACAATAAGGGAGAACAACAACTGCTAGGGTAACTCTATGGCTAAGCAGACTGGGCGTGGCAGTAGTGACGTTGGCGCTATGTTTCTTGCCGTACATGATCACAGTGAATGCAGATACACTCCCCGAAAACGGCACGCCTGCATTTTTTCCCGCCACTCCCTGATAATTCCCCATTAACACCTTCAAACGGTCACTTCCTGTCAATCATTTTTCCATGACATCCTCATTGTGACCGGCATCGTACCGGCATCATGGCGCATGCATGGTGCGATCGCAACACATGCACAGTCCGCCTATAATTCCTTTGTTGCGTAGACATCGGCCATTGCGTACAAACATGAATTAGGCCCACAGGGTCCTGGACCGCTCAGCCTGATTGAAGGCGGTGGCCATATTTGGGGAGGAGTCAGGGGAGGAGTCGAGGTCCTCTGTGGCCAGTGACTGCACATTCCAATGGCAATTAACTGGCCTCAGCAGCGGAGATGCTGCGGCCATTCTGAGTGACCTTAGAGACATTGCTGTGACCAATTGTTGTGATGATGATTCAATGCTGCAACTTCGGACACAGGCAGTGGATCTGAGATGCTGGAAGCGGGTGTCTTTTAACACAAGATGCCTCCTTCAGCATTAGCATATTTTCGCACAGCTGCTACGTAGAAAGATACAGCTACTGTGCCTTTGTGTCCACCTCTGAATCAGGCTCTTTAGGCATTAAAAACGTAATTACCTCTGCTTAATCGGGTTTAACTACACATCTTTTACATTTTAAAATACTTGGTTATTTTCAGGCTACAAGAAGAAGAAGGGCTAAATTCACTAATAGGTGCTTTTGAAAGCTGCTGTATCTTCATCAGTTTTGCATTAAATATATTTGCCACTTCCATCCAGTGGCTGAAACTGCTTAAGTTGTGGTGGCTTTGACATCACCACATAAAATAAGGGGTCTGTATAGTTGTTTGCCATGCTCCCGGAACTGGCTACTAAACAATTGGGTCCGGCTGTAGTCCAACATGAAAAGGGACACTTATATAGGTGGCAGTCTCTAACTCTCCCTCTCAGTAAAGCGTCACACGGATACGACCCATCTCCCAGACACAGCTGAGATACAGTAATCAGTGAGCCTGGCACTACTGAAGAGTATGATGTTCCTTGATCACTGGGGGTCATTCCGACCCGTTCGCTCGCTGCGTTTTAACACAGCAGAGCGAACTAGTCCCTGCTGCGCATGCGCCGGCGCCGTAGTGCGCCTGCGCATGCCGGACGGCCGAAGGCCGTATCAGGACAGCGATTGTTTCTGCCTGATTGACAGGCAGAGGCGATCGATGGGTGGGAGGGATTGAAACGGTGGCATTTGCCCGCCATTTTGTAGGCGCGGTCCGGCCAACGCAGGTGTGGCTGGACCGAACAGGGGGCAGGCCGCAGCGGCTGCATGATGTCATACGCAGCCGCTGCGGGCCAGGGAGCAAGGAGTAGCTCCCGGCCAGCACGCTAAAGCTGCGCTGGTCGGGAGCTACTCCTGAAGTGCAAAGGCATTGCGGCTGTGCGATGCCTTTGCAC
This sequence comes from Pseudophryne corroboree, assembly GCF_028390025.1. Classification (NCBI taxonomy): domain Eukaryota; kingdom Metazoa; phylum Chordata; class Amphibia; order Anura; family Myobatrachidae; genus Pseudophryne; species Pseudophryne corroboree. The sequence goes on along the minus strand of NC_086454.1, from coordinate 67,438,390 downwards.
TTCTGCGAGGGGGGGCCGGACTGACATGCGGGGCGGACTAGCCCTGTGCTGGGCGTCCCCCCGCATGTCAGGGAAAATGATCGTAGCTGTGCTAAATTTAGCACAGCTACGATCAGCTCGGAATGACCCCCACAGTCTCTGAGAAATGAGATGAGTGCAGGAATTGAGCTCTGAGATTAGGACTGTCCCAGAAAGACCCAGTGTGCTGAAATTAAGAAGAACTCCACTCAGAGAGGAATTGCCTGCATTGTGAAGTATCCCCCTCAGGTAGGAGTTGGTTGGTCCCTACTTCCCGTCATTACGCTCACTGGAAACTGCAATCTTCTCTACTCTGCAGATGTGGGGCTGCAGTGTCAGATTCAAAATCAGCCACTGGGATGGAGCACTTGAAACGTTGTCATCTCCAAAGAAGTTGAGTTATGATAAGAGGTTAGTGGTGGTATAAGAGAGGAGGGGGCCTATGTGCAGACGCCGTGCGGGCCCCCTCCTCTCTGCCATGTAGTACACTCTGGCATTAAGTTTTTTTCCCTGGTATAGAAAGGTTTTGCTTTCTCCCACAAGGTTGGGATCTCCCCTTGAATGCCTCTTCCCCACCCCTTCATCTCAATTAACTAATCTTTCTAGGCAATATGAAACTGGCTTAATATCAGCACGTTTGTGACCATCAAACAACCCAGCTAATAATCTCATCCATCATGATTGTGTCATCATGGAACAATATGTTTGTAATAACCCTCAGTGAAGCTGGGAGAGGAACTGGCTGCTTGGCTCATAAGCCGAACAGCCAGATATTGTCCAGTTCTCATGGATTGGACATTGCTCAGCGTGGCTTTATTTACTCAACATAGGTTTAATTTTATTTCTCATACGTCCTAGAGGATGCTGGGGACGGCATCAAAACCATGGGGGATCCGCAGGAGACATGGGCACTCCAAAGACTTTTCATTGTGTGTGAACTGGCTCCTCCCTCTATGCCCCTCCTCCAGACCTCAGTTTTAGAAATGTGCCCAGGTCGACTGGATGCACTCTGAGGAGCTCTACTGAGTTTCTCTGAAAATACTTATGTTAGGTTTTTTATTTTCAGGGAGATCTGCTGGCATCAGGCTCCCTGCTTCGTGGGACTGAGGGCGCAGAAGCAGAACCAACTTACTCAGGGTTTCATGGCTTTGTTTCTGGCTGACAGGACACCATTAGCTCCTGAAGGGAACTGAACGCTAGCCGTATCAAGATGCTCACTCCCACAAAATGCCGTCACCCCCCTCACAGAGCCAGAAGTCAAAAGACAGGTGAGTATGAGAAGAATGATCTTCAATCAAGTAAGTGACGGCTGAGGTGCGGCGCGGCTGGCGGGAGCGCAGCGCGCCATTGCTGCCCACACACACAGGCACTGCAGGGTGCAGGGCGTGGGGGGGGGGCGCCCTGGGCAGCAATAAAAACACCTCAAACTGGCTAAAAGGGGGCATAAGATGCCGCTGGCACAGCCCTACCCCCGCCAGTATAAATATTGTCATGGATACTGAGGGGCGTAGCTTCTTCCTCAGGCAGCCAGCACACTACTCATCACCATTTTCTCTCTCTCCTCAGGCTGCAGAGAACACGCTGGTCCTCTCCTCCACTTCTGACAAGTACAGGGTGCTATAAAGGTGGGGCACAAAGCCATTGTGGTGCATTTGATAGTGTATATTACAATTTAAAAGCGCTTTTGGGCTGTGGATATACTGTGTTCACAGGCAATACTGGCGCTGGGTTTGTGAACTGGCTGTTCCTATCCTGTGTCCCTCTGACAGATTTTACTGTGGGTCTGTACCCAAAATAAGTCCCAGTGTGTCTGTGAGTGTGGTGTACACGTGTGAGGGATGTCTGAGGCAGGGAGTTCCTCCCCGGAGGAAGCCATTTTAGGGACACAGAGTTGTAATGTGGTGGCGCTACCGACACACCAAGAGCCTGCATGGGTGAAAGAGCTACGTGACAGTATGCATCTGATTAACCGTAGATTAGATAAGTCTGAATCTAAGGCTGCATGCTGGAGAAAATCTGTGGAAGATGTGATTTTTCAGGATGCTGTTATTCCTTATGCGGGCGGCCCCTCTGGGTCACATAAGAGACCATTTGCAAATGTTGTAAACACTGATACCGACACGGATTCTGATTTTTGTGTCGACAATAGTGAATCCAGAGAGATAGATCATAAATTGGCAAAAAGTATACAATATATGATTGTGGCTATAAGGGACATGTTGGAGGTTACAGAAAGCACTCCTGTACGTCAGGAGAAATCTTATTTATGTAAGGAAAAGAAATCCAAAGTCACGTTCCCTCCTTCACACGAACTAAATGCTCTGTTTGAAGGGATGTGGGTGAATCCTGATAAAAAAAATTGTATTCCAAAAGGATTCACATAGCTTATCCTTTCCCGGTTGAAGACAGGAACAAATGGGAGTCACCCCCTGTGTTAGACAGTGCACTTTCCAGGTTGACAAAGAAGGTAATTCTCGGCAGACCGCAAAATGGAAACGACATTGAAATCCATTTATGTTACCAATGGTACACTGCTCAGGCCCACTATTGCCTGCGCATGGGTGAGTCGCGCTATTGAAAAATGGTCAGAAAGCGTGTCATCAGAAATTGACATGATTGATAAAGATGAGATACTACTTAAGTTAGGGAATATCAAGGACGCTGCCACCTACATGCTGGAAGCAATGAAGGATATTGGACTCTTGAGTTCACAAGCCGCTACCATGGCAGTATCGGCTAGGTGGGTGTTATGGATTCGCCAGTCGAACGCGGATGCAGATTCCAAAAGAAACATGGAGGCTCTCCCATATAAAAGTGAGGCCTTATTTGGCGGAGGCCTGGATGCGTTAGTCGCGGCGGCTACCGCAGGTAAGTCAACATTTTTGCCCTCTGCGCCTGCACTGGCAAAAAAGACCTATCACCCGCAAATGCAGTCCTTTCGGCCCAATAAATACAAAAAGGCGAGAGGTTCCCCCTTCTTTGCAGGTAGGGGAAGGGGAAAGAAGCCCACACCGGCTCCAGGTTCCCAAGAGCAGAAGTCTACCCCTAATTCTGCCAAATCCCCAGCATGACGCTGGAACTCCCTTGCGGGCGGCCGCTCGGGTGGGGGCACGTCTCAAACTCTTTAGCCAGGATTGTATTCTGTCTGGCCTGGATCCCTGGGTGCTGCAAATAGTATCCCAGGGATACAAACTAGAGTTTCAAAGCGTTCCCCCGTGCCGATTTTTCAAATCGACCTTGCCAACTTCTCCGCCAGAGAGAGAAGCAGTAACAGCGGCAATCCAAAAATGATGTCAAGACCAGGTTATAGTCCTGGTACCGTTGTCACAACAAGGGAGGGGGTTTTATTCAAGCCTCTTTGTTGATCCGAAGCCGGACGGCTCGGTCAGACCGATCCTAAATCTAAAAGATCTGAATTTCTTCCTGAAAAGCTTCATGTTCAAGATGGAATCACTTCGGGCGGTGATTGCCAGTCTGGACGAGGGGGACTACTTAGTGTCGATGGACATAAAGGATGCTTACCTGCATGTTCCCATTTATCCTCCTCACCAGGCTTATCTGAAATTCGCGGTTCAGGATTACCATTACCAATTCCAGACATTACCTTTCGGTCTCTCCACGGCGCCGAGGGTATTCACCAAGGTGATGGCAGAGATGATGGTCCTCCTTCGTCAGAAAGGAATCAATATAATCCCTTATCTGGACGACCTCCTGATAAAGGCGAGATCCAGGGAGCAGTTATTACAAAACATATCCCTCTCCCTGTCAATACTCCAACAACACGGGTGGATCATAAATTACCCAAAGTCACAGTTGGAACCGACGACAACCTTTCCTCGGGATGATTCTTGATACAGAAGTTCAGAGAGTATTTCTTCCGCTGAAAAAGGCTCTGGAAATCCAGAAAATGGTAAAACAGATATTGAAACCATCAAGTGTGTCGATCCATCAGTGCATTCGGTTGTTGGGGAAGATGGTGGCGGCCTACGAGGCCATAAGGTTTGGCAGGTTCCATGCCAGAGTATTCCAGTGGGACCTGTTGGACAAGTGGTCGGGGTCACACCTACACATGCACAGAAAGATAATCCTGTCGTCAAAAACCAGGATTTCGCTCCTGTGGTGGTTGCACAGCTCTCACCTGCTAGAGGGACGCAGGTTCGGGATTCAGGACTGGGTCCTAGTAACTACTGATGCAAGTCTCCGAGGCTGGGGAGCAGTCTCTCAGGGAGAAAACTTCCAGGGACGATGGTCACAACAGGAAGCCTGCCTTCACATAAACGTTCTGGAGCTAAGAGCCATTTACAACGGCCTTTAACAAGCGGTACATCTTCTTCAAGACCATCCCGTGCAGATCCAGGCGGACAATGTAACAGCAGTCGCATACATAAAAAGGCAGAGCGAAACGAAAAGCAGAGCGGCAATGGCAGAGGCATCAAAAATCCTCCGCTGGGCAGAAAAACATCTACAAGCTCTGTCGGCAATATTCATTCCGGGAGTAGACAACTGGGAAGCAGACTTCCTCAGCAGACACGATCTCCATCCAGGAGAGTGGGGCCTCCACCAAGAAGTCTTCGCAGAGGTGACAAGTCTTTGGGGAATTCCTCAAATAGACATGATGGCATCTCGTCTCGACAAGAAGCTTCAGAGATACTGTTCCAAGTCGAGATACCCTCAAGCAGTAGCAGTGGATGCACTGGTGACCGAGTGGGTGTTTCCGTCAGTGTATGTTTTTCCTACACTTCCGCTGATCCCAAAAGTACTCAGGATCATAAGAAAGACAAGGGTTCGAGCAATCTTCATTGCCCCAGACTGGCCAAGAAGGGCTTGGTACCCAGATCTTCAGCATTTACTCATATGAGATCCTCGGCCTCTTCCTCCTGGGTAGGATCTTCTGCAGCAGGGGCCGTGTGTGTACCAAGACTTACAGCGGCTATGGTTGATGGCATGGCTGTTGAGCGCCGTATCCTAGCCAGGAAGGGTATTCCTAAGGAGGTCATCCCCACTCTTATTCAGGCCAGAAAGGGAGTAACGCCAAAACATTACCACCGTATTTGGAGAAAATATGTGTCTTGGTGTGAATCCAAGAAAGCTCCTACGGAAGAGTTTCACTTAGGACGTTTCTCCATTTTTTGCAGGATGTTGTGGAGACGAGCCTACGATTGGGATCAATCAAGGTCCAGATTTCGGCCTTGTCAGTGTTCTTCCAAAAACAATTGGCCTCTCTTCCAGAGGTTCAGACCTCCGTGAAAGGGGTTCTGCACATCCAGCCTCCATTCGTGCCTCCAGTGGCACCATGGGACCTTAACGTGGTATTGCAGTTCCTTCAATCGGATTGGTTTGAGCCTCTACAAAAGATAGAGTTGAAGTTTCTCACTTGGAAAGTGGTGATGCTTTTGGCATTGGCATCCGCAAGGCGGGTGTCGGAATTGGGGGCCTTGTCTCACAAGAGCCCTTACCTGATTTTCCATGAAGATAGGGCAGAGTTGCGAACTCGCCAACATTTTCTTCTAAAGGTGGTTTCTGCTTTTCACATAAACCAACCTATTGTGGTGCCAGTAGTTACTGACACATTCACTGATTCAAAGTCTCTAGATGTGGTTAGAGCTTTGAAAATTTATGTTGCTAGAACAGCTCGTATACGGAAAACAGAGGCTCTGTTTGTCCTGTATGATCACAACAAGATTGGCTGTCCTGCTTCCAAGCAGACTATTGCACGTTGGATTAGAAATACGATTCTGCAAGCTCATACTACGGCTGGATTGCAGTTACCGACGTCAGTAAAGGCCCACTCCACTAGGAAGGTGGGCTCATCCTGGGTGGCTGCCCGGGGGATCTCGGCATTACAACTTTGCCGAGCAGCTACTTGGTCAGGGTCAAACACGTTTGCTAAGTTCTACAAGTTTGACACCTTGTCCGATGAGGACCTAAAGTTTGGTCAATCGGTGCTGCAGGGTCATCCGCACTCTCCCGCCCGTACTGGAGCTTTGGTATAGACCCCATGGTCTTTATGTCGTCCCCAGCATCCTCTAGGACGTATGAGAAAATAGGATTTTGATAACCTACCGGTAAATCCTTTTCTCCTAGTCCGTAGACTAGAGGATGCTGGGCGCCCGTCCCAGTGCGTACTTTACCTGCAGTTTAGTTATTACAGTTACACAAGTATTGTTATCTTGGTTTCAGCATGTTGCTGCAATTAGTTCATGCCTGTTGGCGTGTGTTATGTTGAATGCCATGTGTGCGGCATGGTTGAGGGTGTGAGTTGGTAGATATCTCACCACTAGTTAAGTAATTCCTTTCCTCGAAATGTCAGTCTCCCTGGGCACAGTTCCTACAACTGAGGTCTGGAGGAGGGGCATAGAGGGAGGAGACAGTTCACACCCAATGAAAAATCTTTGGAGTGCCCATGTCTCCTGCGGATCCCGTCTATACCCCCATGGTCTTGATGTCGTCCCCAGCATCCTCTACGGACTAGGAGAAAAGGATTTACTGGTAGGTTATCAAAATCCTATTTTTCCTGAGAGCCATCCCCTATGTAAGGCTCCAATAACAGAGGTGAATACACTACCTGTCAACAGAGGTGCCGACAGCTGTGGAACATCCTCTAGTAGCCAGCAAAGATCTAACACTATGAACAGTGGGCCTAATTCAGATATGTATATAGGCCCTCATTCCGAGTTGTTCGCTCGCTAGCTGCTTTTAGCAGCATTGCACACGCTAGGCCGCCGCCCTCTGGGAGTGTATCTTAGCTTAGCAGAATAGCGAACGAAACATTAGCAGAATTGCTACTAAATAATTCTTTGCAGTTTCTGAGTAGCTCCAGACCTACTCACAGATTGCGATCAGCTCAGTCCGTTTAGTTCCTGGTTTGACGTCACAAACACGCCCTGCATTCGGGCAGCCACTCCCGTTTCTCCAGACACTCCCGCGTTTTTCCCTGGCACGCCTGCGTTTTTTAGCACACTCAGTTACCACCCAGAAATGCCCCTTTCCTGTCAATCATTCACCGATCAGCAGTGCGACTGAAAAGCACCGCAGAATCCACAGCAAATCTACTAAGTTTTTAGTTAAATAACCAAGCGCATGCGCCTTGCGTGCCTTGCGCATGCGCATTTTGCAACAAATTGCAGCATAGCGAAAATTGGCAACGAGCGAACAACTCGGAATGACCCCCATAGACAGGTACGTAAGGAACATAAAATATCTCAGATGATTTTATATCTGTGTATGCTCAGAAGCCGCACTACGTATGTGCAGATCTGGTCCGTGATGTAGCTCACAGTGCCCCAAAATATGCAGCATGATAGACATGCTACTGAAGTTGGGGGGTGATGACGTGCAGCATTCCAGAAAACGGGAGCGTGTTGGCCAGAAATGTGATTTACCAGACATCCCGGGTAACCTCAGTAATACTCATATGTCCGATGGTCATGCAGATGATTTGATGCTGCGTTCTCAGATGCAGCAGTGGATCATAGAAACCAACAAGAGGTGGATAGTATTTTATCACAGCCGTTGCGTACCCAGGTGCTGTACAACCATCTCTGGGCAAGCCCCATGTGCCGACTTTTAGATAAACAAGTTGGAAAGGGTTACATTATTGTACACGTCTTTTGGAATACCTGTATAACAGGTATTACTATCTCTCTGTCTTTACATTCTAATTACATCACTGTCATGAGTGCATTGTTTGAAAATGGGGAATTATGAAAAATGCCTTTACACATCAGCAAATGTATTATGTTAAATTAACTAAACAGATGATGATAACATCCACTAAGAGGAAATGCTATTCATGGAAATAACACAAACAAGACATTTGCATACTTTACATAGAGACTGGTTGAAACCAATTCCCCATTACTTCTGTCGTGTGCCAGCAACATTTGTTTAAGGAGCCCATTTAGCATGGATTACATATTTATCTTAACTCCCAGGATCACATTGCAATATGCAATTCTATCGGGTGAAAGGAGCCCGTCCCTGGAATGTGCTCTGTGGGCAGTCGGGGGTCCTGCGCATGCACAGTCACACATAACCTCGTTGCACTGAGGCATTCCCCTATGGAGGGTTCCCTGGGAACTCAGTCGGATCCATATATATATATATATATACACACACACACACATTAGTGAATAGAGGGATCCAATTGTATCTATCATATTAGCTGTGAAATGGAATTTTTACCATGCTATTAATATGATGGCATTTGCCTTGAAATATCTGACATTGAGAGAACGCTAGGAAGCATTTATTGTATATATCAGATGTGGCTCCATAACATATTATTATGATATCCTGGAGCAGTATCATAAATGTACATGCACAACATTATTTGGATACTGAATGGCAACGTTAAGATATCCATACAGTGACAACTACAAGTGGTGAACCCAGACACAAATGTAAACTGATCATATGAAGGGATTCCAGCTGGGGATACGGTCATTAGGTCGACCACTATTGGTCAACATGGTCATTAGGTTGACATGTAATAGGTCGACATGGAAACAGATTGACATGCGTTTTTCACATTTTTTTTCAATTTTTTGAACTTTTTCATACTTTACGATCCAAGTGGACTACGATTGGGAAAAGTAACCTGTGCTCGGCACCTTGCCCAAGCATGGCGAGCCAAGCAATGCAAGGAGACACAGGGGGTCATTCCGAGTTGATCGCAGCCAGCAACTTTTTGCTGCTGGTGCGATCAACTAATCCCCGCTTATGGGGGAGTGTATTTTAGCTTAGCAGGGCTGCATCCTAGGAGTACTTACCCTGTGCGACGGATCCAGCAACGTTCCTCCCGGCTTTGACGTCAGACATCCGCTCTCCGTTTGCCTGGACATGCCTGCGTTCAGACAACCACTCCCCGAAAACGGCATCCAACAGTGAGTATCCGCCCCGGAACGTCTCTCCACTGTCAATCTTCATGCCATCAGCACTGCGTCTTCTTTTTTCGCTGTGCGCGTACGCCGCACATGTGCAGTTGCAACCCGTTTGCACCGCGGCGAAGAACTGCTGCGTGCGAACAGGTCAGAATGACCCCCACAGTGCAGTAATTGGGGTTCCCCGTCACTTTACAAAGAAAATGACACCAAAAAAAGAAATAACAGTTCTTGTCAACCTATTGACCATGGCAACCTAATGCATGTCGACCAATAATGGTCGACCTAAAGTCTGGTCGACTAATGACCCATACCCTCCAGCTGTGAGACAATGCTGCTAGTGGGAAATTCAATGTTTAAGAACAGAGATATACTGCAAGTACATAGCAGTTTAAACCTAGACTGCAGCACTGTCATTATTACTATAATCAAACATATATGGATACTAATAGCAGGTATCTCTACTTAGAGAGTCTTAAATGCTTTACTAATACACAGGAGCAATATTGCCTAAACACTAAATAGCAACGCCAGGTACCCACACAGTGACAACTATTATAAGCGCCATTAAATTCAGACACAAACTCTGACTATACGAATGGTTTTCAATTGTGAGACAAATATTCCTGACCGGAGAGTAAATATCAAGGAACAGATTTATACTGTAAACATATAGCAGTTCTAATTAGGACTGCAGCTTTTATCTTTCTAATATTCAACCATTAATGGATATTAATTGTAATTTTCAGTCAGAGAGACGAGAGTCTTTTTTTTTATATAATAGTTTTTATTGAATTTTATTAATAACATCCATAACAAAAGAATATAACAATACAGTAGGTATAACATCTGTAGTAAGATTGAACAAACAAAATAAAATTAAGATTTTAAACCTACCAGTTAATCTTTTTCTCCTAGTCCGTAGAGGATGCTGGGGACTCCGTAAGGACCATGGGGTATAGACGGGCTCCGCAGGAGACATGGGCACTATAAAGAACTTTTAGTATGGGTGTGCACTGGCTCCTCTCTCTATGCCCCTCCTCCAGACCTCAGTTAGAGAATCTGTGCCCAGAGGAGATGGACAACATGAGGAAAGGATTTTGTTAATCTAAGGGCAAGATTCATACCAGCCCACACCATCCACACCGTATAACATGGAATATACGAACCAGTCAACAGTATGAACAAAAAACAGTATCAGTCAAAGACCGATTCCAACTGTAACATAACCCCAACTATATACAAGTCTTGCAGATTTAGTCCGCACTGGGATGGGCGCCCAGCATCCTCTACGGACTAGGAGAAAAAGATTTACCGGTAGGTTTAAAATCTTATTTTCTCTTACGTCCTAGAGGATGCTGGGGACTCCGTAAGGACCATGGGGTTAATACCAAAGCTCCAAACCGGGCGGGAGAGTGCGGATGACTCTGCAGCACCGACTGAGCAAACACAAGGTCCTCATCAGCCAGGGTATCAAACTTGTAGAACTTTGCAAAAGTGTTTGAACCCGACCAAGTAGCTGCTCGGCAAAGCTGTAATGCCGAGACGCCTCGGGCAGCCGCCCAAGAAGAGCCCACCTTCCTAGTGGAATGGGCCTTTACCGAATTTGGTAACGGCAATCCAGCCGTAGAATGAGCCTGCTGAATCGTGTTACAGATCCAGCGAGCAATAGTCTGCTTAGAAGCAGGAGCGCCAACTTTGTTGGCTGCATACAGGACAAACAGAGCCTCTGTTTTCCTAACCCTAGCCGTCCTGGCTACATAGATTTTTAAGGCCCTGACTACATCCAGGGACTTGGAGTCCTCCAAGTTCCCCGTAGCCACAGTCACCACAATAGGTTGGTTCATATGAAATGAAGAAACCACCTTAGGCAAAAATTGAGGACGGGTCCTCAACTCCGCTCTATCCACATGGAAAATCAAATAGGGGCTCTTGTGGGACAAGGCCGCCAATTCGGACACCCACCTTGCAGATGCCAAGGCCAATAACATGACCACCTTCCACGTGAGAAATTTTAATTCAACCATTTGAAGAGGTTCAAACCAGTGAGATTTTAGGAAACTTAACAACACGTTAAGGTCCCACGGTGCCACTAGGGGCACAAAGGGGTGCTGGATGTGCAGCACTCCCTTCACAAACGTCTGGACTTCTGGGAGAGAAGCCAATTCCTTCTGGAAGAATATAGATAGTGCCGAAATTTGTACCTTAATGGAGCCTAACTTCAGGCCCATATCCACTCCTGTCTGTAGAAAGTGGAGAAAACGGCCCAGATGGAAATCTTCCATAGGAGCATTCTTGGCTTCACACCAAGATCCATACTTCCTCCAGATACGGTGATAATGTTTTGCCGTCACCTCCTTCCTAGCCTTTATCAGAGTAGGGATGACTTCCTCCGGAATACCTTTCCCAGCTAGGATTCGGTGTTCAACCGCCATGCCGTCAAACGTAACCGCGGTAAGTCTTGGAACACGCAGGGCCCCTGCTGTAACAGGTCCTCCCTGAGAGGAAGAGGCCACGGATCTTCTGTGAGCATTTCCTGAAGATCTGAGTACCAGGCCCTTCGAGGCTAATTTGGAACAATGAGTATTGTCTGCACTCTTTTTCGTCTTATGATTCTCAATATTTTTGAGATGAGAGGAAGAGGAGGGAACACATAGACCGACTGAAACACCCATGCCCTGTCCACCGCTACTGCCTGAGGGTCCCGTGTCCTGGCACAATACCTCCGAAGCTTCTTGTTGAGGCGTGACGCCATCATGTCTATTTGAGGAATTTCCCAAAGACTTATTATCTCTGCAAAAACTTCTTTATGAAGTCCCCACTCTCCTGGATGGAGATCGTGTCTGCTGAGGAAGTCTGCTTCCCAGTTGTCCACTCCCGAAATGAAGACAGCTGACAGAGAGCTTACTTGATTTTCCGCCCAGCGAAGAAGCCTGGTGGCTTCCGCCATCGCCACTCTGCTCCTTGTCCCGCCTTGGCGGTTTACATGAGCCACGGCTGTGACGTTGTCCGATTGAATCAGAACAGGTAGGTCGCGAAGAAGAGTCTCCACTTGTCGTAGGCCGTTGTATATGGTCCTCAATTCCAGTATGTTGATGTGTAGACAAGCCTCCCGGCTTGACCATAGTCCCTGAAAATTTCTTCCTTGTGTGACTGCACCCCATCCTCGAGGGCTCGCGTCCGTGGTCACCAGAACCCAGTCTTGAATGCCTAACCTGCGACCCTCTAGAAGGTGAGCACTCTGCAGCCACTACAGGAGAGACACCCTGGCCCTGGGGGACAGGGTTATTTTCTGATGTGAAAAAAACAAATCAGTCCACAACAGATATTAGATGAACCTGGGCATGTTCCCATGAATGTGGGGGTCCTAACCCACGTCTATTTAGGTATCAAATATGGGAAAGTCAATAATATTGGACATAAGATACTTATGTATCAAATTACAACATCTGTCTAATGGTATATTTGTATCTTGTTTAAACTACAACTTAATGGCCAGGATTTTTTACACAGAATAATTCTGTTATTCACTTCAGTGATATATAATGATGTTTTTTGACACTTTCGCATTGTTCTTATAAACCCCCCCCCCCCCTCCTTTTTCCATCTTCCCTCTTTTTGGTAATGGGATCTTAATAATTTTCACAGTTTAACACACTATTATTATTTTTCATAAGTGATTCAGTCACGTACAATCTCACATATTTATTCACATTCAAATCACAGACAGCACCATTTTAATTATAATATATTTTTTCAAATTTCACAGTATTTATTTGATACACTTTTTTTGATATGATTGTTGATAGGATTATAATGACACATTAATAAAATAAATAGGATGAAATGGATAAAAATTCCTTTAGAATATTTCAATTGATTTAATATTATGAGCAATAAAATATATTACAGTTTATCTATAGGATCAAGGAGATATCTGAGATATAAATAGGTATTTAATTAAAAGATGATAGAGTATAGGAAATGTCGGTTTATAGCAATGACGTAATAGCTGTAATAAGAAATTATGTAACCTCTTTGTGTGTGTGGATATACAAGCCCGGAATTGACATATTGTTAATTAGGGACTGTGGGTTCATCTATAATGTTCCATTTACTTTCACATATATGTATATTAATACATCATGAATTATTCCCCTCTGAGTATGAATTCTAAGTATATTAAATGCTGTCCATTTGAAAGTATCATGATGTTAGATTTTGGAATATATACGTTGTCACATTGGTTTGGTTATTAGACATCCAGAGTACAGTGTCTCCTGTATGTACATAGAACTACACGGAGACATGATGATTAGACGCACCTGCATGCCCACGCTGAGGAGCAAATTAGTAATCACAGGAGGACGGAGCCGCTGAAACATGCGGCAACGGACTGGGGATTTGAAAATCTCCAGCCCGTATGATTGATTGGCCATGAAGATTGAAACAGGTTCTCATTGGCCCCCTCTCCTTATATTAGCTGAAGATGAGGCGGGCGCCGGACACTAGAGCCCTGACGAAGCTCTAACATAGAGTGAAAATAAGAATTTACTTACCGATAATTCTATTTCTCGGAGTCCGTAGTGGATGCTGGGGTTCCTGAAAGGACCATGGGGAATAGCGGCTCCGCAGGAGACAGGGCACAAAAGTAAAGCTTTCCGATCAGGTGGTGTGCACTGGCTCCTCCCCCTATGACCCTCCTCCAAGCCAGTTAGGTACTGTGCCCGGACGAGCGTACACAATAAGGGAGGAATTTTGAATCCCGGGTAAGACTCATACCAGCCACACCAATCACACCGTACAACTTGTGATCAAAACCAGTTAACAGTATGATAACAGAGGAGCCTCTGAAAGATGGCTTCTTAACAATAACCCGAATTAGTTAACAATAACTATGTACAATTATTGCAGATAATCCGCACTTGGGATGGGCGCCCAGCATCCACTACGGACTCCGAGAAATAGAATTATCGGTAAGTAAATTCTTATTTTCTCTATCGTCCTAGTGGATGCTGGGGTTCCTGAAAGGACCATGGGGATTATACCAAAGCTCCCAAACGGGCGGGAGAGTGCGGATGACTCTGCAGCACCGAATGAGAGAACTCCAGGTCCTCCTTAGCCAGAGTATCAAATTTGTAAAATTTTACAAACGTGTTCTCCCCTGACCACGTAGCTGCTCGGCAAAGTTGTAATGCCGAGACCCCTCGGGCAGCCGCCCAAGATGAGCCCACCTTCCTTGTGGAGTGGGCCTTTACAGATTTAGGCTGTGGCAGGCCTGCCACAGAATGTGCAAGTTGGATTGTGCTACAGATCCAACGAGCAATCGTCTGCTTAGACGCAGGAGCACCCATCTTGTTGGGTGCATACAATATAAACAACGAGTCAGATTTTCTGACTCCAGCTGTCCTTGCAATATATATTTTTAATGCTCTGACAACGTCCAGTAACTTGGAGTCCTCCAAGTCACTTGTAGCCGCAGGCACTACAATAGGCTGGTTCAGATGAAATGCTGACACCACCTTAGGGAGAAAATGCGGACGAGTCCGCAGTTCTGCCCTGTCCGAATGGAAAATCAGATATGGGCTTTTGTAAGATAAAGCTGCCAGTTCTGACACTCTCCTGGCCGAAGCCAGGGCTAGTAACATGGTCACTTTCCATGTGAGATATTTTAAATCCACCTTTTTTAGTGGTTCAAACCAATGAGATTTTAGAAATTCCAAAACCACATTGAGATCCCACGGTGCCACTGGAGGCACCACAGGAGGCTGTATATGCAGCACTCCCTTAACAAAAGTCTGGACTTCAGGAACTGAAGCCAATTCTTTTTGAAAGAAAATCGACAGGGCCGAAATTTGAACCTTAATAGATCCCAATTTGAGACCCATAGACAATCCTGATTGCAGGAAATGTAGGAATCGACCCAGTTGAAATTCCTCCGTCGGAGCACTCCGATCCTCGCACCACGCAACATATCTTCGCCAAATGCGGTGATAGTGTTGCACGGTTACTTCCTTCCTTGCTTTAATCAAAGTAGGAATGACTTCTTCCGGCATGCCTTTTTCCTTTAGGATCCGGCGTTCAACCGCCATGCCGTCAAACGCAGCCGCGGTAAGTCTTGAAACAGACAGGGACCCTGCTGAAGCAAGTCCCTCCTTAGAGGTAGAGGCCACGGATCTTCCGTGATCATCTCTTGAAGTTCCGGGTACCAAGTCCTTCTTGGCCAATCCGGAACCACTAGTATCGTTCTTACGCCTCTTTGCCGTATAATTCTCAATACTTTTGGTATGAGAGGCAGAGGAGGAAACACATACACCGACTGGTACACCCAAGGCGTTACCAGCGCGTCCACAGCTATTGCCTGCGGATCTCTTGACCTGGCGCAATACCTGTCCAGTTTTTTGTTGAGGCGAGACGCCATCATGTCCACCATTGGTCTTTCCCAACGGGTTACCAGCATGTGGAAGACTTCCGGATGAAGTCCCCACTCTCCCGGGTGAAGGTCGTGTCTGCTGAGGAAGTCTGCTTCCCAGTTGTCCACTCCCGGGATGAACACTGCTGACAGTGCTATCACATGATTCTCTGCCCAGCGAAGAATCCTTGCAGCTTCTGCCATTGCACTCCTGCTTCTTGTGCCGCCCTGTCTGTTCACATGGGCGACTGCCGTGATGTTGTCCGACTGGATCAACACCGGTTTTCCTTGAAGCAGAGGTTCTGCCTGGCTTAGAGCATTGTAGATTGCTCTTAGTTCCAGAATGTTTATGTGAAGAGACGTTTCCAGGCTCGTCCACACTCCCTGGAAGTTTCTTCCTTGTGTGACTGCTCCCCAGCCTCTCAGGCTGGCGTCCGTGGTCACCAGGATCCAATCCTGTATGCCGAATCTGCGGCCCTCCAATAGATGAGCACTCTGCAACCACCACAGAAGAGATACCCTTGTCCTTGGAGACAGGGTTATCCGCTGGTGCATCTGAAGATGCGACCCTGACCATTTGTCTAACAGATCCCTCTGGAAAATTCGTGCATGGAATCTGCCGAATGGAATTGCTTCGTAAGAAGCCACCATTTTTCCCAGGACTCTTGTGCATTGATGTACAGACACCTTTCCTGGTTTTAGGAGGTTCCTGACAAGCTCGGACAACTCCTTGGCTTTTTCCTCCGGGAGAAAAACCTTTTTCTGAACCGTGTCCAGAATCATCCCTAGGAACAGCAGACGAGTTGTCGGCATTAACTGGGATTTTGGAATATTCAGAATCCAGCCGTGCTGTTTTAGCACTTCTTGAGACAGTGCTAATCCCCTCTCTAGCTGTTCTCTGGACCTTGCCCTTATTAGTAGATCGTCCAAGTATGGGATAATTAATACGCCTTTTCTTCGAAGAAGAATCATCATCTCGGCCATTACCTTTGTAAAGACCCGAGGTGCCGTGGACAATCCGAACGGCAGCGTCTGAAACTGATAGTGACAGTTTTGTACAACGAACCTGAGGTACCCCTGGTGTGAGGGGTAAATTGGAACGTGGAGGTACGCATCCTTGATGTCCAAGGACACCATAAAGTCCCCTTCTTCCAGGTTCGCTATCACTGCTCTGAGTGACTCCATTTTGAACTTGAACTTCTTTATGTACAGGTTCAAGGACTTCAGATTTAGAATAGGTCTTACCGAGCCGTCCGGCTTCGGTACCACAAATAGAGTGGAATAATACCCCTTTCCCTGTTGTAGAAGAGGTACCTTGACTATCACCTGCTGAGAGTACAGCTTGTGAATGGCTTCCAAAACCGTCTCCCTTTCGGAGGGGGACGTTGGTAAAGCAGACTTCAGGAAACGGCGAGGCGGATCTGTCTCTAGTTCCAACCTGTACCCCTGAGATATTATCTGCAGGATCCAGGGATCTACCTGCGAGTGAGCCCACTGCGCGCTGAAATGCTTGAGACGACCGCCCACCGCCCCCGAGTCCGCTTGAGAAGCCCCAGCGTCATGCTGAGGCTTTTGTAGAAGCGGGGGAGGGCTTCTGTTCCTGGGAAGGAGCTGCCTGTTGGTGTCTCTTCCCCCTTCCTCTGCCTCGTGGCAGATATGAATATCCCTTTGCTCTCTTGTTTTTAAAGGAACGAAAGGACTGCTGTTGAAAAGTCGGTGTCTTTTTCTGTTGGGGAGTAGCTTGAGGTAAAAAGGTGGATTTCCCGGCTGTAGCCGTGGCCACCAAATCTGATAGACCGACTCCAAATAACTCCTCCCCTTTATACGGCAAAACTTCCATATGCCGTTTTGAGTCCGCATCGCCTGACCACTGTCGCGTCCATAAACTTCTTCTGGCCGAAATGGACATAGCACTTACCCGTGATGCCAGTGTGCAGATATCCCTCTGTGCATCACGCATATAAAGAAATGCATCCTTTATTTGCTCTAAAGACAGTAAAACATTGTCCCTATCCAGGGTATCAATATTTTCAATCAGGGACTCTGACCAAACTACTCCAGCACTGCACATCCAGGCTGACGCTATAGCTGGTCGTAGTATAACACCTGTATGTGTGTATATACTTTTTTGGATATTTTCCATCCTCCTATCTGTTGGATCTTTAAGTGCGGCCGTCTCAGGAGAGGGTAACGCCACTTGTTTAGATAAGCGTGTGAGCGCCTTATCCACCCTAGGAGGTGTTTCCCAGCGCGCCCTAACCTCTGACGGGAAAGGGTATAAAGCTAATAACTTCTTTGAAATTAGCATCTTTTTATCGGGGGCAACCCACGCTTCATCACATACATCATTTAGTTCTTCTGATTCAGGAAAAACTATAGGTAGTTTTTTCACACCCCACATAATACCCTGTTTAGTGGTACCAGTAGTATCAGCTAAATGTAACGCCTCCTTCATTGCCAAAATCATATAACGTGCGGCCCTACTGGAAAATACGGTTGATTCGTCACCGTCGCCACTGGAATCAGTGCCTGTGTCTGGGTCTGTGTCGACCGACTGAGGCAAAGGGCGTTTTACAGCCCCTGACGGTGTTTGAGGCGCCTGGACAGGCACTAACTGATTGTCCGGCCGTCTCATGTCGACAAATGACTGCTTTAGCGTGTTGACACTATCCCGTAATTCCATAAATAAAGGCATCCATTCTGGTGTCGACCCCCTAGGAGGTGACATCCCCATATTTGGCAATTGCTCCGCCTCCACACCAATATCGTCCTCATACATGTCGACACACACGTACCGACACACAGCAGACACACAGGGAATGCTCTTAACGAAGACAGGACCCCACTAGCCCTTTGGGGAGACAGAGGGAGAGTTTGCCAGCACACACCAAAAGCGCTATATATGACAGGGATAGCCTTATAATAAGTGCTCCCTGTATAGCTGCTTTTATAATATAATTTTTGCCACTATTTTGCCCCCCCTCTCTTGTTTTACCCTGTTTCTGTAGTGCAGTGCAGGGGAGAGACCTGGGAGCCGTCCTGACCAGCGGAGCTGTGTAAGGAAAATGGCGCTGTGTGCTGAGGAGATAGGCCCCGCCCCTTTTCCGGCGGGCTCGTCTCCCGCTCTTTAGTGTATTCTGGCAGGGGTTAAATATCTCCATATAGCCCCGGAGGCTATATGTGAGGTATTTTTTAGCCAAATAGGTTTTCATTTGCCTCCCAGGGCGCTCCCCTCCCAGCGCCCTGCACCCTCAGTGACTGCCGTGTGAAGTGTGCTGAGAGGAAAATGGCGCACAGCTGCAGTGCTGTGCGCTACCTTTAGAAGACTGAGGAGTCTTCTGCCGCCGATTCTGGACCTCTTCATGTTTCAGCATCTGCAAGGGGGCCGGCGGCGAGGCTCCGGTGACCATCCAGGCTGTACCTGTGATCGTCCCTCTGGAGCTGATGTCCAGTAGCCAAGAAGCCAATCCATCCTGCACGCAGGTGAGTTCACTTCTTCTCCCCTAAGTCCCTCGTTGCAGTGATCCTGTTGCCAGCAGGACTCACTGTAAAATAAAAAACCTAAGCTAAACTTTCTCTAAGCAGCTCTTTAGGAGAGCCACCTAGATTGCACCCTTCTCGGCCGGGCACAAAAATCTAACTGGCTTGGAGGAGGGTCATAGGGGGAGGAGCCAGTGCACACCACCTGATCGGAAAGCTTTACTTTTGTGCCCTGTCTCCTGCGGAGCCGCTATTCCCCATGGTCCTTTCAGGAACCCCAGCATCCACTAGGACGATAGAGAAAAGCGCATAGGGATTAGCCGTGCGCCGCTAGATAGAATCAAATGTAATTAGTTAAAATTGTATTCCATTGTACTACCTGTCAACCGTATTGTTTTGCATGTGTATGTTACACTCAGGCGTGTAGTGATATTAGCCAGTGCAGTGCGGTGCCATGTGGTAGCACGCAACACAGACAGCCCCGCTTCCTACACATGCCCGCGGCATTTGACAAAAGAGATTAGGATCTTGCCTACTGTGTATATAGCTATAGGACACTGCATGCAAGTACTGTTATTACCAAGGAGCAGATAACTGTCCTATATTATCACTAGACTTACGTAACAGCTCTCTAATTGCCCTATAGTGTATATATACTGTGATCAGATCCAATCTCTGGTTTTCTGACATATGTCCGTGACATCTGGGAATAAAGACCAGGATCTCACTGACCGTGAATTCAGCCACAGGATATTTATTGCGAGTACTGTCATTACAAAGGAGTATATAACTGCCCTGTGTTATTACTACACCTATGTGATAGCTTTAAAACTGCCCCATAACCTATATATATGAGGGATGTGGAATGCAACATGGGCATGAGCATAACATAGACATAATCTGATACCAGCTGAATACGAACGCATTATCTCTTTTGAGGGGCATACAATACACAAATACATATATAAATCAAGCAGGGAATAAGAGTAATTGATAATTGTGTATTGAACTATAGGATATCAAGTACGATTACTGTTAGTACAGAGGAGCATTTAATTGTCCTATGTTACTACTACACGTATAGAACAGCTCTTGACTTGCCCCAAAGTATATATAAATGGGAGGGTAATGGAACGTCATATTGGCATGCGCTTATTACAAATATAATTGGATATTAGCTGAATACAGACGTACTACCTTCTATTAGGGGCATATAGCACATAAACATATAACAATTTAAGTAGGGGAATATGATTTGATCCCTCTCTAAATGGTATGTGTATGATCAACGTGTAGTGTTATTAGTTCAAAAGGCTGCATATTATAATCAATAAACTTCACATGCATGCACTGTACATACATATGAATGTTTAGATGTAGGAAAGATTTCTAATGTGCTTTCTGCCCACAATAAGAAACCATCTATAACTATATTCCATTTGGAAGGAGATACTGCAGACCTCCATTGATAAGATAGTATAGTTACAACACAGCAAGATATTTTGCTCAAATAAAGTAACATTTGTATCGAGATAACATTCTGGCACTAAATAGTAGTGGCCATATACAATCAGGAGCAAATATTGTTTATAATAACACAATAAGGTTGTTACAGGTTCATGAAGAATTTCATTATTAATTAGGGATTATTATACTAATAATAAAGAATACATACACAGATATATATATATATATATATATCCCAATTTTTTCTTAGGAATATAGCAGTGGAATACTATGTGTACATAAAACATAAATAAATGACAAGCGGCACACGGCTTTGATTTTAATCTTCTTTATTATTTGACACCAGGACAAATAAATTCTTTTTCTTTATTTGTCCATTTTTCTGATTCACGTCTATTATTCTTTATTGTTTTATATTTCACTTTTACGGCCCATTTTAGGGTCTTAATACTTCATATGGGACATTAATAAAGTTGACATATTCCATATGGGTATTGGTAGGTACTATGAATTAAGTGTCTATATATATATATATATATATATACATATATATACATACATACATACATATACATACATACATACATACATACATACATATATAAAAGTATAGAGACACAGATCTAATATCAAGAATCTTTGTTGGTCTTGGGAGAGAGTGCACCCAGAGAAATTGATCCCCTTTTCCCTACCCTGTTTATTTTCTGATGTATTTGTAGATGGGATCCGGACCACTTGTCCAGAAGGTCCCACTGAAATGTCCTTGCATGGAACCTGCCGAAGGGGATGGCCTCGTAGGCTGCCACCATTTTTCCCAGAACTCGAGTGCATTGATGAACAGACACTCTTTTTGGTTTTAGCAGATCTCTGACCATGTTCTGAAGGTCCTGGGCTTTTTCCAATGGGAGAAAAACCCTCTTTTGTTCCGTGTCCAGAATCATGCCTAGGAATGATAGCCGAGTCGTTGGAACCAATTGAGACTTTGGCAGATTGAGAATCCAACTGTGCTGTTGCAGCACTCTCAGGGAGAGCGACACGCTCTTCAGCAATTGATCTCTCGATCTCGCCTTTATCAGGAGATCGTCCAAGTATGGGATAATTGTGACTCCCTGCCTGCGCAGGAGCACCATCATCTCCGCCATCACCTTGATGAAAATCCTCGGGGCCTTGGAAAGCCCAAACGGCAACGTCTGAAACTGGTAATGACAGTCCTGTATAGCGAATCTCAGGTACTCCTGATGAGGGGGATATATGGGGACATGAAGGTATGCATCCTTTATGTCTAGTGACACCATAAAATCCCTCCCTTCCAGACTGGATATTACAACTCGGAGCGATTCCATCTTGAATTTGAACTTTTTCAAGTACAGGTTTAGGGATTTTAGATTTAAAATGGGTCTGACCGAACCATCCGGCTTCGGGACCACGAACAGGGTTGAATAGTACCCTTTTCCCTGTTGGACCAGGGGAACCTTGACAATCACTTGCTGTTGACACAGCTTTTGAATTGCAGCTAACACTACTTCCCTCTCCGGGGGTGAAGCTGGCAAGGCCGACTTGAAAAATCGTCGAGGGGGCACCTCTTCGAATTCCAGCTTGTAGCCTTGGGAAACAATTTCCATCGCCCAAGGATCCACGTCTGAAAGAACCCAGATCTGGCTGAAAAGTCAAAGACGTGCCCCCACTGGTGCGGACTCCCTCAGTGGAGCCCCAGTGTCATGCAGTGGATTTTGTAGAAGCCGGGGAGGACTTCTGCTCCTGGGAACTAGCCGAAGCAGGCGTTCTCTTTCCTCTACCCTTACCTCTGGCAAGGAAGGAGGAGCCCCGACCTCTTCTGGACTTATGCGACCGAAAGGACTGCATCTCATACTGTGGAGTTTTCTTTTGCTGTTGGGGAACAAAAGGTAAAAAGGTAGATTTACCCATGGTAGCTGTGGAAACCAGGTCCGCGAGTCCATCCCCAAACAACACTTCACCCTTGTAAGGTAAAACCTCCATATGCTTCTTTGAGTCTGCATCACCCGTCCATTGGCGGGTCCATAGAGCTCGTCTCGCAGAAATAGCCATGGCATTGGCTCTGGAACACAGCAGCCCAACGTCTCTTTGAGCGTCCCTCATATATAAGACTGCATCTTTAATGTGGGCTAAGGTCAATAAAATGGTATCCCTGTCCAGGGTATCAAGGTCAGCTGACAAGGTATCTGTCCACGCTGCAACTGCACTACACACCCATGCCGATGCTATTGCCGGTCTGAGCAAAGCACCTGTATGCGCATAAATAGACTTTAAAGTAGTTTCCTGTCTGCGATCAGCAGGATCCTTGAGAGCTGCCGTGTCCGGAGACGGTAGCGCCACCTTCTTGGACAGGCGTGTTAAAGCCTTGTCCACCCTGGGAGAGGATTCCCAACGTACCCTGTCCTGTGCAGGGAAAGGATGCGCCATAAGAACCCTTTTGGGAATCTGCAGTTTTTTATCTGGAGTTTCCCAAGCCTTTTCAAATAACTCGTTAAGCTCATGGGATGGGGGAAAGGTTACCTCAGGTTTCTTTTCCTTATACATGCGCACCCTCATGTCAGGGACAGAGGGGTCATCAGTGATATGCAAAATATCTTTTATTGCAATAATCATATACTGAATACTTTTTGCCACCCTTGGGTGTAATTTTGCATCATCGTAGTCGACACTGGAGTCAGAATCCGTGTCGGTACCAGTGTCTGCTATTTGGGATAGGGGACGTTTTTGAGACCCAGAAGGGCCCTGTGACCCAGTCCAATCCGTGGATTGACTCCCTGCTTTTTCCCTGGACTCTGCTTTGTCCATTCTCTTATGTAATGAGGTCACACTTGCATTTAACATATGCCACATGTCCATCCAATCATGAGTCGGCGTTGCCGACGGAGACACACCACTCATCTGCTCCACCTCCTCCTTGGACGAGCCTTCCGCTTCAGACATGCCGACACGCACGTACCGACACCCCCACACACACAGGGATATATCTATTAGGGGACAATTCCCCAACAAGGCCCTTTGGAGAGACAGAGAGTATGCCAGCACACACCCAGTGCCAACTGACACTGGAATAAAAACCCAGATATAGAGCTTTTTATATGTATAATAAATGTGTATACACTCACTGCGCCTTACAAATGCCCCCCCCCCCCCCCCCCCTCTATCCGGCCCTCTGTCACCGTGTTCAGCAGGGGAGAGTCCGGGGAGCCAGCTTCTCTGCAGCGTTCTGTGGAGAAAATGGCGCTGGTTAGTGCTGAGGGATCAAGCTCCACCCCCTGAAGCGGCGGGCTTCGGTCCCGCTCCAATATACGAAAAATGGCGGGGGATTTTTTTCATTTACTGCCTCCGCCTAATGTACCCTGTTGCCATTCCAGAGGTTTATATTGCTGCCCAGGGCACCCCCTCCTGCACCCATCAGTGCCTTCAGTGTGTGTGTAGTGTGTGGGAGCAATGGCGCGCAGCGTTACCGCTGCGCGCTTACCTCAGTGAAGATCTGAAGTCTTCTGCCGCCTTGAAGTCTTCTTTTCTTCTTATACTCACCCGGCTTCTATCTTCCGGCTCTGCGAGGAGGACGGCGGCGCGGCTCTGGGACGAACGGCGGGGTGAGACCTGCGTTCCGACTCCCTCTGGAGCTAATGGTGTCGAGTAGCCTAAGAAGCAGAGCCTATCATTTAAGTAGGTCTGCTTCTCTCTCCTCAGTCCCACGATGCAGGGAGCCTGTTGCCAGCAGTGCTCCCTGAAAATAAAAAACCTAACAAAATTCTTTTTCAGAGAAACTCATGAGAGCTCCCCTGTAATGCACCCTATCTCCTCTGGTCTCCTCCTCCCGTCTATATCCCATGGTCCTTACGGAGTCCCCAGCATCCTCTAGGACGTAAGAGAAAGGGGGAGGAGGGGGGCCATATATGTCAACATGTACATCATATATCATAATCAGGTACATCATACTGACCGAAGTACGTGCAATCTAAATGAGGTATATCGCATACAGAACACTGACAGAGTTAAGGTTTCCAGTATAAAAGCTAATGTCAAGGAGCTCCAGTACAAAATAAAACCAAAGGCTATGAGCTTAAAGGAGGCCAATTAAGATTGCCAAATATAAGAATTTACTCACCGGTAATTCTATTTCTCGTAGTCCGTAGTGGATGCTGGGGAATCCGTAAGGACCATGGGGAATAGACGGGCTCCGCAGGAGACTGGGCACTCTAAAGAAAGATTCAGTACTATCTGGTGTGCACTGGCTCCTCCCTCTATGCCCCTCGTCCAGACCTCAGTTAAGGAAACTGTGCCCGGAAGAGCTGACATTACAAGGAAAGGATTTTGGAATCCAGGGTAAGACTCATACCAGCCACACCAATCACACTGTACAACTTGTGATAAACTTACCCAGTTAACAGTATGAACAACAACTGAGCATCACTCAACCGATGCTACATAACCATAACCCTTTGTTACGCAATAACTATATACACGTATTGCAGAAAGTCCGCACTTGGGACGGGCGCCCAGCATCCACTACGGACTACGAGAAATAGAATTACCGGTGAGTAAATTCTTATTTTCTCTAACGTCCTAGTGGATGCTGGGGACTCCGTAAGGACCATGGGGATTATACCAAAGCTCCCAAACGGGCGGGAGAGTGCGGATGACTCTGCAGCACCGAATGGGCAAACACCAGGTCCTCCTCAGCCAGGGTATCAAACTTGTAGAATTTTGCAAATGTGTTTGAACCCGACCAAGTAGCAGCTCGGCAAAGCTGTAATGCCGAGACCCCTCGGGCAGCCGCCCAAGAAGAGCCCACCTTCCTTGTGGAATGGGCTTCACTGATTTTGGATGCGGCAATCCAGCCGCAGAATGAGCCTGCTGAATCGTGCTACAGATCCAGCGAGCAATGGTTTGCTTTGAAGCAGGAGCACCCAGCTTGTTGGATGCATACAGGATAAACAGCGAGTCAGTTTTCCGGACTCCAGCCGTCCTGTCGACATATATCTTCAAAGCCCTGACTACATCAAGCAACTTGGAATCCTCCAAGTCACGAGTAGCCGCAGGCACCACAATGGGTTGGTTCAAATGAAAAGATGACACCACCTTTGGCAGAAACTGCGGACGAGTCCGCAATTCTGCCCTATCCATATGGAAAACCAGATAGGGGCTTTTACATGACAAAGCCGCCAATTCTGACACACGCCTAGCTGAAGCCAAGGCCAACAGCATGACCACTTTCCACGTGAGATACTTTAGCTCCACTGTCTTAAGTGGCTCAAACCAGTGGGATTTCAGGAAACCGAAGACCACGTTAAGATCCCAAGGTGCCACTGGTGGCACAAAAGGAGGCTGAATCTGCAGCACTCCCTTAACAAACGTCTGAACCTCAGGCAGTGAAGCCAGTTCTTTTTGAAAGAAAATGGATAGGGCCGAAATCTGGACCTTTATGGACCCTAATTTTAGGCCCATAGTCACACCTGACTGTAGGAAGTGCAGGAATCGACCCAGCTGGAATTCCTCTGTAGGGGCCTTCCTGGCCTCACACCAAGCAACATATTTTCGCCATATACGGTGATAATGTTTTGCTGTCACGTCCTTCCTAGCCTTTATCAGCGTAGGAATAACTGCATCCGGAATGCCCTTTTCTGCTAGGATCCGGCGATCAACCGCCATGCCGTCAAACGCAGCCGCGGTAAGTCTTGGAACAGACAGGGCCCCTGTTGCAACAGATCCTGTCTGAGAGGCAGAGGCCATGGGTCCTCTGTGAGCATTTCTTGCAGTTCCGGGTACCAAGTCCTTCTTGGCCAATCCGGAACAATGAGTATTGTTCTCAATCCTCTTTTTCTTACGATTCTCAGTACCCTGGGTATGAGAGGAAGAGGAGGAAACACATAGACCGACTGGAATACCCACGGTGTCACCAGTGCGTCCACAGCTATCGCCTGAGGGTCTCTTGACCTGGCGCAATACCTCTTTAATTTTTTGTTGAGGCGGGACGCCATCATGTCCACCTGTGGCAGTTCCCATCGATTTACAATCTGCGTGAAGACTTCTTGATGAAGTCCCCACTCTCCCGGGTGGAGGTCGTGTCTGCTGAGGAAGTCTGCTTCCCAGTTGTCCACTCCCGGAATGAACACTGCTGACAGTGCTTGCACGTGATTCTCCGCCCAACGAAGAATCCTGGTGGCTTCCGCCATTGCCACCCTGCTTCTTGTGCCGCCCTGGCGGTTTACATGAGCGACTGCCGTGATGTTGTCTGACTGAATCAGCACTGGTTGGTCTCGAAGCAGAGGCTCCGCTTGACTCAGGGCGTTGTATATGGCCCGTATCTCCAGGATATTTATGTGCAGACAAGTCTCCTGACTTGACCACAGCCCTTGGAAGTTTCTTCCTTGAGTGACTGCCCCCCACCCTCGGAGGCTTGCATCCGTGGTCACCAGGACCGAGTCCTGTATGCCGAATCTGCGGCCCTCGAGGAGGTGAGCACCTTGTAGCCACCAAAGAAGAGACACCCTGGCCCTGGAGGACAGGGTGATCATCCGATGCATCTGAAGATGCGATCCGGACCACTTGTCCAGCAGATCCCACTGAAAGATCCTCGCCACCATCTTTCCCAGGACTCGTGTGCAGTGATGCACCGACACCTGTTTTGGCTTTAGGAGGTCTCTGACCAGAGTCACAAGCTCCTGAGCCTTCTCCTCCGGGAGAAACACCTTCTTCTGGTCTGTGTCCAGAATCATGCCCAGGAAGGGCAGACGCGTCGCAGGAATCAGCTGCGACTTTGGAATGTTCAGAATCCAGCCGTGCTGATGCAACACTTCCTGAGAGTGTGCTACGCTGATCAGCAACTGCTCCCTGGACCTCGCCTTTATGAGGAGATCGTCCAAGTATGGGATAATTGTAACCCCTTGCTTCCGAAGGAGCACCATCATTTCCGCCATCACCTTGGTAAAAACTCTCGGTGCCGTGGACAGGCCAAACGGCAACGTCTGGAATTGGTAATGACAGTCCCGTACCACAAACCTGAGGTACTCCTGATGAGGTGGATAAATGGGGAAATGCAAGTAAGCATCCTTGATGTCCAGAGACAACATAAAATCCCCCCTTCCAGGCTTGCCATGACCGCTCTGAGCGATTCCATTTTGAACTTGAATTTCTTCAGATAAATGTTCAGGGATTTTAAATTTAAAATGGGTCTGACCGAACCGTCCGGTTTCGGTACCACAAACATAGTGGAATAGTAGCCCCTTCCCCGTTGAAGGGGGGGAACCTCTACCACCACCTGCTGGAGAAAAAGTTTGTGAATTGCCACCAACACTATCTCCCTTTCCATGGGGGAAGTTGGTAAGGCCGATTTTAGGTAACGGTGAGGGGGCGTCACCTCGAATTCCAGCTTGTATCCCTGAGACACAACTTGTATAGCCCAAGGATCCACCTGTGAGCGAACCCACTGGTGGCTGAAATTTCGGAGACGCGCCCCCACTGCTCCTGGCTCCGCCTGTGGAGCCCCAGCATCATGCGGTGGATTTAGTGGAAGCCGGGGAAGACTTTTGTTCCTGGGAACTAGCTGCATGGTGCAGCTTTTTTCCTCTAACCCTGCCTCTGGCAAGAAAGGACGCACCTCTGACCTTCTTGCTCTTCTGAGAACGAAAGGACTGCATTTGGTAATACGGTGCTTTCTTAGGTTGTGGAGGGACATAAGGCAAGAAATTTGACTTGCCAGCCGTAGCTGTGGAAACTAGGTCCGAGAGACAGTCCCCAAACAATTCCTCACCCTTATAAGGTAAAACCTCCATGTGTTTTTTAGAGTCGGTATCCCCTGTCCATTGCCGAGTCCATAAGACCCTTCTGGCAGAAATGGACATTGCGTTAACTCTAGAGCCCAGCAGGCAAATGTCCCTCTGGGCATCCCGCATATATAGGACCGCGTCCTTGATATGTGCCAGGGTCAGTAGAACAGTGGGGGTCATTCCGAGTTGTTCGCTCGTTATTTTTTTCTCGCAACGGAGCGATTAGTCGCTAATGCGCATGCGCAATGTCCGCAGTGCGACTGCGCCAAGTAAATTTGCTATGCAGTTAGGTATTTTACTCACGGCATTACGAGGTTTTTTCTTCGTTCTGGCGATCGGAGTGTGATTGACAGGAAGTGGGTGTTTCTGGGCGGAAACTGGCCGTTTTATGGGTGTGTGTGAAAAAACGCTGCCGTTTCTGGGAAAAACGCGGAGTGGCTGGAGAAACGGAGGAGTGTCTGGCCGAACGCTGGGTGTGTTTGTGACGTCAAACCAGGAACGACAAGCACTGAACTGATCGCAGATGCCGAGTAAGTCTGAAGCTACTCAGAAACTGCTAAGAAGTGTCTATTCGCAATTCTGCTATTCTTTCGTTCGCAATTTTGATAAGCTAAGATTCACTCCCAGTAGGCGGCGGCTTAGCGTGTGCAAAGCTGCTAAAAGCAGCTTGCGAGCGAACAACTCGGAATGACCCCCAGTGTCCCTGTCCAGGGTATCTATCTCCTCAGACAAGAGTATCCGTCCATGCAGCTACCGCACTACACATCCAGGCCGAAGCAATTGCTGGCCTCAGCAGTGTGCCAGAATGTGTATAAACAGACTTCAGGATAGCTTCCTGCTTTCTATTCGCAGGATCCTTTAGGGCGGCCGTATCCGGAGACGGCAGGGCCACCTTCTTAGACAAGCGTGTCAACGCCTTGTCTACCCTAGGGGAGGATTCCCAGCGTAACCTGTCCGTTGGCGGGAAAGGATACGCCATAAGTAATCTCTTGGAAACTATCACCTTCCTGTCAGGGGAATCCCACGCTTTTTCACATAATTCATTTAATTCATGTGAAGGGGGAAAAGTCACTTCATGCTTTTTCTCCCCATACATATAAATCCTCTTGTCAGGGACAGGATTTTCCTCAGAAATGTGTAATACATCCTTCATTGCTACAATCATGTAGCGGATGGCTTTAGTCATTTTAGGCTGCAACTTTGCCTCATCGTCATTGACACTGGAGTCAGATTCCGTGTTGACATCTGTGTCAACTATCTGGGATAGTGTGCGCTTTTGAGACCCTGACGGCCTCTGCGCTGTAGGATCAGGCATGGGTTGAGACCCTGACTGTCCCACGGTTACAGTTTTATCCAATCTGTTATGCAAGGAGTTTACATTATCATTTAACACCTTCCACATATCCATCCAATCAGGTGTCGGCACCGTCGGCGGCGACACCACACTCCGCTGCACTTGTTCTGCCTCCACGTATCCTTCCTCATCAAACATGTCGACACAGGCGTACCGACACACAGCACACACACAGGGAATGCTCTGACTGAGGACAGGACCCCACAAAGGCTTTTGGGGAGACAGAGAGAGAGTATGCCAGCACACACCCCAGCGCTATATAACCCAGGGATTACACTGTACCTTAGTGTTTACCCTGTAGCTGCTGTTAATATATCTCTGCGCCTAAATTTATGTGCCCCCCCTCTCTTTTTTTACCCTCTAATGCACCTGTATACTGCAGGGGAGAGCCTGGGGAGCGTCCTTCCAGCGGAGCTGTGAAGAGAAAATGGCGCTGGTGTGCTGAGGAAGAAGGCCCCGCCCCCTCAGCGGCGGGCTTCTGTCTCGCTTTAATGTGTAAAAAATGGCGGGGGCTCGGGCATATATACAGTCCCCGACTATATATGTCTCTTTTTGCCAAAAAGGTACTTAATTGCTGCCCAGGGCGCCCCCCCCCCCCCCCTGCGCCCTGCACCCTACAGTGACCGGAGTGTGTAAGTGTGCTGTGGGAGCAATGGCGCACAGCTGCAGTGCTGTGCGCTACCTTAAGTGAAGACAGGAGTCTTCAGCCGCCGATTTCGACGTCTTCATGATTCTGCTGCTTTTGTTCTTCTGGCTCTGCGAGGGGGACGGCGGCGCGGCTCCGGGAACGGACGATCAAGGTTAGGTACCTGTGTTCGATCCCTCTGGAGCTAATGGTGTCCAGTAGCCTAAGAAGCGCTACATAGCTGCCGTGAGTAGGTTTGCTTCACTCCCCTCAGTCCCTCGTAGCAGAGAGTCTGTTGCCAGCAGAAGCTCTCTGAAAATAAAAAAACCTGACAAAATACTTTCTTTCTAGCAAGCTCAGGAGAGCCCACTAGAAGCACCCAGCTCTGGCCGGGCACAGATTCTAACTGAGGTCTGGAGGAGGGGCATAGAGGGAGGAGCCAGTGCACACCAGATAGTACTAAATCTTTCTTTAGAGTGCCCAGTCTCCTGCGGAGCCCGCTATTCCCCATGGTCCTTACGGAGTCCCCAGCATCCACTAGGACGTTAGAGAAACTACAGCTACTTATTCAAAATGGTAAATTATGGTGTTTGTGCCCACTTTGCCTGTGTATTTCATGCCCAAAACAGCATTGGGCCAAGCAAAATACAAGTGGGTCATATGTAAGTGACCACCCTCTGTTGATTTCAGGTGTCAAATTTGTGACCCAAGGCTAGTTAACCCTTGCAAAACTACAGCTACTTATTCAAAATGGTAAAATATGGTGTTTGTGCCCACTTTGCCAGTGTATTTCATGCCCAAAACAGCGTTGGGCCAAACAAAATACAAGTGGGTCATATGTAAGTGACCACCCTCTGTTGATTTCAGGTGTCAAATTTGTGGCCCAAGACTAGTTAACCCTTGCAAAACTACAGCTACTTATTCAAAATGGTAATTTATAAAATGGTGTTTGTGCCCACTTTGCCAGTATATTTCATGCCCAAAAGAGCATTGGGCCAAGCAAAATACAAGTGGGTCATATGTAAGTGACCACGCTTTGTTGATTTCAGGTGTCAAATTTGTGGCCCAAGACTGGTTAACCCTTGCAAAACTACAGCTACTTATTCAAAATGGTAAAATATGGTGTATGTGCCCACTTTGCCAGTGTATTTCATGCCCAAAACAGCGTTGGGCCAGGCAAAATACAAGTGGGTCATATGTAAGTGACCACCCTTTGTTGATTTCAGGAGTCAAATTTGTGGCCCAAGACTAGTTAACCCTTGCAAAACTACAGCTACTTATTCAAAATGGTAAAATATGGTGTATGTGCCCACTTTGCCAGTGTATTTCATGCCCAAAACAGCATTGGGCCAGGCAAAATACAAGTGGGTCACATGCATGTGACCACTCTCTGTTGATTTCAGGGGTCAAATTTGTGACCCAAGACTAGTTAACCCTTGCAAAACTACAGCTACTTATTCAAAATGGTAAAATATGGTGTGTGTGCACACTTTGCCAGTGTATTTCATGCCCAAAACAGCGTTGGGCCAAACAAAATACAAGTGGGTCATATGTAAGTGACCACCCTCTGTTGATTTCAGGTGTCAAATTTGTGGCCCAAGACTAGTTAACCCTTGCAAAACGACAGCTACTTATTCAAAATGGTAATTTAGAAAATGGTGTTTGTGCCCACTTTGCCAGTATATTTCATGCCCAAAACAGCGTTGGGACAAGCAAAATACAAGTGGGTCATATGTAAGTGACCACGCTTTGTTGATTTCAGGAGTCAAATTTGTGGCCCAAGACTGGTTAACCCTTGCAAAACTACAGCTACTTATTCAAAATGGTAAAATATGGTGTATGTGCCCACTTTGCCAGTGTATTTCATGCCCAAAACAGCGTTGGGCCAGGCAAAATACAAGTGGGTCATATGTAAGTGACCAACCTCTGTTGATTTCAGGAGTCAAATTTGTGGCCCAAGACTAGTTAACCCTTGCAAAACTACAGCTACTTATTCAAAATGGTAAATTATGGTGTTTGTGCCCACTTTGCCAGTGTATTTTATGGCCAAAACAGCGTTGGGCCAAGCAAAATACAAGTGGGTCATATGCAAGGGACCCTACTCTGTTGATTTCAGGTGTCAAATTTGTGACACAAGACTCATTAACCCTTGCAAAACTGAATGATCTGAATAAGAAGCTGGAGTTCGAATAAGAAGTGAATAAGAAGCTAGAGCTTGAATAAGAAGTGAATAAGAAGCTGGCCGAATAAGAAGCTAACTTCAGCCTCGTGTATAATAGCCATGCTGTACAAGCTGTAAGCGGAGGAAGAGGGACAGGTGAGTGTACCACAGGGGACCAGCACAGCATGGAGGCTGCGGGCAGACATCCACACAGCAATAACAGCAGGGGATGGGGGTGATAAATACAGCCCCTAACTTGATAGCGCAGGAAATGAAGCCGATAGGTCACACACTCTGTACTAGCTGTAGCTGCGTCTGTACGCATAACCAGGACCTACGGATTTCCCGACGCCTCCGCCGCAGCAGCTCCTTTGTTCTGTACTGCTTCCAGAAGCCAGTCCTCCACGTATTCCTTCTAGTCTCTAACACGACCTCTCTATGGTACCAGGTCCCTCCCCCCTGACGTCACTGCGCCACTGGCTGCGCCCGTTACGATTTGAACTATTTGAACGGTTTGGGCGGGAGCGGATGGACCTCTAGTGCCGGGGAGACAGAAACATCAACGGGGACGTGCGGAGTCGGGAAACCGGCCCCGTTGTAGGTGAGAGTCGGGCTTTCGGCAGCTGGTTGTCAGTCCCTATGGTGTTGGGGATGGAGATGTATCTATCCTGGAGACTATCCCCCGTGCTACAGCACGGGGTTTTTTCATCTCCTCTGTAGGGCCTGGCATGTCATCACTGGCGTCTGATGAGCGCTCGGGGCTTGTGTACCATGTATGTATGTATGTATGTATGTATGTATGTATGTGTGTGTTATACCCACAGTGCATGTGTGTGTGTTATACCCACAGTGCATGTGTGTGTGTTATACCCACAGTGCATGTGTGTGTGTTATACCCACAGTGCATGTGTGTGTGTGTTATACCCGCAGTGCATGTGTGTGTTATACCCACAGTGCATGTATGTGTGTGTTATACCCACAGTGCATGTATGTGTGTGTTATACCCACAGTGCATGTATGTGTGTGTTATACCCACAGTGCATGTATGTGTGTGTTATACCCACAGTGCGTGTATGTGTGTGTTATACCCACAGTGCGTGTATGTGTGTGTTATACCCACAGTGCGTGTATGTGTGTTATACCCACAGTGCGTGTATGTGTGTTATACCCACAGTGCGTGTATGTGTTATACCCACAGTGCGTGTATGTGTGTTATACCCACAGTGCGTGTATGTGTGTTATACCCACAGTGCGTGTATGTGTGTTATACCCACAGTGCGTGTATGTGTGTTATACCCACAGTGCGTGTATGTGTGTTATACCCGCACAGTGCGTGTATGTGTGTTATACCCGCACAGTGCGTGTATGTGTGTTATACCCGCACAGTGCGTGTATGTGTGTTATACCCGCACAGTGCGTGTATGTGTGTTATACCCGCACAGTGCGTGTATGTGTGTTATACCCGCACAGTGCCTGTATGTGTGTTATACCCACAGTGCCTGTATGTGTGTTATACCCGCACAGTGCCTGTATGTGTGTTATACCCGCACAGTGCCTGTATGTGTGTTATACCCGCACAGTGCCTGTATGTGTGTTATACCCGCACAGTGCCTGTATGTGTGTTATACCCGCACAGTGCCTGTATGTGTGTTATACCCGCACAGTGCCTGTATGTGTGTTATACCCGCACAGTGCCTGTATGTGTGTTATACCCGCACAGTGCCTGTATGTGTGTTATACCCGCACAGTGCCTGTATGTGTGTTATACCCGCACAGTGCCTGTATGTGTGTTATACCCGCACAGTGCCTGTATGTGTGTTATACCCGCACAGTGCCTGTATGTGTGTTATACCCGCACAGTGCCTGTATGTGTGTTATACCCGCACAGTGCCTGTATGTGTGTTATACCCGCACAGTGCCTGTATGTGTGTTATACCCGCACAGTGCCGCTGCAATTCTGTTGCTACTGCTGGTGGCTGGCTGGGGAGAGTGGGCTGCTGCTGGTGGCTGGCTGGGGAGAGTGGGCTGTGGCTGGCTGGCTGGGGAGAGTGGGCTGTGGCTGGCTGGCTGGGGAGAGTGGGCTGTGGCTGGCTGGCTGGGGAGAGTGGGCGGCTGGCTGGCTGGCTGGGGAGAGAGAAGTACTGTGCCATATGTGCACGCTTGTATGTTGCTGGTTAGGTTTCATGCACCCCACATTGTCTGTGATTGCTGTTGCCACTGTTCAATGCTTCTAAGTAAAATTAGGTGGTAGCAGTATTAGGCGCTAATCCCAAATGACAAACTAAACAATGAACAAATGTATGAGTTCACAATCACGCAACACCCATATATCAAATAGTGGGGTACATTCCTTATTAATACTTGAAGAATTCAAGCATGTAGAGAGAGCTCTGATTTCCTCTTGGATCAGCGGACACTTATCAGGATTTCCAGTCGTCCAATATCATAAAAAACAAGAGGTGGAGAGCATCTCGTGTAACACCGTTTTATGCTTTTACCACAATTTTTCATAAAAAACATCTAAAACATATCTCCTTATCAAATAAAACCAGAGCACATGCAGCCGGTGCACAGCTAAACTGAGTGTAAGAATGGATAATTACCAGATGGTCAGAGGAAACAGTCCTCAGTACAGCAAGTGTCTTAAATACCAGTCAGCCTCCCGGGAAATGGCGTTCTGGATTTTTGCGGCAATCACCTCTCCCACAGACATCAAGATGTCACCTCCAACTGCGCCAATGCGTTTCAGGCCTTTCTAGGCCCTTTTTCAAGGCAGATGATCTGGTATTTAAGACACTTGCTGTACTGAGGACTCTGTTTCCTCTGACCAATACTGCTACCACCTAATTTTACTTAGAAGTCTGTTTTTTGGGGAGTGGGAGACACCCCTTTTTGGTGGATACAGTTTAGGCAGCCATCTTTGCGCATTTGTTAGGTGCTCCATTTTTTCTTTCACTGTTCAATGCTGTTATACTTTATATGTGCTGCTAGTGGCTGTTGTGTATTTTGGTGACATGTAGGGCTCAGTTCAATTAGGGCAGGGCTGGCCAAACCAGTCCTCGAGATCTACCAACAGTTCACATTTTCCAGACCATCTAGCTGGTGCACAGGTGTAATCATTACTAATTAAGATGTGCTGCATTCATTCCTAACTGACAATTCTACAGATCTCCTGGAAAACATGAACTGTTGGTAGATCTCGAGGACCGGTTTGGCCAGCCCTGAATTAGGGGTTGAGTTTATGTTGCAACTGCATAGAAACGCTGGCAGTGCAACTCGACCCCTTTTGCTGCATGATCTCGCAGTGGACTCCCTCTTTTGTATGGTGCTCTGTGGGTCCGCAGACAAAAATTGGATCTATTGCCACTGTAAGTGCAGAATATCGTGTACTTATGGTGTATACACATGCATTAGATACCTGGTTGATCGGTTTAATGGCTCATGATCAGCCAGGCGGTGTTTGTTGTGACCACTGTGAGTGGGTGGTAAGAGGGCTCCTCTATGGGGATCAGAAGGTAGCATGTGCAGCACCTACGATTTGAAGTAACTTTCCTTGCGACTTTGACTAGATAGTCCTATTCGCAAGGATAAATCGCACCGTGTGTATACACCTTTAGACTTCCTGTTGCAGACTGATGCAGGAGCGACACAAGCCGTTTATCAGCTAACACTCCTGCATTGGGACAGCGCACACGCAATGGATGACCCATTCTCCTGCAATCGGATGTCCAGGCTGCCAACTGTATAGGGGTGTGCCCACCTTTACTCGAGGGCACCTCATGATTGTGCTTAGCTGAACTGAATTGCAGCTGTTAAAAAAAAAAAAAAGATAAGATTTTTTTTTTATTAAGGGGATGAGGTTAATACCTGCTGTCGGGATCCCGACGCCAAAATCCCGAAAGCCGGTAAAATGACGGACGGAATACCGACCGCATCCTTGTATTCCCATCAGGTGTTAGGTCCACGCCACCACCCCAGGGAAAATAGAACCTGTAGCGAGCCTGCGAGTTAACTCAATGCCACTATTGTGTCTGGCGACGGCATCCCATCAACTGGTATATCATACTAAACCCTTGTTAAGGGCCCTCTTAAGGGGTGTACTCACGGAGCGATCGCTGCTTAAAATCTAATCAATCTGACTAGATTGCTTAGATTTTAAGCCTGATCGCTCTGTGTTTACCCCCACAGCTATTGCGATGCGCATCGCTATCGCTGGTGCTAGATTGGCCTGTGCAGGGAGAGATGTGTGCTGAGCGGTTCGCACATCTCTCCCGCATCGGCCAGTGAGTACTGGCCTTTACTCTGTTGGTTAGTACCCAGTCTTGTTTTATTGCTGTTCTGTTACTATTTTGTTTCCAGTTGTAAAGTGCAGTGGAATATGCTGGCTCTATGGAATTGAAGCGTCATACGCACTAGACGAGAAAGTGAAAGATCTCGCTCAGAAGGACCAATCTGTGCGAGATCTTTTACCATCTTGTCCAGTGTGTACACTGTCATTAACGATGCGCGCTCCTGCGCATTAATGACCCCCTCCCTCGTCTGAACGTGTACAGACTAGGGAGGTCCTTGTTAACGACAGGTATGCTGCAGATGCAGCATGGGTGTCGTTTCCCTTCCCCGCTGGCATCGGCAAGTGTACGTACTTGCAGAAGTTGGCACCCTGTCGCTGCCAATACTGGCATCGCCAGGTATTGCCTAGTGTGTACTGGGCTTAAAAGTCTGTAGATAAATTAAATAAACCACAGAAGAAAACGCGTAACTTGCTGTCTGTCTTCTGAGTGCTTAATGTTTATTTGGGGATAGATCATATTTTTGTTTTGATGCCAGCCATACTACATATTTATGTTATCAATGGTGGTAGCTTCTGATAGTTTTTATGTGTATGTATGAAATGGTACCATTTGTAAACTCAAAATGAAAAATAATAATTTTGTGTCTCTCTTCTATCAGTACCAGTCAAAAGTTTGGACACCTTCTTATTCAATGGTTTTGATTTATTTTAATTATTTTCTACATTGCAGACTAATACTGAAGACATCAAAACTATGAAAGAACACATTTGGAATTATGTTGTGAACAAATAAAAATGTTTTATGTTTTTGATTCCTCAAAGTAGCCCCCTTTTGCTTTGATGACAGATTTGCACATTCTCTCAATCAGCTTCATGAGGTAGTCTCCTGGAATGGTGTTCCAACAGTCTTGAAAGAGTTCCAAGATGTGCTGAGCAC
This sequence comes from Pseudophryne corroboree, assembly GCF_028390025.1. Classification (NCBI taxonomy): domain Eukaryota; kingdom Metazoa; phylum Chordata; class Amphibia; order Anura; family Myobatrachidae; genus Pseudophryne; species Pseudophryne corroboree. The sequence continues at coordinate 67,400,973 of NC_086454.1, read as the reverse complement.
TTGTTGGCTGCTTTTCCTTCACACTGGTTCAACGCCTCCCAAACCATCTCTATTGGGTTTAGGTCGGGTGATTATGGAGTCCAGGTCTTCTGACGCAGCACTCCATCACTTTCGTTCTTGGTCAAGTAGCCCTTACATTGCCTGGAGGTGTATTTGGGGTCATTGTCTTGTTGAAAAACAAATGATGGTCCCAGTAAGCGCAAACCAGATGGAATGGCATGGCAGAATGCTCTGGTAGCCATGCTGGTTAAGTGTACCTTGAACTTTGAATAAATCACCAACAGTGTCACCAGCAAAGCACCCCCACACCATCACACCACCACCTCTATGCTTCACAGTGGGAACCACACATGCAAAGACAATCTGCTCACCTTGTCTGCGTCTCACAAAGATACGGCGGTTGGAACCAAAAATCTCAAATTTGGTCTCCTCAGACCAAAGTACAGATTTCCACTGGTTTAATGTCCATTCCTTGTGTTTTTTGTCCCAAACAATTCTCCTCTTGTCGTTCATCCTCAGTAGTGGCTTCTTCGCAGCATTTCGACCATGAAGACCTGACTCACGCAGTCTCCTCTGAACAGTTGATGTTGAGATTTGTCTGTTACTTGAACTCTGAAGAATTTGTGGGCTCTAATCTGAGGCGCTGTTAAACAGCGGTTTCTGAGGCTGGTAACTCAAATGACCTTATCCTCTGCAGCAGAGGTTACTCTTGGTCTTCCTTTCCTGGGGCGGTCCTCATGAGAGCCAGTTTCATCATAGCGTTTGATGGATTTTGCAACTGCACTTGAGGATACATTCAAAGTTCTTGAAATTTTCCGTATCGACTGACCTTCATGTCTTAAAGTAATTATGGACTGTCGTTTCTCTTTGCCGAGTTGAGTGGTTCGTGCCATAATATGGATTACAACAATAGTCAAATAGGGGTGTCCACTGTGTACTAACCCTACCTCTGCACAACACAACCAATGGTCTCCAACACATTAGGAAGGCAAGTAATTCCGCAGATTGACAATTGACAAGGCACACCTGTTAAATCAAAGCCATTCCAGGATACTAGCTCTTGAAGCTGATTGAGATTATGCCAAGAGTGTGCAAAGCTGTCATCAAAGCAAAAGGGGGCTCCTTTGAGGAATCTAAAACATATTTCTCTGACGTCCTAGTGGATGCTGGGGACTCCGTAAGGACCATGGGGAATAGACGGGCTCCGCAGGAGACTGGGCACACTAAAAGAAAGATTTGGTACTACCTGGTGTGCACTGGCTCCTCCCTCTATGCCCCTCCTCCAGACCTCAGTTAGATTTCTGTGCCCGGCCGAGCTGGATGCACACTAGGGGCTCTCCTGAGCTCCTAGAAAGAAAGTATATATTAGGTTTTTTATTTTACAGTGAGACCTGCTGGCAACAGGCTCACTGCAACAAGGGACTAAGGGGAGAAGAAGCGTACCTACCTGCTTGCAGCTAGCTTGGGCTTCTTAGGCTACTGGACACCATTAGCTCCAGAGGGATCGACCGCAGGACCCGTCCTTGGTGTTCGTTCCCGGAGCCGCGCCGTCGTCCCCCTTACAGAGCCAGAAGCAAGAAGATGGTCCGGAAAATCGGCGGCAGAAGACTTCAGTCTTCACCAAGGTAGCGCACAGCACTGCAGCTGTGCGCCATTGCTCCTCATACACACTTCACACTCCGGTCACTGAGGGTGCAGGGCGCTGGGGGGGGGACGCCCTGAGCAGCAATAATATCACCTTGGCTGGCAAAATAACCACAATATATAGCCCCAGAGGCTATATATGTGGTAATTACCCCTGCCAGAATACAGAAAAAAGCGGGAGAAAAGTCAGCCGAAAAAGGGGCGGAGCCATCTCCCTCAGCACACTGGCGCCATTTCTCCCTCACCGTTCCGCTGGAAGGAAGCTCCCTGACTCTCCCCTGCAGTCTACACTACAGAAAAGGGTAAAAAAGAGAGGGGAGGGCACAGATTTGAGGCGCAGTAAATATTATAGCAGCTATAGGGGACATAATTCAGTTAGTCCCTGCATTATATAGCTCTCTGGTGTGTGCTGGCATACTCTGTCTCCCCAAAGGGCTTTTGTGGTGTCCTGTCTCCTTTAAGAGCATTCCCTGTGTGTGTGTGTCGGTACGGCTGTGTCGACATGTTTGATGAGGAGACTTATGTGGAGGCGGAGCAGATGCCTATAAATGTGATGTCACCACCTGCGGGGCAGACACCTGAGTGGATGGACTTATGGAAGGAATTACGTGCAAGTGTCGACTCCTTACATAAAAAATTTGACGACATGCCAAATGCGGGACAGCCGGCTTCTCGGCTCGTGCCTGCCCAGGCGTCTCAAAGACCATCAGGGGCTCTAAAACGCCCACTACCTCAGATGGCAGACACAGATGTCGACACGGATATTGATACCAGTGTCGACGACGAGTCAAATTTAATGTCCACTAGGGCCATTCGTGGTATGATTGAGGCAATGAAAGAGGTTTTACACCTTTCTGATATAAACCCAGGTACCTCAAAAAAGGGTATTATGTTTGGGGAGAAAAAACTTCCAATAGTTTTTCTCTGACGTCCTAGTGGATGCTGGGGACTCCGTAAGGACCATGGGGAATAGCGGCTCCGCAGGAGACTGGGCACAAAAGTAAAGCTTTAGAACTACCTGGTGTGCACTGGCTCCTCCCCCTATGGCCCTCCTCCAAGCCTCAGTTAGATTTTTGTGCCCGAACGAGAAGGGTGCACACTAGGTGGCTCTCCTGAGCTGCTTAGTGAAAAGTTTAGTTTTAGGTTTTTTATGATCAGTGAGACCTGCTGGCAACAGGCTCACTGCATCGAGGGACTAAGGGGAGAAGAAGCGAACTCACCTGCGTGCAGAGTGGATTGGGCTTCTTAGGCTACTGGACATTAGCTCCAGAGGGACCGATCACAGGCCCAGCCATGGATAGGTCCCAGAGCCGCGCCGCCGGCCCCCTTACAGAGCCAGAAGACAGAAGAGGTCCGGAAAATCTGCGGCAGAAGACGTCCTGTCTTCAACAAGGTAGCGCACAGCACTGCAGCTGTGCGCCATTGCTCTCAGCACACTTCACACTCCGGTCACTGAGGGTGCAGGGCGCTGGGGATGGGGGGCCCTGAGACGCAATAAAAACACCTTGGATGGCAAAAAATGCATCACATATAGCTCCTGGGCTATATGGATGAATTTAACACCCGCCAGAATACACAGAAAAACGGGAGATAGGCTCCGCCCCCTTCTCGGCGGCCTTATCTCCTCAGCACACTGGCGCCATTTTCCCTCACAGCTCCGTTGGAGGGAAGCTCCCTGGCTCTCCCCTGCAGTCACTACACTACAGAAAGGGTTAAAAAAGAGAGGGGGGCACTAATTACGCGCAGTATTAAAAAATACAGCAGCTATAAGGGGAAAAACACTTATATAAGGTTATCCCTGTATATATATAGCGCTCTGGTGTGTGCTGGCAAACTCTCCCTCTGTCTCCCCAAAGGGCTAGTGGGGTCCTGTCCTCTATCAGAGCATTCCCTGTGTGTGTGCTGTGTGTCGGTACGTTTGTGTCGACATGTATGAGGAGAAAAATGATGTGGAGACGGAGCAGATTGCCTGTAATAGTGATGTCACCCCCTAGGGGGTCGACACCTGAGTGGATGAACTGTTGGAAGGAATTACGTGACAGTGTCAGCTCTGTATAAAAGACAGTGGTTGACATGAGACAGCCGGCTACTCAGCTTGTGCCTGTCCAGACGTCTCATAGGCCGTCAGGGGCTCTAAAGCGCCCGTTACCTCAGATGGCAGATATAGACGCCGACACGGATACTGACTCCAGTGTCGACGGTGAAGAGACAAGTGTGACTTCCAGTAGGGCCACACGTTACATGATGGAGGCAATGAAAAATGTTTTACACATTTCTGATAATACGAGTACCACCAAAAAGGGGTATTATGTTCGGTGAGGAAAAACTACCTGTAGTTTTCCTGAATCTGAGAAATTAAATGAGGTGTGATGATGCGTGGGTTTCCCCCGATAACAACTGATAATTTCTAAAATGTTATTGGCATTATATCCTTTCCCGCCAGAGGTTAGGGTGCATTGGGAAACACCCCCTAGGGTGGATAAAGCGCTCACACGCTTGTAAGAACAAGGGCTCTACCCTCTCCTGAGATGGCCGCCCTTAAGGATCCTGCTGATAGAAAGCAGGAGGGTATCCTAAAATGTATTTACACACATACTGGTGTTATACTGCGACCAGCAATCGCCTCAGCCTGGATGTGCAGTGCTGGGTTGGCGTGGTCGGATTCCCTGACTGAAAATATTGATACCCTAGATAGGGACAGTATATTATTGCCTATAGAGCATTTAAAAGATGCATTTCTATATATGCGTGATGCACAGTGGAATATTTGCCGACTGGCATCAAGTCTAAGTGCGTTGTCCATTTCTGCCAGTAGAGGATTATGGACACGTCAGTGGTCAGGTGATGCGGATAACAAACGGCATTTGGAAGTATTGCCTTATTAAGGGGAGGAGTTATTTGGGGTCGGTCTTTCAGACCTGGTGGCCACGGCAACAGCTGGGAAATCCACGTTTGTACCCCAAGTCGCCTCTCAACATAAGAAGATGCCGTATTATCAGGTGCAGTTTTTTCGTGGGCAAGGGGGCAAAAGGTTCCTCATTTCTGCCCCGTGACAGAGGGAGAGGAAAAAGGCTGCAGAAATCAGCCGGTTCCCAGGAACAGAAGCCCTCTCCCGCCTCTGCCAAGCCCTCAGTATGACGCTGGGGCTTTACAAGCAGAATCAGGCACGGTGGGGGCCCGTCTCAATGAATTTCAGCGCGCAGTGGGCTCACTCGCAAGTAGACCCCTGGATCCTTCAGGTGATATCTCAGGGGTACAAATTGGAATTCGAGACGTCTCCCCCTCGCCGTTTCCTAAAGTCGGCTTTACCGATGTCTCCTTCTGACAGGGAGGCAGTTTTGGAAGCCATTCACAAGCTGTATTCCCAGCAGGTGATAATCAAGGTACCCCTCCTGCAACAGGGAACGGGGTATTATTCCACACTGTTGTGGTACCGAAGCCGGACGGCTCGGTGAGACCGATTCTAAATCTAAAATCTTGAACACTTACATACGGATGTTCAAATTCAAGATTGAGTCACTCAGAGCAGTGATTGCGAACCTGGAAGAAGGGGACTACATGATGTCTCGGGACATCAAGGATGCTTACCTTCATGTCCCAATTTACCCTTCTCACCAAGGGTACCTCAGGTTTATGGTACAGAACTGTCACTATCAGTTTCAGACGCTGCCGTATGGATGGTCCACGGCACCCCGGGTCTTTACCAAGGTAATGGCCGAAATGATGATACTCCTTCGAAGGAAGGGAATTTTAGTTATCCCTTACTTGGACGATTCCCTGATAAGGGTAAGATCCAGGGAACAGTTGGAGGTCGGTGTAGCACTATCTCAGGTAGTGTTGCGGCAGCACGATTGGATTCTCAATATTCCAAAATCGCAGCTGATTCCGACGACTCGTCGTCTGTTCCTAGGGATGATCCTGGACACAGTCCAGAAAAAGGTGTTTCTCCCGGAGGAGAAAGTCAGGGAGTTATCCGAGCTAGTCGGGAACCTCCTATAACCGAGCCAAGTCTCAGTACATCAATGAAAGGGTTCTGGGTAAAATGGTGGCTTCCTACGAAGCAATCCCATTCGGCAGATTCCACGCAAGAACTTTCCAGTGGGACCTGCTGGACAAATGGTCCGGGTCGCATCTTCAGATGCATCAGCGGATAACCCTGTCACCAAGCACAAGGGTGTCTCTCCTGTGGTGGTTGCAGAGTGCTCATCTTCTAGAGGGCCGCAGATTCGACATTCAGGACTGGGTCCTGGTGACCACAGATGCCAGCCTGCGAGGCTGGGGCGCAGTCACACAGGGAAGAAATTTCCAGGGACTTTGGTCAAGTCAGGAGTCGTCCCTACACATAAACATTCTGGAACTGAGGGCCATTTACAATGCCCTAAGTCAGGCAAGGCCCCTGCTTCAAAACCAGCCGGTTCTGATCCAATCAGACAACATCACGGCAGTCGCCCATGTAAACCGACAGGGCGGCACAAGAAGCAGGGTGGCCATGGCAGAAGCCACAAGGATTCTCCGATGGGCGGAAAATCACGTACTAGCACTGTCAGCAGTGTTCATTCCGGGAGTGGACAACTGGGAAGCAGACTTCCTCAGCAGACACGACCTACACCCGGGAGAGTGGGGACTTCATCCAGAAGTCTTCCTACTGTTGGTAAACCGCTGGGAAAGGCCACAGGTGGACATGATGGCGTCCCGCCTCAACAAGAAGCTAAAGAGATATTGCGCCAGGTCAACGGACCCTCAGGCGATAGCTGTGGACGCTCTAGTGACACCGTTGGTGTACCAGTCGGTCTATGTGTTCCCTCCTCTGCCCCTCATACCAAAGGTGCTGAGAATAATAAGAAGGCGAGGAGTAAGAACGATACTCGTGGTTCCGGATTGGCCAAGAAGAGCTTGGTACCCGGAACTTCAAGAAATGTTATCAGAGGGCCCATGGCCTCTACCGCTCAGACAGGATCTGCTACAGCAGGGGCCCTGTCTGTTCCAAGACTTACCGCGGCTGCGTTGGACGGCATGGCGGTTGAATTCCGGATCCTAAAGGAAAAGGGCATTCCGGAGGAAGTCATTCCTACGCTGATAAAAGCCAGGAAAGAAGTAACCGCAAACCATTATCACCGCATTTGGCGAAAATATGTTGCGTGGTGTGAGGCCAGGAAGGCCCCTACAGAGGAATTTCAGCTGGGTCGTTTTCTGCACTTCCTACAGTCAGGAGTGACTTATGGGCCTAAAATTGGGTTCCATTAAGGTCCAGATTTCGGCTCTGTCGATTTTCTTCCAGAAAGAACTGGCTTCACTGCCTGAAGTTCAGACTTTTGTAAAGGGAGTGCTTCATATTCAGCCCCCTTTTGTGCCTCCTGTGGCACCTTGGGATCTCAATGTGGTGTTGAGTTTCCTAAAATCACATTGGTTTGAACCACTTAAAACCGTGGATCTCAAATATCTCACGTGGAAAGTGGTCATGTTATTGGCCTTGGCTTCGGCCAGGCGTGTGTCAGAATTTGCGGCTTTGTCATGTAAAAGCCCTTATCTGATTTTCCATATGGATAGGGCAGAATTGAGGACTCGTCCCCAGTTTCTCCCTAAGGTGGTATCAGCTTTTCACTTGAACCAACCTATTGTGGTGCCTGCGGCTACTAAGGATTTGGAGGATTCCAAATTACTGGACGTAGTCAGGGCCTTGAAAATTTATGTTTCCAGGACGGCTGGAGTCAGGAAAACTGACTCGCTTTTTATCCTGTATGCACCCAACAAAATAGGTGCTCCTGCTTCTAAGCAGACTATTGCTCGCTGGATTTGTAGCACAATTCAGCTGGCGCATTCTGCGGCTGGATTGCCGCATCCTAAATCAGTGAAAGCCCATTCCACGAGGAAGGTGGGCTCATCTTGGGCGGCTGCCCGAGGGGTCTCTGCTTTACAACTTTGCCGAGCTGCTACTTGGTCAGGGGCAAACACGTTTGCTAAATTCTACAAATTTGATACCCTGGCTGAGGAGGACCTTGAGTTCTCTCATTCGGTGCTGCAGAGTCATCCGCACTCTCACGCCCGTTTGGGAGCTTTGGTATAATCCCCATGGTCCTTACGGAGTCCCCAGCATCCACTAGGACGTCAGAGAAAATAAGAATTTACTCACCGGTAATTCTATTTCTCGTAGTCCGTAGTGGATGCTGGGCGCCCATCCCAAGTGCGGATTGTCTGCAATACTTGTATATAGTTATTGCCTAACTAAAGGGTTATTGTTGAGCCATCTGTTGAGAGGCTCAGTTGTATTTCATACTGTTAACTGGGTTTAATATCACGAGTTATACGGTGTGATTGGTGTGGCTGGTATGAGTCTTACCCGGGATTCAAAATCCTTCCTTATTGTGTCAGCTCTTCCGGACACAGTATCCTAACTGAGGTCTGGAGGAGGGGCATAGAGGGAGGAGCCAGTGCACACCAAGTAGTACCAAATCTTTCTTTTAGTGTGCCCAGTCTCCTGCGGAGCCCGTCTATTCCCCATGGTCCTTACGGAGTCCCCAGCATCCACTACGGACTACGAGAAATAGAATTACCGGTGAGTAAATTCTTATTTTTGATTTGTTTAACACTTTTTTTTTTTTTTTTTTTTTTTTTAACAACATAACTCCATATGTGTTCTTTCATAGTTTTGATGTCTTCAGTATTACTCTATAGAAAATAATTAAAATACATAAAAAACCATTGAATGAGAAGGTGTCCAAACTTTTGACTGGTACTGTGTGTGTGTGTGTATGAATGTATGTATTATGGTCAAGTGTTAAACAACGTAAATACTTGTACAGTACTGCGCAAATGTTTTTTCAGCAGTTGTGGAAAAATGCTGCAAAGTAAGAATGCTTTCAAAGATAGAAGTGTTAATAGTTTGCATTTTTTGTTTGATAAAAATAAAGTGAACAGAAGAGAAATCTAAAGGGCCCTACACACTTGCCGATGTGTGCGGGTGATATGCACAATCTCGTTCAGTAATGAACGAGAAATCGTTCATATTGCTCAGTGTGCATGCACTCAATGATGAACGATCTGCGGTCGTTCAGCGTTGGTTCTCCGTCGCTTTGCAGTGCAAGTCAATTTGGACGATGATCGATCATCGTCAAAATTGAATGCATCAGCAAGTGTGTAGGGCCCTTAAATCAATATTTGGTGTGACCACCCTTTGCCTTCAAAATAACATCAATTCTTCTAGGTACAATTGCAGAGTTTTTGAAGGAACGCGGCAGGAAGGTTGTTCCGAACATCTGAGAACTAACATAAGATCTTCTGTGGATGTAGGCTTGCCCAAATCCTTCTGTCTATTAATGTAATTCCTGACCGACTCAATGATGTTTAGTTCAGGACTCTGTGGGGGCCATATCATCACTTCTAGGATTTCTTGTTCTTTACGCTAAAGATTTCTTAATGACATTGGCTGTATGTTTGGGATCGTTATCCATCATGCAACACCATCAGGGAGGCATCTGATTTGGCACCAAATTTATTCTGCAGAAGGACAAGTATCTGCCTTTATTTCTCAGCATTGAGAACACCATTTATCCTGACCAAAATCCCTGCCTCCATTTGCTGAAATGAGTCCCAAACTTGCGGTGAGCCTCCACCATGCGGCACTGTTGCCTGCAGGCACTCATTGTACCGCTCTCCAGCCCTTCAGTGAACAAACTGCTTTCCGTTACAGCAAATATTTCAGATTTTGACTGGTCAGTTCACAGCACCTGGTGCCATTTTTCTGCACCCCTGTTCCTATGTTTCTCTATCGTCCTAGTGGATGCTGGGGTTCCTGAAAGGACCATGGGGAATAGCGGCTCCGCAGGAGACAGGGCACAAAAAGTAAAGCTTTTCCAGATCAGGTGGTGTGCACTGGCTCCTCCCCCTATGACCCTCCTCCAGACTCCAGTTAGATTTTTGTGCCCGGCCGAGAAGGGTGCAATCTAGGTGGCTCTCCTAAAGAGCTGCTTAGAAAAAGTTTAGCTTAGGTTTTTTATTTTACAGTGAGTCCTGCTGGCAACAGGATCACTGCAACGAGGGACTGAGGGGAGAAGAAGTGAACTCACCTGCGTGCAGGATGGATTGGCTTCTTGGCTACTGGACATCAGCTCCAGAGGGACGATCACAGGTACAGCCTGGATGGTCACCGGAGCCGCGCCGCCGGCCCCCTTGCAGATGCTGAAGTCAGAAGAGGTCCAGAATCGGCGGCTGAAGACTCTTGCAGTCTTCTAAAGGTAGCGCACAGCACTGCAGCTGTGCGCCATTTTCCTCTCAGCACACTTCACACGCAGTCACTGAGGGTGCAGGGCGCTGGGGGGGGCGCCCTGGGAGGCAAATGTAACCTATATAAAGGCTAAAAATACCTCACATATAGCCCCCAGAGGCTATATGGAGATATTTAACCCCTGCCTGGATTCACTAAATAGCGGGAGACGAGCCCGCCGGAAAAGGGGCGGGGCCTATCTCCTCAGCACACGGCGCCATTTCCTCTCACAGCTCCGCTGGTCAGGACGGCTCCCAGGTCTCTCCCCTGCACTGCACTACAGAAACAGGGTAAAACAGAGAGGGGGGGCAAATTTATGGCGATATTTTGATATATATAAAGCAGCTATAAGGGAGCACTTATTATAAGGCTATCCCTGTTATATATAGCGCTTTTGGTGTGTGCTGGCAAACTCTCCCTCTGTCTCCCCAAAGGGCTAGTGGGTCCTGTCTTCGTTAGGAGCATTCCCTGTGTGTCTGCTGTGTGTCGGTACGTGTGTGTCGACATGTATGAGGACGATATTGGTGTGGAGGCGGAGCAATTGCCAAATATGAGGATGTCGACACCAGAATGGATGCCTTTATTTATGGAACTACGGGATAGTGTCAACACGCTAAAGCAGTCGTTTGACGACATGAGACGGCCGGACAATCAATTAGTGCCTGTCCAGGCGACTCAAACACCGTCAGGGGCTGTGAAACGCCCTTTGCCTCAGTCGGTCGACACAGACCCAGACACAGGCACTGACTCCAGTGGTGACGGTGACGAATCAACCGTATTTTCCAGTAGGGCCACACGTTATATGATTTTGGCAATGAAGGAGGCGTTACATTTAGCTGATACTACAGGTACCACTAAACAGGGTATTATGTGGGGTGTGAAAACTACCTATAGTTTTTCCTGAATCAGAAGAATTAAATGACGTGTGTAATGAAGCGTGGGTTGCCCCTGATAAAAAGCTGATAATTTCAAAGAAATTATTGGCATTATACCCTTTCCCGCCAGAGGTTAGGGAGCGCTGGGAAACACCTCCTAGGGTGGACAAGGCGCTAACACGCTTATCTAAACAAGTGGCGTTACCCTCTCCTGAGACGGCCGCACTTAAAGATCCATCAGATAGGAGGATGGAAAATATCCAAAAAAGTATATACACACATGCAGGTGTTATACTACGACCAGCTATAGCGACTGCCTGGATGTGCAGTGCTGGGGTAGTTTGGTCAGAGTCCCTGATTGAAAATATTGATACCCTGGACAGGGACAATATTTTACTGTCGTTAGAACAAATAAAGGATGCATTTCTTTATATGCGTGATGCACAGAGGGATATCTGCACACTGGCATCACGGGTAAGTGCTATGTCCATTTCGGCCAGAAGAGCTTTATGGACGCGACAGTGGACAGGCGATGCGGATTCAAAACGACATATGGAAGTTTTGCCGTATAAAGGGGAGGAGTTATTTGGAGTCGGTCTATCAGATTTGGTGGCCACGGCTACAGCCGGGAAATCCACCTTTCTACCTCAAGTCACTCCCCAACAGAAAAAGGCACCGACTTTTCAACCGCAGCCCTTTCGTTCCTTTAAAAATAAGAGAGCAAAGGGCTATTCATATCTGCCACGAGGCAGAGGTCGAGGGAAGAGACAGCAACAGGCAGCTCCTTCCCAGGAACAGAAGCCTTCCCTGGCTTCTACAAAAGCCTCAGCATGACGCTGGGGCTTCTCAAGCGGACTCGGGGACAGTGGGTGGTCGTCTCAAAAATTACAGCGCGCAGTGGGCTCACTCGCAGGTAGATCCCTGGATCCTGCAGATAATATCTCAGGGGTACAGGTTGGAATTAGAGACAGATCCACCTCGCCGTTTCCTGAAGTCTGCTTTACCAACGTCCCCCTCCGAAAGGGAGACGGTTTTGGAAGCCATTCACAAGCTGTACTCTCAGCAGGTGATAGTCAAGGTACCTCTTCTACAACAAGGGAAGGGGTATTATTCCACTCTTTTTGTGGTACCGAAGCCGGATGGCTCGGTAAGGCCTATTCTAAATCTGAAGTCCTTGAACCTGTACATAAAGAAGTTCAAGATGGAGTCACTCAGAGCAGTGATAGCGAACCTGGAAGAGGGGGACTTTATGGTATCCTTGGACATCAAGGATGCGTATCTCCACGTTCCAATTTACCCCTCACACCAGGGGTACCTCAGGTTCGTTGTACAAAACTGTCACTATCAGTTTCAGACGCTGCCGTTCGGATTGTCCACAGCACCTCGGGTCTTTACAAAGGTAATGGCCGAGATGATGATTCTTCTTCGAAGAAAAGGCATATTAATTATCCCATACTTGGACGATCTCCTAATAAGGGCGAGGTCCAGAGAACAGCTAGAGATGGGATTAGCACTGTCGCAAGAAGTGCTAAAACAGCACGGGTGGATTCTGAATATTCCAAAATCCCAGTTAATGCCGACAACTCGTCTGCTGTTCCTAGGGATGATTCTGGACACGGTTCAGAAAAAGGTTTTTCTCCCGGAGGAAAAAGCCAAGGAGTTATCCGAGCTTGTCAGGAACCTCCTAAAACCAGGAAAGGTGTCTGTACATCAATGCACAAGAGTCCTGGGAAAAATGGTGGCTTCTTACGAAGCAATTCCATTCGGCAGATTCCACGCAAGAATTTTCCAAAGGGATCTGTTGGACAAATGGTCAGGGTCGCATCTTCAGATGCACCTGCGGATAACCCTGTCTCCAATGACAAGGGTGTCTCTTCTGTGGTGGTTGCAGAGTGCTCATCTATTGGAGGGCCGCAGATTCGGCATACAGGATTGGATCCTGGTGACCACGGACGCCAGCCTGAGAGGCTGGGGAGCAGTCACACAAGGAAGAAACTTCCAGGGAGTATGGACGAGCCTGGAAACGTCTCTTCACATAAACATTCTGGAACTAAGAGCAATATACAATGCTCTAAGCCAGGCAGAACCTCTGCTTCAGGGAAAACCGGTGTTGATCCAGTCGGACAACATCACGGCAGTCGCCCATGTGAACAGACAGGGCGGCACAAGAAGCAGGAGTGCAATGGCAGAAGCTGCAAGGATTCTTCGCTGGGCAGAGAATCATGTGATGGCACTGTCAGCAGTGTTCATCCCGGTAGTGGACAACTGGGAAGCAGACTTCCTCAGCAGACACGATCTTCACCCGGGAGAGTGGGGACTTCATCCAGAAATCTTCCACTTGCTGGTAACCCGTTGGGAAAGACCAATGGTGGACATGATGGCGTCTCGCCTCAACAAAAAACTGGACAGGTATTGCGCCAGGTCAAGAGATCCGCAGGCAATAGCTGTGGACGCGCTGGTAACGCCTTGGGTGTACCAGTCGGTGTATGTGTTTCCTCCTCTGCCTCTCATACCAAAAGTATTGAGAATTATACGGCAAAGAGGCGTAAGGACGATACTAGTGGTTCCGGATTGGCCAAGAAGGACTTGGTACCCGGAACTTCAAGAGATGATCACGGAAGATCCGTGGCCTCTACCTCTAAGGAGGGACTTGCTTCAGCAGGGTCCCTGTCTGTTTCAAGACTTACCGCGGCTGCGTTTGACGGCATGGCGGTTGAACGCCGGATCCTAAAGGAAAAAGGCATGCCGGAAGAAGTCATTCCTACTTTGATTAAAGCAAGGAAGGAAGTAACCGTGCAACATTATCACCGAATTTGGCAAAAATATGTTGCGTGGTGCGAAGATCGGAGTGCTCCGACGGAGGAATTTCAACTGGGTCGATTCCTACATTTCCTGCAATCAGGATTGTCTATGGGTCTCAAATTGGGATCTATTAAGGTTCAAATTTCGGCCCTGTCGATTTTCTTTCAAAAAGAATTGGCTTCAGTCCCTGAAGTCCAGACCTTTGTTAAGGGAGTGCTACATATACAGCCTCCTGTGGTGCCTCCAGTGGCACCGTGGGATCTCAATGTGGTTTTGGACTTTCTAAAATCTCATTGGTTTGAACCACTAAAGAAGGTGGATTTGAAATATCTCACATGGAAAGTGACCATGCTTCTAGCCCTGGCTTCGGCCAGGAGAGTGTCAGAACTGGCAGCTTTATCTTACAAAAGCCCATATCTGATTTTCCATTCGGACAGGGCAGAACTGCGGACTCGTCCGCATTTTCTCCCTAAGGTGGTGTCAGCATTTCATCTGAACCAGCCTATTGTAGTGCCTGCGGCTACAAGTGACTTGGAGGACTCCAAGTTACTGGACGTTGTCAGAGCATTAAAAATATATATTGCAAGGACAGCTGGAGTCAGAAAATCTGACTCGTTGTTTATATTGTATGCACCCAACAAGATGGGTGCTCCTGCGTCTAAGCAGACGATTGCTCGTTGGATCTGTAGCACAATCCAACTTGCACATTCTGTGGCAGGCCTGCCACAGCCTAAATCTGTAAAGGCCCACACCACAAGGAAGGTGGGCTCATCTTGGGCGGCTGCCCGAGGGGTCTCGGCATTACAACTTTGCCGAGCAGCTACGTGGTCAGGGGAGAACACGTTTGTAAAATTTTACAAATTTGATACTCTGGCTAAGGAGGACCTGGAGTTCTCTCATTCGGTGCTGCAGAGTCATCCGCACTCTCCCGCCCGTTTGGGAGCTTTGGTATAATCCCCATGGTCCTTTCAGGAACCCCAGCATCCACTAGGACGATAGAGAAAATAAGATTTTACTTACCGATAAATCTATTTCTCGGAGTCCGTAGTGGATGCTGGGCGCCCATCCCAAGTGCGGATTATCTGCAATAATTGTACATAGTTATTGTTAACTAATTCGGGTTATTGTTGAAGGAAGCCATCTTTCAGAGGCTCCGCTGTTATCATACTGTTAACTGGGTTTAGATCACAAGTTGTACGGTGTGATTGGTGTGGCTGGTATGAGTCTTACCCGGGATTCAAAATCCTCCCTTATTGTGTACGCTCGTCCGGGCACAGTACCTAACTGGAGTCTGGAGGAGGGTCATAGGGGGAGGAGCCAGTGCACACCACCTGATCTGGAAAAGCTTTACTTTTTGTGCCCTGTCTCCTGCGGAGCCGCTATTCCCCATGGTCCTTTCAGGAACCCCAGCATCCACTACGGACTCCGAGAAATAGATTTATCGGTAAGTAAAATCTTATTTTTCATGCATAGTTGCGTTGCTTGGCCTTGTTTCCACTTTTTAAGGTATGGCTTTTTGGGCGCAGTTCTTCCATTAAGGCCGCTTTTGGCCAGACTTACCCATCCACTGTCTGGAGATACCTTCGTCCCACTGGTTTCTGCCAGGTCTGAGCTGATGGCACTGCTGGACATTTACCAATTTCGAAGGGAGGTAAGCATGATGTCTTTCATCTGATGTGCTAAGTTTCCTTGGCCAACCACTGCGTCTTTGTGCTTCAATGCTGAGAAATACAGGCAAGTACTTGTCCATCATGCAATACCATCAGGAAGGTGTCTGGCTCCAAATTTATTCTACAGCAGGACAATGGCCCCAAACATAGTCAATGCCATTAAGAACTCTTAGGCCTAAGGAAGAACAAGAAGTCCTGGAAGTTGATATAGCCTCCACATTTCCCCTGCTCTCAACATCGTTGAATCTGTCTGGGATTATATGTAGAGACAGAAGGATTTGAGCAAGTTTACACCCACAGAAGATCTGTGGTTAGTTCTCCAAGATGTTTGTAACAATCTCCCTGCTGAGTTCCTTCAAAACTGTGTGCAAGTGTACCTAGAAGAACTGATGTTTTGAAGGCAAAGGGTGGGGGCGGCACGGCAGCGTTTGGCTGCAGTTTTGTGGGCGCGGTGCGGCCAACGCAAACGTGGCCACACTGTGCTGGGGCAGGACGCAGCGGCTGCATGACGTCACACGCAGCCACTGCGACCCGGGCAGCGATGAGTGACTCCCGTCCAGCCGCAAGAGCTGTGCTGGCCGGGAGTTACTGTTTAAGTACAAAAGCATTGCCGCTGTGTGATGCTTTTGTACTTGTGTGGGGGGGAGGGGGGGCAGCCTGACATGCGGGGTGGACTAGCCCTGTGCTGGGCGTCCCCCTGCATGTCGGTGATCGTAGCTGTGCTAAATTTAGCCCCGCCACGATCAGGTCGGTAGTGTTCACGCTAGGCTGTTTTAGCAGGGCATCATTTTTTGGGCAAAATCAGTCCTGCCCTTTCTGCGGCGCCCTGTTAAAACAGCCGTCCGCTTCCTGCCTCCCAGCAGGGAGAGAGCTTGGGGAAGCCCAGCGCCTCTGTATGTGATGGACACGCCCCCAGCAGTGATGTCGCTGGCCACCCACGCTCCCTGTAATAACGTCTGTGGGCTCCACTGCCCACTTCATTGACTTAGAATGGCCACGCCCCCTTTTTGGATGCGCGCGTGGCTTTGCCGCGCACACATGCCCCCTGCAGTCCAGCGCCCTGCCCGATTGCTGGAGTGAACACTAGGTCAGAATCACCCCCTGTTACTTAGCCTGAGAGAAGCTTCTTAACGCAGCTGTGCATCCTCACGTGAAATGGTGGCCATCGCAGGGATTAATTGAATAGCTCCCGGGGTCTTAACCCACTCTGTTTCAGATATTAACTAACCATGCCTCATTTCCTGTACATATGCCACACAGAACATTAAAATTGAGGTACCGCATCACCTGGCCTTTAGATGACCTATTGATAAAAGGTTCACAGCATGAACACTTATCAGCAAAACTGAGACTTTTGATACTTGTGCTGACAGCAAAGCGAGGTCACACATCATCTGATTAAAGTTATGGTGCCCATACATTTGTGAGATATCTAGTACAATCCTTCGATTTCGACTGCATCGGTGCGATAAATCACAAGATCGCATCGGGGGACACATCAAATGTGTCCCCCGATGCGATGTGCGGGCATGCTGGTCAAATCTCTCATCTCAAGATATTATGTGCTGCACTTAATATTTATCGGATTGCATGCACGATCGCATGCTGTTTTTTACCACTTTCTATTTATCACACTGCGATGTGCGATCTGTGAGGTATTTAGCTCACTTCCTGGACACTCCCGTACACCCAGGTCGCAAGGGGCATGCGATTGCATGATTGTATGCGCATCAAATTCACAAACTTTCGATGCGATTTTTCGCACGGGGAGCTTCAAGGGAAATCAAAGCGCGATATCGCATCGCGCTCAATCACACAAGTATATGGGCACCATTAGAGCTTTACATTTTCAACATTGCTGGTAATGCACTAAGGGGGTTGTTCTGACTTGTTTGAAGGGTGGTATCGTTTATTTTATATGATATAGTTTAGGTATTTGAAATGACTGGGGAGCAGTCGCCTAAAATTTACTGTTGCAGAAGTTACGGAAAACGTATAGTCTCCATGTGTTTTTTTTTTTTTTTTTTTTTTTTTTTTTTCCTGTTTACTTTGAGTCTCTAAATATGAAAGTTGTAATGGGCATATTGACTTCTAATACTGTATTTTATCCAATTTCTGCACTTTTGTGTTTTTAGATAGCAATTTTATTTTTTTGTTTTCAGTTGAGAACTTTGTTTTTACAGGTTTCGTCCAACTGTAACATGTCTGTTCTAAGCTTGCAAATTGTCTTTAGTTGTATACATTCTAATTTGGCTATTTTGCTGAAAATGTCTAAACAAAGGTTTACAACTTTAGAAACATATGTTTGATACATATAAAAAGCAATATTATTACACTTTCTGTAGGCATCACCATGAGCTACCCAGAGAGTGTTTCCCAGCTTCTGCAGGTCTGTGCCCGCAAGACAGAAGATTTTGTGCGGCTTCTGGATAGCAAGCACATGGTATGGCTCCTGGAGATCGAAGAGGCAGCCAGGAAAATGTTTAGCAGGTGAGTTCAGCTGCATGTACTGACAAATCAGAGCTTTGTTCACGCTTGCCTCAACGGTTACATTATTTTTAAACTGCAGTATCAAAGCAGTTGTCCACCTTGTTTTAACTTAGTGCGGGTTCTCATTCTGTAATATGTTTACTAACCATGCTGATCATTCTGTTGTATTTTTCGATATCACTGGTTGATTCAATTGTGTGTGATGACCATAAGTGCCCGCAGATGCCACACATATCGTAGCCCAGAGATTGGTAGATTTTTGTATGCAAAAATCTACCACACAGGAAGAAAAAGTTTCCGGCTTAATCAGGGTGATTGGTGTTAGCGTTTCCATGCCTTTGCAATGGTACCTTGTGGCGTCATTAGAAGTAAACGGTGATGTTGAAAACATTAAAATTCATTATTAGGTACAAATATATACTGATGCATATACAGCTTTAAAGTTCTCTGCAAAGTGCAGTTTCCTTGCCAGGCCAGGCATGTTGTATCCTATATTTGCAGAGATGTGTCCCATTCTATAAAGAACTGTAAAAACTTGCTTTTGAGGCAAGTTTGGTATAAAGTTTCTGGAACCAAATACTATCTGGACCATACAGAATAGTCTGAGACTTCCAAGATAACCATGGTTAGATACTCGTAGAAGTTTTATACTCATTATTTGCAAATTTGATGACTTAATTTTTTCCTCTGCTGATTTTGATAAACATATTGCAGATATTTGACATGTTATTAAGGCAAGCAGTACTGGCTTTGAAACTAAGAAATGATTATCTGTATATAAAGAGGGGATCCAGTCACCATACCGGCGTTCAGGAGAGAGATTTAGAGGATTGGAAATGCTGCTTATGTTTCATAGTCAAGGCCAGTGTCTGCGAATGGATGATTGACATGGAGATATGTTGGCTAAAATTTCAGATTTATTACGTTTAGTAGAGCTACAGGAGAAATGGAAGGGCAAGGCTGAATCTGTTCTTAACAGCTCTTGGCATAAATAGGTTCATCTTTGGACATGATAGTTATAGTAGAAAGAGAGGTCCTGTTAACTTGTTTACAGCGATAATCTGACTGCACCAATATGCTCCCGCTACACTTGAAAGTATTTGACCTGTCGGGCTGTGTAGACTGATTCTGTGCTACAGTCTGCTGGACACTGTGCTGAGAAGCAACATTTACTGGCTAGTGTCTAGTTACACGACAGGGCTTTTATTTGTGTCAGACCTGTGAGTGATGCACACTTGCTTTGGAGTTGTATGCTACTTTTGTTGGCTTTCCATATTGCAAGTTTCGGTTGTAGGTACAGAGAACAGAAATATGTGGTGGGCTTTCAGATGGTGATTAGTGGATTGCTTCCACTAGGCTTCATCCTACATTGATGCACCCCTCAAAGCTAGCTGCATATTATTTCTGTTTGTGACTGCTGCCCTGTAAGCTGATGGGACGGAATTGGTTGTATGTTGGACAGTTACAAAATGGATATATCTTTACAGTGACTTCAGCGCTGAGCCAGAGCTGATGCCTAAGACTCCGTCTCAGAAGAGACGACGAAAGAAGAGAACCTCAATTGTGTCCGATGAAAACAGAGACCCCAGTGGACGCAGGTGAGCAGATCAGCAACTATTACATCTATGAATGCGTGTTTTGTTTTTGTTTTTTTCCTCCTTATTGCACACCTTTTTCAGCAAGTTGTGAACAAAAATAGTTGTTTAATGAAGTTCTTTACGAGTAAGGATAATAAGAGTAGCTTAGTTTTCCAGTAATAAAACAGGGAGAGGCTATTAAGCATTATATTCACACACTCCAATAATGGCAAGTACCTATTTTTAAAAATCTTAAGTTGGCAAATTTAAGTGACTTCTGTAGATTGTCCTAGAAATGGGGAGCTGGGTAGGTAAGTGCAGAACATCCTGGTGGTTATTGAATTTAGCAACAGGTGTACACTTTTCAGACCTAAGCTGGCGCTCCGACCCTGTTCCAACCTAGGCTTGTTCACTGATTCACACCGAACCTTTGTCAACTCTTGCCGACAGCCCTGCCTCCCGGTGATGAGGTCGGCACCCAGAACAGACAACCAGCTATTTTCAGTGTGATCTGGGTCTAAAAACCCGAGTAGCATTGTTCACACTTAAGGTAACTTGTGTCAGCTCCAGGAAAAACCCTTGTATAAAGTAGGGTCACGGACAGTCACCCTGGTTTAAACTCTTACGCACTTAGCCAGGTCCTGGATTGGCTCCTGTGCCTAACAGGGTATTAAATGACTTCTGGAAGTAGGTCTTCATTGATAAATACTGTGCCCCACAAGGCAAGAATTCTGTTCAGTTATTTGCCTGCTTATCCTTCAAAAGCTATTTGGACAAAGTACAGAAAGTTGTCATGGTGACCTTTAGGGCCAGAGCTACACCTCATTGTCTGGAATATGCAGTAATATGACTTGTGCAATACTTTCTTACCATGAGTTAGACTTGTTTTTATAAAATCTACCACAGCATAACAGAAGACTAGTGGTATTTCTCTAGCATCCATAAGGGATATTGGGGACACATTAGTACGATGGAGTATAGACTGGAGTATAGACTGGATCCACAGGAGCCAGTGCACTTTAAATGTCTTCCACTGGGTGTGCTGGCTCCTCCTCTCTATGCCCCCTCCCACAGGCAGTTTAGAAAAAAGTGCCCTCAGGAGAGGATGTACACCCTGCTAGCTCCAGAGTTTTTCTTCAATTTCTTTTAAACTTTTATTTCTCTGACGTCCTAGTGGATGCTGGGACTCCGTCAGGACCATGGGGATTAGCGGCTCCGCAGGAGACAGGGCACAAAAATAAAAGCTTTAGGACTAGGTGGTGTGCACTGGCTCCTCCCCCTATGACCCTCCTCCAAGCCTCAGTTAGGTTTTTGTGCCCGTCCGAGCAGGGTGCAATCTAGGTGGCTCTCCTAAAGAGCTGCTTAGAAAAAGTTATTAGGTTTTTTATTTTCAGTGAGTCCTGCTGGCAACAGGCTCACTGCAACGAGGGACTTAGGGGAGAAGAAGTGAACTCACCTGCGTGCAGGATGGATTGGCTTCTTAGGCTACTGGACACCATTAGCTCCAGAGGGATCGAACACAGGCCCAGCCATGGAGTCCGGTCCAGGAGCCACGCCGCCGACCCCCTTGCAGATGCCGAAAAGTGAAGGTCCAGAAACCGGCGGCAGAAGACTTTTCAGTCTTCATGAGGTAGCGCACAGCACTGCAGCTGTGTGCCATTGTTGTCAGCACACTTCACACCAGCGGTCACTGAGGGTGCAGGGCGCTGGGGGGGGGCGCCCTGGGCAGCAATGATAATACCTTGTTCTGGCTAAAAATACATCACATATAGCCCCTGGGGCTATATGGATGTATTTAACCCCTGCCAGGTCTCAAACACCGGGAGAAGAGCCCGCCGAAATAGGGGGCGGGGCCTATCTCCTCAGCACACAGCGCCATTTTCCTGCACAGCTCCGCTGCGAGGAAGGCTCCCAGGACTCTCCCCTGCACTGCACTACAGAAACAGGGTAAAAAAACAGAGAGGGGGGCACTTTTTTGGCGATATTGATATATTAAGCTGCTATAAAGGAAACAACACTTCTGTAGGGTTGTTCCTATATATTTATAGCGCTTGGGTGTGTGCTGGCAAACTCTCCCTCTGTCTCCCCAAAGGGCTAGTGGGGTCCTGTCTTCGATAAGAGCATTCCCTGTGTGTCTGCTGTGTGTCGGTACGTGTGTGTCGACATGTATGAGGACGATGTTGGTGTGGAGGCGGAGCAATTGCCGGTAATGGTGATGTCACCCCCTAGGGAGTCGACACCGGAATGGATGGCTTTGTTTATGGAATTACGTGATAATGTCAGCACGTTACAAAAATCAGTTGACGACATGAGACGGCCGGCAAACCAGTTAGTACCTGTCCAGGCGTCTCAGACACCGTCGGGGGCTGTAAAACGCCCTTTACCTCAGTCGGTCGACACAGACCCGGACACGGACACCGAATCTAGTGTCGACGGTGAAGAAACAAACATATTTTCCAGTAGGGCCACACGTTATATGATCACGGCAATGAAGGAGGCTTTGCATATCTCTGATACTGCAAGTACCACAAAAAGGGGTATTATGTGGGGTCTGAAAAAACTACCTGTAGTTTTTCCTGAATCAGAGGAATTGAATGAAGTGTGTGATGAAGCGTGGGTTAACCCCGATAGAAAACTGCTAATTTCAAAGAAGTTATTGGCATTATATCCTTTCCCGCCAGAGGTTAGGGCGCGCTGGGAAACACCCCCTAGGGTGGATAAGGCACTCGCACGCTTATCAAAACAAGTGGCGTTACCGTCTCATGAAACGGCCGCCCTCAAGGATCCAGCTGATAGGAGGCTGGAAACTACCCTGAAAAGTATATACACTCATACTGGTGTTATACTGCGACCAGCCATCGCCTCAGCATGGATGTGCAGTGCTGGGGTGGTTTGGTCGGATTCCCTGGCTGAAAATATTGATACCCTGGATAGGGACAGTATTTTATTGACTATAGAGCAATTAAAGGATGCTTTTCTTTATATGCGAGATACTCAGAGGGATATTTGCACTCTGGCATCGAGAGTAAGTGCGATGTCCATATCTGCCAGAAGAAGTTTATGGACGCGACAGTGGTCAGGTGATGCGGATTCCAAACGGCATATGGAAGTATTGCCGTATAAAGGGGAGGAATTATTTGGGGTCGGTCTATCGGATTTGGTGGCCACGGCAACAGCCGGGAAATCCACCTTTTTACCTCAGGTCCCCTCCCAACAGAAAAAGACAGTCTTTTCAGCCGCAGTCCTTTCGTTCCTATAAGAACAAGCGGGCAAAAGGACAGTCATATCTGCCCCGAGGCAAAGGAAAGGGTAAGAGAGTGCACCAAGCAGCTCCCTCCCAGGAGCAGAAGCCCTCCCCGGCTTCTGCAAAGCCCTCAGCATGACGTTGGGGCTTTACAAGCGGACTCAGGGGCGGTGGGGGGTCGACTCAAGAATTTCAGCGCACAGTGGGCTCACTCACAGGTGGACCCCTGGATCCTGCAGGTAGTATCTCAGGGTTACAGGTTGGAATTCGAGAAGTCTCCCCCTCGCCGGTTCCTACAGTCTGCTCTGCCAACGTCTCCCTCAGACAGGGCGACGGTATTGGAAGCCATTCACAAGCTGTATTCTCAGCAGGTGATAGTCAAGGTACCCCTCCTACAACAGGGAAAGGGGTATTATTCCACACTATTTGTGGTACCGAAGCCGGACGGCTCGGTAAGACCTATTCTAAATCTGAAATCTTTGAACCTGTACATACAAAAATTCAAGTTCAAGATGGAGTCACTCAGAGCAGTGATAGCGAATCTGGAAGAAGGGGACTTTATGGTGTCCCTGGACATCAAGGATGCTTACCTGCATGTCCCAATTTGCCCTTCACATCAAGGGTACCTCAGGTTCGTGGTGCAAAACTGTCATTATCAGTTTCAGACGCTGCCGTTTGGATTGTCCACGGCACCTCGGGTCTTTACCAAGGTAATGGCCGAAATGATGTTTCTTCTGCGAAGAAAAGGCGTATTAATTATCCCTTACTTGGACGATCTCCTGATAAGGGCAAGGTCCAGAGAACAGCTGGAGGACGTAGTAGCACTAACCCAAGTAGTGCTGCAACAGCACGGGTGGATTCTGAATTTTCCAAAATCTCAATTGACCCCGACGACACGTCTGCTGTTCCTGGGAATGATTCTGGACACGGTTCAGAAAAAGGTGTTTCTTCCGGAGGAGAAAGCCAGGGAGTTATCCGAACTTGTCAGGAACCTCCTAAAACCAGGAAAAGTGTCTGTGCATCAATGCACAAGAGTCCTGGGAAAAATGGTGGCTTCTTACGAAGCGATTCCATTCGGCAGATTCCACGCACAAACTTTTCAGTGGGATCTGCTGGACAAATGGTCCGGATAGCATCTGCAGATGCATCAGCGGATAACTTTGTCTCCACGGACAAGGGTGTCTCTTCTGTGGTGGTTGCAGAGTGCTCATCTGTTAGAGGGCCGCAGATTCGGCATACAGGACTGGGTCCTGGTGACCACGGATGCCAGTCTGAGAGGCTGGGGAGCGGTCACACAGGGAAGAAACTTCCAGGGAGTGTGGTCAAGCCTGGAGATGTCTCTTCACATAAATATACTGGAGCTAAGAGCGATTTACAATGCTCTAAGTCTGGCAAAACCCCTGCTTCAGGGTCAGCCGGTGTTGATCCAGTCGGACAACATCACGGCAGTCGCCCACGTAAACAGACAGGGCGGCACAAGAAGCAGGAGGGCAATGGCAGAAGCTGCAAGGATTCTTCGCTGGGCGGAAGATCATGTGATAGCACTGTCAGCAGTGTTCATTCCGGGAGTGGACAACTGGGAAGCGGACTTCCTCAGCAGACACGATCTACACCCGGGAGAGTGGGGACTTCATCCAGAAGTCTTCCACATGATTGTGAACCGTTGGGAAAAACCAAAGGTGGATATGATGGCGTCCCTCCTCAACAAAAAACTGGACAGGTATTGCGCCAGGTCAAGAGACCCTCAGGCAATAGCTGTGGACGCTCTGGTAACACCGTGGGTGTTCCAGTCAGTGTATGTGTTTCCTCCTCTGCCTCTCATACCAAAAGTACTGAGAATTATACGGCAAAGGGGAGTAAGAACGATACTCGTGGCTCCGGATTGGCCAAGAAAAACTTGGTACCCGGAACTTCAGGAGATGCTCACGGAAGATCCGTGGCCTCTACCTCTAAGACGGGACCTGCTTCAGCAGGGACCGTGTCTATTCCAAGACTTACCGCGGCTGCGTTTGACGGCATGGCGGTTGAACGCCGAATTCTAAGGGAAAAAGGCATTCCGGAAGAGGTCATCCCTACCCTGGTAAAAGCCAGGAAGGAGGTGACTGCACAACATTATCACCGCATTTGGAGAAAATATGTTGCGTGGTGTGAGGCCAGGAAGGCCCCGACGGAGGAATTTCAACTGGGTCGATTCCTACATTTCCTGCAAACAGGATTGTCTATGGGCCTCAAATTAGGGTCCATTAAGGTTCAAATTTCGGCCCTGTCGATTTTCTTCCAGAAAGAATTGGCTTCAGTTCCTGAAGTCCAGACTTTTGTAAAAGGAGTACTACATATACTGCCCCCGGTTGTGCCCCCAGTGGCTCCGTGGGATCTTAATGTAGTTTTGGATTTTCTCAAATCCCATTGGTTTGAGCCACTCAAATCGGTGGATTTGAAATATCTTGCATGGAAAGTAACCATGCTACTGGCCCTGGCTTCAGCCAGGAGAGTGTCAGAATTGGCGGCTTTATCGTATAAAAGCCCATATCTGATTTTACATTCGGACAGGGCAGAACTGCGGACGCGTCCTCAGTTTCTGCCTAAGGTGGTTTCAGCGTTTCACCTGAACCAGCCTATTGTGGTGCCTGCGGCTACTAGCGATTTGGAGGATTCCAAGTTGCTGGACGTTGTCAGGGCATTGAAAATATATATTTCAAGGACGGCTGGAGTCAGAAAATCTGACTCGCTGTTTATACTATATGCACCCAACAAGCTGGGTGCTCCTGCTTCTAAGCAGACGATTGCTCGTTGGATTTGTAGCACAATTCAACTTGCACATTCTGTGGCAGGCCTGCCACAGCCTAAATCTGTCAAGGCCCATTCCACAAGGAAGGTGGGCTCATCCTGGGCGGCTGCCCGAGGGGTCTCGGCATTACAACTCTGCCGAGCAGCTACGTGGTCGGGGGAGAACACGTTTGTAAAATTCTACAAATTTGATACCCTGGCTAAAGAGGACCTGGAGTTCTCTCATTCGGTGCTGCAGAGTCATCCGCACTCTCCCGCCCGTTTGGGAGCTTTGGTATAATCCCCATGGTCCTGACGGAGTCCCAGCATCCACTAGGACGTCAGAGAAAATAAGATTTTACTTACCGATAAATCTATTTCTCGTAGTCCGTAGTGGATGCTGGGCGCCCATCCCAAGTGCGGATTGTCTGCAATACTTGTACATAGTGATTGTTACAAAAAAATCGGGTTGTTATTGTTGTGAGCCGTCTGTTCAGAGGCTCCTACGTTTGTCATACTGTTAACTGGGTTCAGATCACAGGTTGTACGGTGTGATTGGTGTGGCTGGTATGAGTCTTACCCGGGATTCAAAATCCTTCCTTATTGTGTACGCTCGTCCGGGCACAGTATCCTAACTGAGGCTTGGAGGAGGGTCATAGGGGGAGGAGCCAGTGCACACCACCTAGTCCTAAAGCTTTTATTTTTGTGCCCTGTCTCCTGCGGAGCCGCTAATCCCCATGGTCCTGACGGAGTCCCAGCATCCACTACGGACTACGAGAAATAGATTTATCGGTAAGTAAAATCTTATTTTAATTCGGTATGCGGTTTAGGCATCAGCATACCTGGGGGGGGGGGGTTGTTCACCTGTCAAAACCGCAGTGCGCCGCATACCCCTAACAGATGCCTGGAGGTGACCATCAGTGGTGAGTAAACACCGGGGGCCCGCTAGGAGAGGGGGGGGGGGGGGGGGGGGGGAGGAGTCCGCTATTGCCCCTGTGTAAACTGGCAAGCGGTGGGCTTTACTGAGCATTTATGTGAAGTTTTAAGCATGTTTGGAGACATTGCCAGTATAAAATCTTCAGTAGCTCCAGTGCCGTTAAGGGGGGCGGAGCTACATCAGAGCGGGCTCAGTGGCATTTTGTCACTTTCCTCTGCAGATGCAGCAGCAGCCTCACACAGCTCCTCCAGCCGCTGACATGCTTGATCACTGGTACAGGGTGTAGCTTGGGGGAGAGCCGCTAAAATTGTGCACATTACACATTCCTAAAGGAAAATTGGGTTTTTAAAACAGTGTTTCACTGAACTAAATGCTGACAGCCTCACTGGGGCTCTCTGGCGTGGGTGTGCTAGTGCCTTCTCCATCTGTGTTTCCGCTCACAATAGAGTGTGTATTGTTTTGTTACTTTTCACCATGGTAAAACACAAGTTATGCAGGGTCTGTAACACCAGATTCTCCCCACTCTCATCTGGTTCCATTTCATGTGAACAGCGTAGTCAATATTCACAAAACGTTGAGAATGTGAGGGAGGGTCACAAGCCTTCCTGGCCTGGGTGCAATCAAAACTATGTCTAATATGTCATCTCGGCTCACTGCAAATGCCTACAAAACTCGAGAGCTGCAAAAAGTAGCAGATCTAGCTGACAGGGCTGATGTTCCCCATTCCCCCCCCCCCCCCCTCCCCTAATGCAGGTCCACAAAAACGTGCTTTACCTGCACTTCTGTCAGATTCTGATATACAGGATGATGGGAACGGCGTGGATCCCTTAATTGAGGATTCCACTCCTACACAGGGTATTGAATCCCTTATTTTAGCTATAAGGGATGTACTAAAGCTCCCTCTAGAGGACACTGCAAATCAGCAGTTGATTTTCCTCCCTCAAGACAAACTGACTGTCACATTTCCTGATTCTAAATTAGATGATTTATTTAAGCTAGCCTGGAAGAATCCAGATAAGAAATATCAGGTGTCAAAACGGTTTTTGCATACATTCCCCTTTGCCCCTGAGGGCAGAAAGTTCTGGGAATAATCCCCGGTTGTAGACGTCTGTCTTTAGCCTCTCTAAGAAGGAGTTACTCCCGACTCCGGGTTCCTTTATGGTAAAGCCCTCTGCCTGCTAGACGTGCCTACCTGGGACCGTCTACTCAGTCCCTTCAGTCTACCAGATTTCGATCTGGGGCCAAATGTGCATCAAATGCAGCTAGAGGCACCAGGGGTAAACCTAAGAAACCAGCAGTTGCCGGCTCTCAAAAACAGAGCACCGGTTCAGCTTCCGCAAAGACCTCAGCATGACGGCTCCCGCCCACCCTGGGAGGATCTCGAGGTGAGAGCCTGGTTACGTCACTTCAGCCACAACTGGGAAAGTTCCTGCCAGGACGCCTGGGTAAGGGACCTTATTTCTCAGGTTTGCAAACTGGAGTTAGACTGTGCTTCTCCCTAACAATTTTTCACAGGCCATCACAAAGTTGGTCCAGTCCCAAGTCATTGTTCCAGTACCCCTGCAACAGCAAGGACAAGGTTACTATTCCAGTCTGTTCATTGTGCCAAAACCAGACGGGTTTGTGAGGCCAATTTTGAATTTGAAGTCCTTGAATCCTTACCTAAAGGTTTTCAAATTCAAGATGGAATCTTTGAGAGCGGTGATCGCAGGAATTCCTAGTGTCCCTGGATATCAAGGACGCCTACCTCCATATCCCAATTTGGCCTCCTCATCAGGCCTATCTGAGATTCGCACTGCCAGTTCCAGGCGTTACTCTTTGGCCTGTCTACAGCTCCGAGGGTGTTCACGAAGGTGATGTCGGAAATGATGTTCCAGCTCAGGGTCCAGGCGGTCAACGTGGTCCCTTACCTGGACGATTTCCTGATAAGTAGGAGTTCCAGGGGAGCTCCTCTGCTCCATATAGATCGCACTATACACCTGTCACACCACGGGTGGATCCTCAATCTTCAGAAGTCCCACCTGGAGCCATCTCAGTGGCTTCTGTTTCTGGGATTGCTACTGGATACTGTAGCGTAGAAAGTGTTCCTCCTAGAGGACAAAGTGAGAACTCCCCAGGAAATGGTTTGCATGGTTCTCCAACCGACCTAGAGTTTCCATTCTTCTTTGCATAAGATTGTTGGGAAAGATGGTAGCCTCGTACGAGGCCCTTCAGTATGGACGGTTCCATACCAGACCCTTCCAGGTGGACATCCTGAACAAGTGGTCCGGTTCCCAACTTCAGATGCACCGGATGATTCAACCGGGCTAGGATTTCACTCCTGTAGTGGCTGCAGTCTTCCAATCTCCAGGAAGGTCGACCATTCGGGATTCAGGATTGGATTCTTCTCACGTCAGATGCGAGTCTGAGAGGATGGGGGGCTGTCACCCAAGGGGTGCAGTTCCAGGGCAAGTGGTCTGCCGAAGACGCCCTACTTCCGATTAACATCCTGGAACTTCGGGCTATCTACAATGCCCTGATTCAGGCTTCCCTTCTGCTCCGGGATCAGGCAATCAAGGTACAGTCGGACAATGCCACGGTTGTGGCGTACATCAATCGACAGAGGGACAAAAAGCAGGGCCTGCATGCGAGAAGTATTAAGAATACTCCTCTGGGCAGAAGGAAATGCAGTAGCACTGTCCGCAATCTTCATTCCGGGAGTTGGCAACTGGTAAGCGGACTTCCTGAGTCGCCACGATCTCCACCCAGGAAAGTGGGGCCTACATCCTCAAATGTTTCAACAGGTCATCGACTGGTGGGGCTGCGTCTCGCCTCAACAAGAAACTTCACTCTAATTGCTCGCGAACCAGAGACCCTCAAGCGTGTGCAGTGGATGCACTGACGTCACCGTGGCCTTACCAGCTGGTCTACATATTTCCTCCGATTCTGTTGATCCCAAAGGTGCTCAAAGGATCCGGCATCAAGGAGTACAAGCAATTTTGCTTGCCCCGGAGAGCATGGTATGCAAATCTTCTGGACATGTACGTCGAAGACCCTTGGCATCTACCATTGAGAGATCTTCAACAAGGAGCGTTCGTCTACCCGGACTTACGGCGGCTTCGTTTGACGGCATGGAAGTTGAGCGGAACATCCTAGCTCACAAGGGACTTTCCAAATGGGTCATTGCCACTATGGTGCAAGCCAGAAAACCTGTGACGTCAAAACACTCTGGCGGAGATGTCTCCTGGTGCGAGGAATGCACATATCCATCTGCCGAATTTCACTTGGGAAGATTTTTGTTTCCTGCATGCTGGAGTGGATCAAGGCTAACGTCTGGGATCCATTAAGGTTCAAATTTCAGCTTTCAATCTTCTTCCAAAAGAAGTTGGCTATTTTGCCTGAAGTTCAGACCTTCTTGCAAGGGGTGCTTCACATCCAACCGCAGTTTGTGCTGCCTACGGCACCTTGGGCTTTGGATGTGGTGTTACGATTTTTACAGTCCTCCTCCTGGTTTGAACCTCTGATGACGGTAGGAGACAAGTACCTCACGTGGAAGATGGTGGTTTTACTGGCCTTGGCTTCTGCTAGACGTGTCTCAGAATTGGGGAGCCTTATCGTATAAAAGTCCGTATTTGGTCTTTTACGAGGACAGAGCGGAGCTCCGGACTAGACAGCAGTTCCTGCTGAAGGTTGTTTCCGCGTTTCATCTGAATCAACCTATTTTGGTTCCATCCTGTTCTGATGCTTCTGCTCCTCCGGAGGCATTGGATGCTGTGCGTGCTCCTATGATGCACAGAAGGGTTGTCCTGCTTCAAAGCAGTCCATTGCTCATTGGATTCGGCTTACTATCCAGTAGGCCTATGTGTCGGCGGCCTTACCCATTCCTAAGTCTCTAAAGGCCCACTCTACTAGATCAGTGGGCTCTTCCTGGACTGCTTCCTGTGGACTCTCGGCCTTGCAACTATTCCGAGCTGCTACCTGGTCGGGGAAGAACACCTTTGAAGTTCTACAAGTTTGATACCCTGGTCAAAGGGGATACCGAGTTTGGGCAGGTGCTGCTGCAGATGTGTCCGCACATTCCCGCCTGTTCTGTAAGCTTTGGGACATCCCCATCGTACTAATGTGTCCCCAATATCCCTTATGGATGCTAGAGGAAATAGGATTTTAAATACCCACCGGTAAATCCTTTTCTCGTAGTCCATAAGGGATATTGGGCGTCCGCCTCTGTGCGGTGACTTTCTGCAGGTTCTCTGTTAGGTGTTACCTGTTCAGCCATTGCTGTTTGTTGCCGGCCCAGTTATGTTATGGTGTGCTGTTGTATAAATCTCACCACACTTCTCGCTATGTTCTTTATCTCAATTATGTAATTTCTCCTTTGGCACTGTTTTACCTATAACTGCCTGTGGGAGGGGGGCATAGAGGGGAGGAGCCAGCACACCCAGTGGAAGAAATTTAAAGTGCACTGGCTCCTGTGGACCCAGTCTACTCCATCGTACTAATGTGTCCCCAATACCCCTTATGGACTACGAGAAAAGGATTTACCGGTAGGTATTTAAAATCCTATATTTTTAAAAATGTATTTTTAATCATGCAGAAACCTTTCCTGTCATTTTTAATTATATAATTATTTTTTTGCAGGTTATCAAGACGAAGCAGTGCCAGCTGGAGTACATCTGTACGCAGACTGTCAACTAGACAAATGAACAAAGCACTTGAGACATCCATTCCAGAGGAGACTGTGCAACCTAAGAGAGTGACTCGGGCGAGGGTACAAGCTAGCATAGTCTGTATGCCTGCAGCAGAGAGACCACTACAAGAACTTACTTCGAGCTCTGCCAATGATCGCATTCTGCAGGTGAAGATCAGTGCTGAAGATCGCCACAGTGCAGAGCTACAAATCACAGAGCTGGTTGCTTTGGGTTCCAGTGCTCCACCTGTCCCCGTTGCTCCCGCAGTGGTGGCTGCTACAGAACATCCTGCCCCTGTCACACCTCCAAAAAACGATCGCACAGCAGCCAAGTTAAAGATTGCAGATAGCTCCACTCCTAGGATGGCAGCTGTTGATAAAGAGTCGGTAGATCTGACCCTTGAATCTCCCCAACCTGTTGCAGAAGCAGCCAAGGCGTTGGCTTTGGAATTGTCAAATCACAGCATGACTCCCACAGGATCACGCTCTGACCGCCGCTCTGTTCGTCGCAGCATCGTGGCAAAAAAGTCGATCAGCTCTCGCTCCTCTTTGGCTAATAAGTACTCGCTTGCTAGCAAGCGTGAAAGCATGACCAAAGAAGCTGTGCGCAAGTCCATTCGTCGGTCGGTGTCCAAAAAGAAAGCTACAGAGACTTCTTCATCATCTAGTTACAAGAGCTGTAAGTGACTTCTAAACTTTACTATGTTAATCTGCATAACACCAACATGTGATACAGCACTTTCCAGACACTAGAATCTTTCACACCAGTCCCTGCCTATTTGGTATCTTGCAAGTGTGAAGACACATTTGCATCATTTAAAAACAATTCAAATTCTCACTCGTCTCCCTCATGACCTGCATCTTAGATGCCCACAGGCGCGTTATACTTCTCCATTGGGTTGCTTTTGGGAGCATAGAATAGTATGTGAGCGTGGCGTGTGTATGTATGTGTTTCTGTTTATGTATATATGTGAATGTGCGTGTATATTTCTTAATCCTTTAACTGATGTTGCTGTTCATTGGCAGTTACACCACCTCAATTTGTGGTAAGTCACGAACAGCTACTGGAAACTGTGGCATTAGATGGGGGTTACAATCTCAGACGACCCATGCTAGGAATTGACTGGTCCTGTTTGGGTTTTTTCCTTGGAGGAGGTGAAGGTTAAGGAAATTGTAATCCCCTGCCAGCCAGCACTACCTCAAAGGAAAAATCCTGCCAAAAGTGATGACCATCTACACCTCTACTTGTTCCACCCCCTCCCCTCTCGGGAGGTTTTGGAGTACAAATATATTCATAGATCTCCTAAGATTAGGTTTAATTCAAAGCTTAAGGGTCTAATATCCAATCCTCCACACCTTGTGAAGAACAACAAATAGAAATATAGGCTTGGAAAAGCAAGCAGTTTCCAAACTCAGTAAAACAATCTACATGATGCGTGATCTGCAGTTTTGGGCACGCTGTGGATCAGTGATATCATAGATTTCATAAAGACCCTGTTTTGTTTCCCCAGCATTGCATTACTGAAGATGAAACAAAATGTTGCACTCTTTGGGGGGACTGTCATTGGTCACCTTGGGTTCTCCTGTTGCCAAAATTGTCTAAATTGTGATTTTATTTAAATTTTAGTCCAAAATATCACACTAATCTTTTTATGGCCCAATTTGAACCACAAATGCTAAAACACCCAGTATTGGGTGGACAGGTTGTAGATTGAGTCCGCGATTGGTAGTCCAACACTTGAGCAGAAAGAGTTCACTGTCTTCATGGACATCAAGGGTGCATACATTCGTGTTACTATCTATGGAGGTCTTTGCCTTCCAGGAGGTGCAATTTGTATAATTCAACTTGAGTGCAGATTCTGTTGCAAGAATAAGCCACCGCAAAATCGGTCAAATGCCTCGGTGGTGGCATTCTTTAACCATCATTGAGACGTGGCTTGGTCCCTGATGTCTGCATGATGTCTAAAGTTCTCCATTAAACCGCAAAGTGGATCAGCTCTGCAGGCGTCTTTGGTAAATCCTATGTCTGCCCCATAGACTTTCATCTGATTTACCTATTACTTCCAATAGCAGTACACAATGCATTCTGAAGGAGATAGTGAGCCTTCAGGTGGTTCTGGTGGCAGTAGACTGGTCAAGAAGGTCGCTGTACTGACATTTTCTAGGAGGCTGTAAGTCTGTGTTGTGGCATCTTCATCTAACGGTGCATACACACAATGCGATTTTGCGCTCAAAACCTCATAGTGTGTATGGCTGGCGAAGAGCGTTGATGCATGCTCTCACATCATCGCTGGCCGCCACTGTCTGTCGACCAGTTTTACCAGCCGAGTGAACTACTTTCCACAGTAGGAGACTGTGGAAAGTGGTTCACCTCCGTGAAAATCGCTCAGTGTGCATGCACCTTAAGACCTGACAAGTTTAGGAATTGTTTTACTGTGCAGAATTAGAGCAAGTGACAGTGTGGAACTTGAAGCTATGATTCTTAAGCTGGGCGATAAATCGGTCCGATCAGACGACAGCTCAATTCTGCGCATATCGGCCAGTGTGTCTTCCCAATATGCGCATGCCTGCAGTCACTAGCGGCATAATCAGGTTTGATGTGCTGCACATTAAACCCAACGTTATTACTAGCATCCTGTAGTATGCTAATGAAGTATGGAACATGATGGTCCAGCACTTTTATTATAGTCACCCCAGTGTGTGTGTGGGTAATCTGGGTTGACGGGGGTTTGCTTCAGCATTGCTCCAGTATGTACCCAGCTATGCTTAAACAAAGGGTTTGGTTTCATCCAAGAATTATAGGTCTTTCAAACCCTACCTTTTTTGTGGGAAACTTTCTTCTCATCCCATCTTGCTTTCAGGTAGCCTATGTGCTTCCATTTCTCTTACGTCCTAGAGGATGCTGCGGTCCACATTAGTACCATGGGGTATAGACGGGTCCACTAGGAGCCACTAGCACTTTAAGAGTTTGAGTGTGTGGGCTGGCTCCTCTCCTACCAGGCTCAGTTTGGAAAATGTGCCCAGAGGAGCCGATCACAGCTAGGCGAGCTCTCCAGAGTTTCTCTAGTAAAAGTTTTCTTAGAATTTATTATTTTGCAGGGAGGCTGCTGGCAACAGCCTCCCTGCTGCGTGGGACTAAGGGGGGGGAGTAGTGTCCGCCCTGTGGGGTCTGAGCCACTATCTCTGCTGACAGGACACTGAGCTCCTGAGGGTGCTGATCGTTAGCCGCTCCAGGTGACCGCTCACTCCCGCAGTATGCCGCCATCCCCTTACAGAGCCAGAAGACTTCGGTGGCGAGTGAGTCACCGGCCCCCCTGGCAAGCAGGGAGCCGGTGTGAAGATGGCAGCAACAGGGTAAGGAGCGCAGTACTTCCTGCGCTCCGAGGCTCAGTGGTACATAGTGGGGCGCCCTGAGCCAGCGCCTATACCCTACACTGGTTAGCAAGCCTGTCGGGGTCCCCGGATCGCTGCCAGCAGAAATCCTCAGGCCAGTATAATATAATGAAGAGCGGGAAGCAGCACCATGTTCAGGGGGCGGAGCTTCTCCTCAGAGCGGCCCCAGCAGCGTTCAGCGCCATTTTCCTGCCTGCAGTTCCTGTACAACAGATGCTGGCAGGGAGAGCTGTTCCTCCAAGCAACTCCAGCTATCCTGTGCGGTACCAGGGGGTTGTAGAGGGAAGTGAGGGGGGAGGCTGTGTAAAGTCTGTGTAGTCTATTACGGTACACAGATGGCGCTGGTGGTTTTTATTATTTCTACCTCAAAAAGCGCTGTGTGTGGGTTGGCTCCATTCTGTCTGTCTCTGGGCATACTTGGGGGGGAAACTGACATTTCCCTGTGTGGGTGTTTAATATCTCACATAGCCATGTCTAAGGACTCTGTATCATATGCTGCAGAAGAGGTTTCCTCTCAGGAAGGATCCATTCCATGTACACAGGATTGTTATGCTTTGTCTCAGATTCCTATTGTCTAGCCTGAGTGGGTAACGTCTGTCAAAGGAATCTCTCAGATCTCTACTAGGGTAGTTGATACTGAGACTGAAACTCAGGTGTTGAAGTCTATGGCAGTTTGGTCAGGCTCTGTCCCTATTCCTGCAAAATCCCCTAGCATGTTCCCACAGAAACGTGCACTTGCCCAAATTATGCAAGATGACACGGATACTGATTCTGATACTGCAGATGGTGATGGGGCGGCATTCCTTGCTAAGGGGGTACAGCTCATGATTGAGGCCATTAGAGATGTGTTAAACATAAATGACACCACCTGTGCAGGATGAGGAGGCTTATTTTACTGACAATAAGAAAGCCTCGCTAACCTTCCCTGAGTCTAAAGAATTAAACGCTATATTTGAGAAATCCTGGGAAAACCTGGAGAAAAAATTTCAGATCCCAAAAAGGTTTTTGGTTGCTTTTCCCTTCCCTGAGGAAGATGGGGAAAAAATGGGAAAACCCACCCTTTGTTGACGCATCTGTCTACAGAAAAAAAGTGGTTTTATCTGTCCCTGGCTCTTACCGCGTTAAAAGAACCGGCTGATCGTAAGGTTGACACTACGCTCAAATCCATTTACACTGCTTCATTTCTAAAGCCGTAGTAAAGTGGTCAGGCACATTACTAGAGGATTTGGATAAAATGGCTAGAAGTGTCATTGAATTGTTTTTACGTAACATACAGGATTCTGCGGGGTTCATGGTGGAAGGACCTGGGTACGCTGATTGCATGGATATCTTCCTGGTCTGCCTCAGCTCGCAGGGGACTCTGTCTACGCCAATGGTCTGCAGATGCAGAATCCTACACAGGTCAGGCTCTATTTGGGGAAGCGTTGGATGCGTGGATTTCCACGGCAACCGTGGGTAAGTCACCTTTTCTTCCCTCCGCTACACCTTCTACGAAGAAACCATTTTCTTCAGCTGTGCCGCTGTCCTTTCGGACAGTTAAGGCAAAAATGTTCAAGCCTCCTACCACTTTCTTTAGCGGTGGTCGTGCAAAATCCAAAAAGCCTTCTCCCGCAGGCTCCCAGGACCAGAGATCTGGTTCCTCAAAATCCTCAGCATGACTGTGGACCACAAAGCCTGGAGGGCGGGCTGGTGGGTGCGAGATTCAGACGTTTCAGACACGTCTGGGTGTCATCCGGCCTGGATCCCTGGGTACAGGATATTGTGTCCCAGGGGTACAGACTGGAGTTTCAAGTACTCCCGCCTCAACGGTTCTTCAAATCAGGCTTGCCAGCTTTGCTGACAGACAGGGCTATCCTACAGGAAGCCATCCTAAAATTGGAAAAGTTGCAGGTCATTGTCCCAGTTCCACCTCATATGCAAAACAAGGGTTATTATTCAAACCTTTTCGTGGTACCGAAACCGGATGGTTCGGTCAGACCAATTTTGAACTTTAAATCATTAAACCCTTACCTGAAGGTGTTCAAATTCAAAATGGAGTTTCTCAGAGCAGAGATTGCAAGTCTGGAGGAGGGGGAGTTTCTGGTATTCCTGGATATCAAGGATGCGTAACTCCACATTCCGATTCCAGGCTTATGTCAGATTTGCACTGTTAGACAGTCACTATCAATTTCAGGCACTGCCATTCGGCCTCTCCACAGCACCGAGGGTGTTCAGCAAGGTGATGGCAGAAATAATGATCCTCCTCCACAGACAGGGGGTGAACATAATCCCATATCTAGACGTTCTTGTGATAAAGGCATCATCCAGGGAGACGTTGCAGTCCATTGTTCTCACGACTCGTCTGCTCAGGGAACACGGTTGGGTCCTGAACCTTCCAAAATCAAATTTGGAGCCGACCAGGAGGTTGTCTTTTCTGGGAATGATCCTCGACACGGAAGTGCATAGGGTGTTTCTCCCGCAGGAGAAAGCGTTGGTGATACAAACAATGGTCCGGAATGTCCTGAAGCCGAGACAGCACTGTACACATGGGTAAGCGTTGTTGCGACCCGGCGGAGAGTTGTTGGAGTGACGTTTTCCAATATGCATATAAGACGCAGTTAAGAAAGATCGCTCAAAAACATATTAAGACTATAAAAATAAAATAAGAAAGCTTAGGGCTGCCATAGAACAGCAGCCCTCTGACCATGGTCCGGCTCCTGCCACACAACAAAAAACTGATTTGCTTGAGTCAGTGGGCGGGGATATATGGATGGGCCCGTTGCATCCTGGGAGGCCTGAAAGCTAGTGATCGTTTGGTGCCAATCCGCTGTCGCTCTATCATATCCCATTGTTATCCTGTGGACTTAGGAGAAATACTGTTCTTACCATAACGTATATTTCACTCCTCTGGTGGCTGCAACTACCTCACCTTCTGGAGGGCCGCAGGTTTGAGATTCAGGACTGGATCCTTCTAACCACGGATGCAAGCCTCTGGGGCTGGGGCGCAGTCACTCAGGGGGAAACCTTCCAAGGACTGTGGTCAAGCCTGGAATCCAGTCTTCCAATAAACATTCTGGAACTAAGAGCCGTCTACAACGATCTTCACCAAGCGGCCCATCTTCTGCGAGATCGAGCCATTAAAGTGCAGTCGGACAATGTAACGACGGTGGCTTACATAAACCGACAGGCCGGAACGAAGAGCAGAGCTGCAATATCAGAGATAACAAACATCTTCCTCTGGGCAGAAACACGCGTTGGCGCTGTCAGCAATCTTCATTCCGGGAGTAGACAACTGGGAAGCGGACTTCCTCAGCAGACACTATCTCCTTCCAGGAGAGTGGGGACTCCACGGAGGTGACAGATCTTTGGGGTTTACCTCAAATAGACATGATGGCCTCTCGTCTCAACAAGAAGCTTTGGCAATATTATTCCAGGTCGAGGGACCAGCAAGCTGTGGCAGTGGACGCCCTAGTGACTCAGTGGGTGTTCCGGTCGGTTTACGTGTTTTAATCCACTTCCACTCATTCCAAGAGTTCTAAAACTTATAAGGAGAACAAGAGTTCAGGCAATCCTCATTTCTCCGGACTGGCCATGAAGGGCTTGGTAAGCGGATCTTTTGGATCTACTGCTAGAAGAACCGAGGCCTCTTCCTCTTCGGGAGGACCTGCTGCAGCAGGGGCCATTCGCTTTTCTCTTACGTCCTAGAGGATGCTGGGGACTCCAAAAGGACCATGGGGTATAGACGGGTTCCGCAGGAACTTAGGCACACTAAAAGACTTAAGACTGGGTGTGAACTGGCTCCTCCCTCTATGCCCCTCCTCCAGACCTCAGTTAGACTTTGTGCCCAGGAGTGATGGGTCACACACTAGGGGAGCTCTAATGAGTTTCTCTAGAAAAGACTTTTGTTAGGTTTTTTTATTTTCAGGGAGACCTGCTGGCTACAGGCTCCCTGCAGCGTGGGAGTGAGGGGAGAGAAGCAGGACCTACTTCTGTGAGTTTCAAGGCTTCTGCTTCTCGGCTACTGCACACCATTAGCTGCAGAGGGTTCGATCACTTGGTGCGCCTAGCTGCTTGTTCCCGGAGCCACGCCGTCCATCCCCTCACAGAGCCAGAAGAAAGAAGTCGTGTGAGTATGAGAAGATCAGAAGACATCAGGACGGCAGAAGACTTAAGAGACGGCAGGTACAGCACAGCGGTCACGCTGTGCTCCATGCTCCCACACACTTCACCAACGGTATATTACTGGGTGCAGGGCGCTGGCGGGGGGCGCCCTGGGCAGCATGTCGCTGAAGTCCATTGGGGTGGCAGATTGAGGGTGAGTGCGCAGATCCCCGCCGGCATTTTAAAGCATTTTTAAACTTTTAAATTTGGCGGGCCGGAGCGCGCCAGGAAGGGGGCGGAGCTTCGGTCCGCAGCTCACCGGCGCCATTTTCTCTGCTCCACGAGGCGGTCAGAGAAGAGACGCTGCGGAGGACCTCCACGCTCCTGCCTGTGCAAGTACAACGGGGGCTTTTTTACTAAAGGGGGCCGCAGTACTGGTGCTTGTTAGTGTAAACAGCGCTGCATATATCGTGTGTTGCGATATATGGGCGCTGGGGTGTGGGCTGGCATACTCCCTCTGTGTCCTTTTATCTGGCTTCTCTTGTAGGCCTGTCACCTAACAGAGATTGTATAGGTATTGTGTTGTCGGTACTCTGTGTCGACATGTCTGAGGCTGAAGCTTATTCCCCGGAGGAGGTTATTGGGGGAGTGGATGCAGGGCTCGACTTGGGGATGTCGACGCAGCCGGCTCCAGATTTAATGACATAACTGAGTACGCTGAACTCGAGTGTAACTTCATTGTCCAAAAGGCTAGATAAATCTGAGGAGCAGACCCAGGTATGGAGAAGGTCCATGGAAGAGGCTTTGTCTCAGGTTCAAACCCCATCTGGGTCCCAAAAGCGGCCGTTTAATCAGGTGGGGGATACTGATACTGACACGGACTCCGATTCCGACGTCGATTTCACTGAGGCAGCGGTACATCCCCGTTTACTTAAGAGTATTCAGTACATGATTGTGGCTATAAAAGACGTGTTGCACATTTCGGATGAACCTGCGGTACAGGAAACAAGGATTTGCTTGTTCAAGGGTAAAAAACCTGAGGTAAAATTTTCTCCCTCTCATGAAATGAACACTTTGTGAAAAGGCTTGGGAGTCGCCGGATAAGAAATGGCAGATTCCCAAAAGGATTTACATGGCGTATCCCTTTCCCTCAGATGACAGGGAAAAATGGGAAACATCTCCAACTGTTGACAAAGCTTTATCTCGTATGTCTAAGAAAGTGGCGCTTCCGTCTCCAGACACAGCAGCTCTCAAAGATCCGGCGGATCGCAAGCTGGAGACGTCTCTGAAGTCCATTTTCGCTAATTCGGGGGCATTGCTCAGACCTGCTGTGGCGTCGGTATGGGTGAGTAGTGCCATTGCTAAATGGGCTGAAAATTTAGCAAATGATATAGATACTCTGGATAGAGATAATGTACTGCTAACTCTTGGTTATATTAAGGATGCTGCAGATTACATGAAGGATGCAGCAAGGGACATCTGTCTCGGGTTCAAGAACCAATGCCATGTCGATATCAGCCAGGAGGGCCCTGTGGATCCATCAATGGAACGCGGATGCCGACTCCAAGAAAAATATGGAAGCACTACCATTCAAAGGTACTGTCTTATTCTCGACTGCGGGTAAGTCCTCTTTTCTCCCTTATGTTCCCACACAACAGAAAAAGGCACCACATCCACAGATGCAGTCCTTTCGTCACAACAAATACAGGCGTGGAAAAGGCTCGTCCTTTCTCGCTTCAAAGGGTAGAGGGAGGGGAAAGAAATCTCCTGCAGGGTCAAACGCCCAGGACCAAAAGTCCTCCCTTGCTGCTACCAAGCCCACCGCATGACGCTGGGGCTTCCCTGGGGGAGTCCGAACCGGTGGGGGGCCGTCTACAAACTTTCAGTCAGGTCTGGTTTCAATCAGGCCTGGATCCCTGGATACTAGAGATCGTGTCTCGGGGTTACAAACTGGAGTTTCAGGAGATGCCCCCTCATCGGTTCTTCATTTCGGCATTACCAGTTGGTCTTCCGGACAGGGAGGTAGTGCTAGCAGCAATTCAAAAACTGTGTCTGCAGAGGGTCATTGTTCCCGTTCCCTCTTCTCAGAGGGGGGAGGGGTTCTACTCGAGCCTCTTTGTAGTGCCGAAACCGGACGGTTCAGTCAGACCAATTCTAAATTTAAAATCCCTCAATCCATACTTGAAAGTGTACAAGTCCAAGATGGAAACCCTTCGAGCTGTCATCTCCAGCCTGGAAGGGGGGGAGTTTATGGTGTCGGTCGACAAAAAGGATGCCTACTTACATGTCCCAATATATCCTCCGCATCAGGCTTTCCTCAGGTTTGCGATACAGGATTCTCATTACCAATTTCAGACGTTGCCGTTTGGCCTTTCCACGGCTCCGAGGATTTTCACCAAGGTCATGGCGGAAATGATGGTGCTGCTTCGCAAACAAGGGGTTTCAATTATCCCGTACTTGGACGATCTCCTGATAAAGGCGCG
Organism: Pseudophryne corroboree; assembly: GCF_028390025.1. Classification (NCBI taxonomy): domain Eukaryota; kingdom Metazoa; phylum Chordata; class Amphibia; order Anura; family Myobatrachidae; genus Pseudophryne; species Pseudophryne corroboree. The sequence goes on along the minus strand of NC_086454.1, from coordinate 67,360,086 downwards.
GTCCAAGGAACGGTTGCTGAGGAGTGTGGAGTTGTCTCTATTGGTCCTGCGACAACATGGTTGGGTCCTCAATTTACCGAAATCACAGTTGATTCCGACCACTCGCCTTACGTTTCTGGGCATGATTCTGGATACAGGGGTGCAGAAGGTATTCCTTCCAGAAGAAAAGGCTCGGGAATTGCAGACGATGGTCAGGGAACTTCTGAAGCCGTCACGGGTGTCAGTACATCATTGTACGCGGGTTCTGGGGAAGATGGTCTCTGCGTACGAAGCCATTCCATACGGCAGATTTCACGCCCGTGTCTTTCAGTGGGACTTGCTGAGCAAATGGTCAGGGTCTCATCTACACATTCACCAGAAGATCAGTCTGTCCCCCAGAACCAGAATCCCTCTCCTATGGTGGCTAAAGGTGAATCACCTCCTGGAGGGACGCCGATTCGGTATCCAGAAGTGGGTACTTCTGACAACAGATGCAAGTCTCCGGGGCTGGGGCGCAGTCACCCAAGGAAGAAATATCCAGGGAAAATGGTCGCCCCAGGAAGCCTGTCTCCACATAAATGTTCTAGAGTTAAGAGCCATTTACAACGGCCTGCTCCAAGCAAGAAGTCTTCTTCAGGGTCATCCGGTTCTGGTACAGTCAGACAACATCACAGCGGTGGCCCATGTAAACCGGCAAGGCGGAACAAAGAGCAGAGCGGCAATGGTGGAGTCGACAAAGATACTTCGCTGGGCGGAACAACACCTCAGCGCACTGTCAGCGGTTTTCCTACCAGGGGTGGACAACTGGGAAGCAGATTTTCTCAGCAGACACGATCTTCATCCGGGAGAGTGGGCTCTGCACCAAGAGGTTTTTGCAGAAGTGACCGATCGCTGGGGAATTCCGATGATAGACATGATGGCGTCTCGGCTCAACAAGAAGCTCCCGAGATATTGTTCCAGGGCAAGGGACCCACAGGCCACAGCGGTGGACGCCCTGGTGTCTCCGTGGATCTTCCGGTCGGTGTATGTGTTCCCTCCTCTTCCTCTCATTCCAAAGGTGCTGGCGATCATTCGTCGAACAAGGGTTCAGGCAATTCTCGTCGCACCAGACTGGCCAAGAAGGGCCTGGTACCCGGATCTTCAGAACTTGTTGGTGGACGATCCTTGGCCGCTTCCTCTAAGAGAGGATCTGTTGTTGCAGGGTCCATACGTGTTCCCGGACTTACCGCGGCTGCGTTTGATGGAATGGAGGTTGAGCACCAGATCTTAGCTCGCAAGGGCATTCCCATGGAGGTCATTCCAACTCTCATTAAGGCTCGGAAAGAGGTTACGGCAAAACATTATCACCGTATCTGGAGGAAATAAGTTTCCTGGTGTGATGTTAAAAAGGCCCCGGTGGAGGATTTCCACTTGGGTCGTTTTCTCCACTTTTTTACAGGCGGGGATAGATGCAGGCCTGAAGTTGGGCTCCATTAAGGTGCAGATTTCAGCTTTGTCGATTTTTCTTTCAACGAGAATTAGCTACCATTCCAGAGGTGCAGACTTTTGTGAAAGGGGTGATGCATATCAATCCACCGTTTGTACCGCCTGTAGCCCCATGGGACCTTGAGGTTGTCCTGCGATTCCTTATGTCCTCCTGGTTCGAACCTTTGCGGAAGGTTGAATTAAGATTTCTCACTTGGAAGGTGGTTATGCTGTTTGCTCTGGCATCTGCCAGACGAGTTTCGGAGTTGGCGGCCTTATCGCATAAGAGTCCGTATTTGATATTTCATGCGGATAGAGCGGAATTGAGGACTCGTCCACAATTTCTACCAAAGGTGGTTTCGTCATTTCATATTAACCAGCCTATTGTCGTTCCGGTAGCTTCGGATGTTGTGGCTATTCCCAAATCGCTGGATGTTGTAAGAGCGTTAAAGGTTTACGTTTCCAGGACAGCCGTTACTAGGAAAACTGAAGCGTTGTTTGTTTTGTATGCGGCAAACCAGCTTGGTCATCCAGCGTCGAAACAAACTATTGCTCGCCGGATTTGTAATACGATCCAACAGGCTTATTCTTCGGTGGGGTTACCGGTGCCGAAGGTGGTTAAAGCCCATTCTACCAGAAAGGTGGGTTCATCTTGGGCGGCTGCCCGAGGTGTCTCGGCACTTCAGCTTTGCCGAGCAGCTACTTGGTCGGGTTCGAACACTTTTGCTAAATTCTATAAGTTCAATACACTGGCCGAGGAGGACCTGGCGTTTGCTCAGTCGGTGCTGCAGAGTCGTCCGCACTATCCCGCCCGTTCTGGAGCTTTGGTATAATCCCCATGGTCCTTTTTGGAGTCCCCAGCATTCTCTAGGACGTAAGAGAAAATAGGATTTTGGTACTCACCGTTAAATCCTTTTCTCCTAGTCAGTACAGGATGCTGGGCGCCCGTCCCAGTGCGGACTATTACTTGCATTATGAGAATCTACTTACTGTTGAGTTTGTTGTACACGACGTTTGGTTTGTTACAGCTGGTTACTGGAGTTTTTACATTTAATGTTATCTGGTTTTGGTATTATTCCGGTTGTGCGGAATGTCTTTGGTGTGGGCTGGTACTTTGGATAGCCCTTAGTTTAAACAAAAGTCTTTCCATGTACTGTCCATCTCTCCTGGGCACAGTTCCTATAATTGAGGTCTGGAGGAGGGGCATAGAGGGAGGAGCCAGTTCACACCCAGTCTTTTAGTGTGCCTAAGTTCCTGCGGATCCCGTCTATACCCCATGGTCCTTTTGGAGTCCCCAGCATCCTCTACGGACTAGGAGAAAAGGATTTAACGGTGAGTACCAAAATCCTATTATCAAGACTTACTGCGGCTATGTTTGACGGCATGGAGGTTGAACGCCAGATAATAGCTTGGAAGGGCATTCTGAACCAAGGTTATTCCTATCCTGATACAGGCTATGAAAGGAGGACTGTCTAAACATTACCATCGTATTTGGAAAAAAATATGTATCTTGGTGTGAATCCAAGACGTTTCCTACGGTGCAGTTTCAACTGGTATGGTTTCTCTTCCTGCAAGCAGGTGTGGATATGGGCCTGAGGTCCAGATTTCGGCCCTATCCATTTTCTTCCAGAAACAATTTGCTTCCCTCCCTGAGGTTCAGACTTTTCTGAAAGGGGTTCTGCACATCCAGCCTCTTTGTGCCACCTACGGCGCCCTGGGATCTTAACGTGGTGTTACAGTTCCTCCAATCGGATTGGTTCGAACCTGTACTGGAGGTCGAGGTCAAGTTTCTCACGTGGAAGGCTGTCACTTTGTTGGCCGTAGCTTCTGCTAGACATGTGTCGGAGTTGGGGGCTTTGTCTTGTAAGAGCCCCTACTTGATCTTCCATGAAGATAGAGCTGAGCTTCGGACACGACACGTCAGCAGTTCCTTTACGAAGGTTGTTGGCATTTCATGTCAACCAACCTATTGTGGTGCCAGTGGCTACTGACTCCTCAATTTCATCAAAGTCCTTGGATGTTGTAAGGGCTCTGAAAATCTGTGAAGAGGACTGCTCGTCACACAAAATCGGACTCTGTTTGTCCTGTATGAAACGTGGGTGTCCTGTTTCTAAGCAGACGATCTCTCGCTGGATCAGGTTCACTGTCCAGCATGCGTGTTCTTCGGCAGGTTTGCCGTGTCCTACACCTGTTAAGGCCCACTCTACTCGTAAGGTGGGTTCTTCCTGGGTGGCTGCCAGGGGGGGTGTCAGCTTTACAGCTTTTCCGAGCGGCTACTTGGTCAGGGTCGAACACGTTTGCAAGGTTTTACATGTTCGATACTTTGGCCGCTGAGGACCAGAAGTTTGGTCAGTCAGTTCTGCAGGAGCCTCCGAGCTCTCCCTCCCGTTCTTTGTAGCTTTGGTACATCCCCATGATACTAATATGGACCCCCAGCATCATCTAGGACGTAAGAAAATAGGATTTTAATTACCTACCAGTAAATCCTTTTCTCGTAGTCCGTAGTACTGGTCCGCTAGGAGCCACTGGCACTTTTAGAGTTTGAGACTGTGGGCTGGCTCCTCCCTCTATGCACCTCCTACCAGACTTAGTCTAGAAACTGTGCCCGAGGAGACATTAATGTTAATGTATTTAGAAAAGCATGCTTTACAATTCTAATTGATCTGTCCTGGTGTGAGGAAGTTACTGAGCTTACCCCTCTCTATTAGATTTATACAATAAAATGTACCAGAAATTACTCACATTTTCATTGCATTCAAGTAGTATGTAGGTAAAATTATTGTCTGCAGTTATTGGTTAGGGTTGCACTCTTGTGGTGGTTCCTTTCTGTCAGGCTGTCTCTGACGTTGTGCATGCCATGGCATGCTGTCTTTTTATTGATTGTGTTGACATCTGGTTGTGTTACGTATTCTCTCAGCATGTGGCTGTGTATTGTTCATGCTGTGGGCTGGTATTCTTTTGAATGCCACGTTCTGCGGTATGTTCGTTGTGTGAGCTGGTATGACACTCACCGTGTTTAAACAATAAATTCTTTACTTGAAATGTCCGTCTCCAGTTTTCTAACTGAGGTCTGGAGGAGGGGCATAGAGGGAGGAGGCAGTTCACACCCATTCAAAGTCTTATAGTGTGCCCATGTCTCCTGCAGATCCTGTCTATACCCCATGGTCCTTACGGAGTCCCCAGCATCCTCTACGGCAGGCATTCCCAACCACGGTCCTCAAGGCACACAAACAGTGCAGATTTTAGTGATATCCAGGCTGCAGCACAGGTGACTTAATTAGTAGCTCAGTTATTTTGATTTAACAGTCTGTGCTGAATCGTGGATATCACTAAAACCTGCACTGTTGGTGTGCCTTGAGGACCGTGGTTGGGAATGCCTGCTCTACGGACTAAGCAAAGGATTTACCGGTAGGTACTAAAATCCTATTTATTCAGTTCTGTGGCTGAAAGATTGTAAAGTGGTGGTGGTGTTGTGTGGTTTTTTTTTTTTGTGTGTGTGTGATCGTACTAGAAGTATTTCTGCTCGTGTGGCTTAACCTTGACTAATAGAGGCTCCCCGCAGCTATTACCTGCCATATTAAATTGTGTGTAATATTTTGTAGTTGCCTAATGGGTTTATTCTGTATATGTATAGTTGTGTGTGTATTATATTATATATTGTATTATATATGTATAGATTTTTTTTTTTTTTATTTGTTTTATATATCATTTTTCTTCTTTTTCTTTTTCTCTGCTTATTTCCCTGCAGACCAGAGCTCTGTTGAAGTAGTGGATGATGAAGTCATTGTTAGGTGAGGACAGCAATGTGTTGAGTATCAATTATTAATTACTAGGTGCTTCATCGCGCCCTACGGGCGCTCTTCACACCGTCGGAAGGGGCTACGCCCCCTTAACCCCTGCACGCCTTTCTGGGGTTCAATATATAGAGTATTACCTGCATTCCTAGTTTTGTTAGTGTTTGAATATTGCACAATGATAGGGCGTCCGATGGTGAAGGGGGCGTAGTCCCTTGCAACAGGAAGGGGTTTTGGGAGTGGGGACCGCGGATGGGGGAGGGGGGTATGAAGGCGCTGTGGGTGGGGTAGGAGCAGGGGTGTCGCATGTGGGGGATGGCAGCTGCAGGGCTGTTGCGGATGGAGGAGGGGTTCCGAAGGCGCTGCAGATGGGGAGGGGGTGGGTGCGGGTGTGCAGTGGATGGGGGAGGTGTCCAGGGGGCGCGGTGGGTGGGGGAGTGGCGGGTGCGGTGCTGTTGCGAATGGTGTAGGCGATGCGGATTGGGAAGGGCCTGCTGCGTGGGTGAGGTAGGGGATCCAAAGGTGCAGCGGGCGGGGGAGGGGCTGCTGCAGATGGGGGAGGGGTTTGGAAGACACTGCGGGTGGGGTAGGGGGTCCGAAGGCGCAGTGGGTGGGGGGTGCCACGGGTGGAGGAGGGGCAGGTGCGGGGGATGGGGAGGGGTCCAGGGGCGCTGCAGGTGGTGGAGGGGCAGATATCAGTGCACATAGTCTCTGTGGTAGTTAGTGAGGGTTGGTGATGGTGTAAGAGGGGTGAAGGCCAGTACACAGACAGGCAGTTAGAGAGCAGGATGAGGGTGACAGGGCATAGTGACGGGGAGTACTTAGCAGATATAGGGGTGGGCTACAGGTGTGATGTCACAGTGTGTACCTTTGCTCTCATGTGTGAGGTATGTGTGAGGTATGGATGTGCGGGTCGTGGTGGCCACTAACCTCCAGGCTGCTGCTGTGAGATGGTGACTGCAGAGGGAGGGAGCTCAGACCCAGCAGCAATGGGTCGTGGTCAGCATTCCTTCCTGGCCCCGTTCCGCCGCACACTGTCCGCCCCGTCTGACGGGCGTCATTCCTCCATCCTGCATGGCAGCGTCAACTGCTGTGATCGCGGAGCATAGGTAAGCATCCGGAGCCCTGTGGGCGGGCAGGCATGGTGTTTCCCTGGAGAGGTGCGGCGTGCGTCCTTAGGCTGCAGACGGAGGGAGTTCCGGCCCAGCAGCAATGTTGATTAGTGCGTGTCCCGTCCTGGCGCTGTCCCGCTGCACATGCTCCGCACCGCTTGCTGCTGAGCATGGCAGCCCTTGTCTGTATGCTGCAGATGCTGATCTAGCGGTGCCTGAGCTAGCACCCTCTCCCTGGGGTGTGGGTGTCAGGCGGCAGGTATGGTGTGTAGGTGGGAGAGGAGCTGCGGGCGGCGACTCGCTGCCTGTAAGTACCCTCCATATCAGCGCTGTTCCCCTCCCTGCAGATAGTGTCAGTGGCCGTGGTGTACTTTTGCTACTGGTGGCCAGGGCCGGTGCTAGGGTGTTCGGCGCGCCCCTGCAAACTATGAATTTTGCGCCCTCCCATATTCCTTTGTTGTGCATCGGGAAAAGTGGTGTGGTCTCACAACTAAGGGGCATGGCCACACAATAGTACCCCCATTTAAAATTACGCCACAATGTAGCACAATCTTATTCATCTTATACGTAATGCCCCACCCGTAGTAGTAGCGTCCTTATACGTAATGCCCCAACTGTAGTAGTAGTAGCGTCCATATACGTAATGCCCCCCCAATAGTAGTAGTGTCCTTATACATAATGCCCCCCCAGTAGTAGGTAGCAGTTATATGTAATGCTCCCCAACAGTAATAGTACCGTCCTTATACATACAGGCACAGCAGCCGGCAGCTAGTGGCCATCCTCACCTCCTGTACTGCAAGGTAGGGTCTTGCACCTGACTGCTGCTGGCGCTGGGTATGGGGTAGCTCCCTGCAGCAGATGCAGTTGACTCCGCCCAGCGTTACGGGCACAGAGTCACAGATTAAGGCAAATATATAGGAGATGCATGTTTACACTTTTTTTTTTTTTTTGGAGGGGTGGGTGCTGTTTTAGTTACATTAGTGATTCCCCATCCAGTTTGTTTATAATGCTGTATATCTATTCTGATGCAGGACAGAAGATGCTGAACTCGCTGAGACCGTAAGTGATGCTACTAATAACGTAATGGTGTTGTGAATATATATATATATATATATATATATATATATATATATATATATATATATATAATTTTATTTATTTATTTTTTTTCGCTGTATTTCTGGTGCTTAATTATATGGTCCTGTGTGCCGTACTTTTCAGGAATTGAGATTCTGCCCTGATTCACATAAAATCTATAATAAACTTATTTCGCAGAATCTGATTACTTTATGCACACTCCATAATATAGGTTAGGGAAATATCTACTTAAGTAGGGTAGTACATCTGCTTAGTGCGGAGCCTTGTATGCAATAAACTAGCAGATTTGTATATAATTTTATGAGTACTGTGCTGCTTTTTATTGAATAGTGTACTTATGCTTTGCAAACTTGAACCTTTATCCCTGTAATGTTACCTAGTCTGCAGCCATGTTCGTATTGTATGGATCACATATATTAAGCCCTTATGATAACGCTTATTACCCTAGAAATGCATAATTGTTTATTTGCCGTTCACTCCTCCAGGCTTTGACCTCCGGCAGCCACTCTCTCAGAACACGTGGTTTTAAAAAGATTGCAATTAGCAATTTACCAGACTCTGATCAGCCACAAAGGATGGCGACACGGCAGTCATTGACATTAAACACTGGTGAGGCTAATTTTAAATATCTCTTTATGAATGAGTGCTTAATGTCTGGAAATGAGTCTTACATGTGCTTTTAGAAGATAGAAAAACAAAACTATTTACCAGTTCCCTATATTACTTGCATAATCCACTGTGAGTGGATTATTTGTGATGATCCTCTCACAATACAACAGTCTGCATGGTGCCTAGCAGAAGTGGAAGGATTAACACTTCAAAACGGTGGAATGAGGGTTCGGTGGCCATGACTGTATGAGTCTCTAAGTTAGAGTGGCCAAAGAGGAAGACATACCTGTATGTTTGTTCCCAATTTGTCCATAGAGTTCAACCTATTTGTGGTCTCCAACGCTGTATTTTTAGGACTAATTTTGTCTGTTGGTAATGTTGGCCGTTGTGTTTATGCCTTCTTTTTTTTTTTTTTATACTAAATACGTGACTATGCACCATAACCCTGTATATCCTTATCCATTAGGTACTTAACTAACCCATTCTTAAAAGTGTTGACCGAGTCTGCCATTACTACTTCCCCAGGCAGGGAATTCCAAACACGTATTGTCCTTGCTGTGAAGAAACCTTTACGTCTGTGCGAAATCGCCTCTCCTCTAACCTAAGTGGGTGTCCTCTGTGTTGATTTTGCCAAAAACAGATCCCCTGCAAGCTCTGTGTATTGTCCCCTTATATATTTGTAAATGTTGATCATGTCACCTTAGTCTCCTCTTTTCCAGTGTAAACATGCCTAACTTTGTAAGCCTTTCCTCGTATTCCAGTGTCTCATTCCCTTAATTAGTTTGGTCGCCTGCCTCTGAACCTTTTCTAGTTCCAGGATATCCTTTTTGTAGTATGGTGCCCAAAATTGTGCACAGCATTCAAGAGGTGGCCTCACTAGGGATTTATATAATGGGAGTATAACGCTCTCATCCTTTGCGTCAATTCCCTGCTTTATACATGCTAATACCTTGTTAGAGTTTTTTGCTGCAATCCTACTTTGGGTACTGCTGCTTTGTTTGCTATCTATGTGAACACCCAAGTCTCTTTCCAGTACAGAATCCCTCAATTTCTGCAGCGGGGTACACTGGTATTCCACAGGGAATAACATTGGGGTCTAGAGTTGAATCTTGATCCGAGTCACCAACAGGCTAAAGCTTTGACTGTTCCCAGGATGCACTGCACCGCCTCCTCTATAGCCCCGCCTCTAGGCACTGGAGCTCAGTCTGTAAGTTGGTGCCTGCAACGTAGGCACCTAACAGGTGGGGCTGCGATAGGCAGCCCTGAAAAGAGCTTTTTAGAAGACTTCAAGGGCCGCAGCACTTTCTATGTCTTTATGACATGACATGCTGCACTGCAGCTCCATCACCTCCCTCAGCGGTGCTGCGTACTCCCGTGGCATGGTTGCACACCGGTTTTTCAGGCACACCACCACTGTCATTCTCCAGGATTGCGTGGCTGCACTAGAAGGAAGGAGGGAAGGTAAATTGCGATCCAGGAGACGGACCGTGCCGCTGGCGTGGACATTGTGTCGCACAGGGACCTTTCTATGTCCACCAGGGCAAGGAGTACAGGTCGGATTTGTTAAAAAATACGTTTCTTTTACGTCCTAGAGGATGCTGGGGTCCACATTAGTACCACGGGGGGGGGGGGGGTATAGATGGGTCCACTAGGAGCCACTGGCACTTTAAGAGTTTGAGAGTGAGGGCTGGCTACTCCCTCTATGCCCCTCCTACCAGACTCCGGTTAGAAAATGTGCCCGGAGGAGCTGGTCACAGGTAGTGGAGCTCCAAAGGAGTTCTTTTTAGTTTTATTATTTTAAATAGAGTTTAGGCACAGGAAGGCTGCTGGCAACAGCCTGCCTGCTTTGAGAGACTGGGGGGGGGTGGTATTGTCCACCCTGCGGGGTCTAAGCCACGATCTCCGCTGAGAGGATACTGAGCTCCTGAGGGGATCGAACGTTCCCCGCCACAGTGGATCGCTCACCCCGGCAGCATGCCGCCACCCCCTTACAGAGCCAAATGATCAGTGGCGAGTTAGTCCACCGGCCCCCCAGGCAAGCGGGGAGGCAGTGTGAAGATGGCGGCAACAGGGCAGAGAGTACAATACTAACTGTGCTCCGGGGCTCAGCGGTACATAGTGTGGCGCTGTGAAGGGTGCCCTGAGCCAGCGCCTACACACTACACTGACCACCAAGCCTGTCTGGGTCCCAGGATCGCTGCCAGCACTTTTCCTCAGGCCAGTATAATCTTCAGAAGAGCAGGAAGACGGAGCGGACCCAGCAGCGCCATTTTCCTGCCTGCAGAAGCGCTGACGGGGAGAGCTGTCCCTCCAGATCAACTCCAGCTGCCTTGTACGGTGCCAGGGGGTTGTAGAAGGGGGACAGCCTATTAAGGTACACAGACAGTGCTGGTAGTGTTATTGGTTCTACCTTAAAATGCGCTGTGTGGGTTGGCTTCAATCTGTGTCATGCTTGGGGGGGACGGGACTGTGTCTGTCATTTCCTTGTGTGTGTGTAGGTGTTTTACTATCTCGCATAGCCATGTCATATGCTGCAGAAGATGTTTCTTCTCAGGAGGGATCCATTCCATGTACACAGGATTGTAAAGCTTTGTCTCAGATCGCCATTGTTAAAGCTAATACCGAGACTGAAACTCAGGTGTTGAAGAAGTCTATGGCAGTTTTGTCAGGCTCTGTCCCTGTTCCTGTAAAATCTCCTAGCATGTTCCCACAGAAACGTGCACTTTCCCAAATCATGCAAGATGACAGATACTGATTCAGATACTGCAGACGGTGATGGGGACATGCTGAGGACCCCCTCGCTCCTGAGAGCAAAAGGATTCTCTGAGGCAGTCATTCAAACTGTTAAAAGCCTGTAAACCAGCTTTGGCTGGATTTATTGCAGGGTCTGGAATTCTTACTTCACCTGGTGTGCTGATAAGAATTCTGATGCATATACTTTCAGAACTTCCAGGCTTCTGGCTTTTCTACAAAAAGGCCTAGACTTGGGCCTTCGTCTGGCCTCCCTCAAGGTCCATATATCTGTCTTGTTGGTGTGGTTTCAGAGAAAATTGCATCTCTTCCTGACGTTCACACTTCTTCACTCTGTGTTCTACTGATTCAACCTCCCTATGTCCCTCCTATGGCTCCGTGGGATCTATCTGTTCTGAATGCCCTACAAGAGTCTCCATTTGAACCTCGAGTCTGTGGCCCTTAAATGTCTTACTCTTCAGGTCGTGTTTCTACTGACTATTGCCTCTGCTAGGAGGGTATCGGACTTAAGCGCATTGTCCTGTCATCCACCCTTTCTGATTTTTCAACGCGACTGGGCGGTTCTTCGAACTCGCTCAGGTTATTTTCCTACGGTAGTATCCTCTTTTCTCTAACGTCCTAAGTGGATGCTGGGGACTCCGTAAGGACCATGGGGAATAGCGGCTCCGCAGGAGACTGGGCACATCTAAAGAAAGCTTTAGGACTATCTGGTGTGCACTGGCTCCTCCCCCTATGACCCTCCTCCAAGCCTCAGTTAGATCTCTGTGCCCGAACGAGAAGGGTGCACACTAGGGGCTCTCCTGAGCTTCTTAGTGAAAGTTTTAGATTAGGTTTTTTATTTTCAGTGAGACCTGCTGGCAACAGGCTCACTGCATCGAGGGACTAAGGGGAGAAGAAGCGAACTCACCTGCGTGCAGAGTGGATTGGGCTTCTTAGGCTACTGGACATTAGCTCCAGAGGGACGATCACAGGCCCAGCCATGGATGGGTCCCAGAGCCGCGCCGCCGGCCCCCTTACAGAGCCAGAAGGCAGAAGAGGTCCGGAAAATCGGCGGCAGAAGACGTCTGTCTTCAACAAGGTAGCGCACAGCACTGCAGCTGTGCGCCATTGCTCTCAGCACACTTCGGTCACTGAGGGTGCAGGGCGCTGGGGGGGGGGCGCCCTGAGACGCAATAAAAAACACCTTGGATGGCAAAAAATGCATCACATATAGCTCCTGGGCTATATGGATGCATTTAACCCCTGCCAGAATACATAGAAAAACGGGAGATAGGCTCCGCCCCCTTATCGGCGGCCTGATCTCCTCAGCACACTGGCGCCATTTTCCCTCACAGCTCCGTTGGAGGGAAGCTCCCTGTCTCTCCCCTGCAGTCACTACACTACAGAAAGGGTTAAAAAAGAGAGGGGGGCACTAATTAGGCGCAGTATTAAAGATACAGCAGCTATAAGGGGAAAAACACTTATATAAGGTTATCCCTGTGTATATATATATCGCGCTGGTGTGTGCTGGCAAACTCTCCCTCTGTCTCCCCAAAGGGCTAGTGGGGTCCTGTCCTCTATCAGAGCATTCCCTGTGTGTGTGCTGTATGTCGGTACGTTTGTGTCGACAAGTATGAGGAGAAAAATGATGTGGAGACGGAGCAGATTGCCTGTAATAGTGATGTCGCCCCCTAGGGGGTCGACACCTGAGTGGATGAACTGTTGGAAGGAATTACGTGACAGTGTCAGCTCTGTATAAAAGACAGTGGTTGACATGAGACAGCCGGCTACTCAGCTTGTGCCTGTCCAGACGTCTCATAGGCCGTCAGGGGCTCTAAAGCGCCCGTTACCTCAGATGGCAGATATAGACGTCGACACGGATACTGACTCCAGTGTCGACGGTGAAGAGACAAATGTGACTTCCAGTAGGGCCACACGTTACATGATTGAGGCAATGAAAAATGTTTTACACATTTCTGATAATACGAGTACCACCAAAAAGGGGTATTATGTTCGGTGAGGAAAAACTACCTGTAGTTTTCCTGAATCTGAGAAATTAAATGAGGTGTGTGATGATGCGTGGTTTTCCCCCGATAACAACTGATAATTTCTAAAATGTTATTGGCATTATATCCTTTCCCGCCAGAGGTTAGGGTGCGTTGGGAAACACCCCCTAGGGTGGATAAAGCGCTCACACGCTTGTAAGGGCTCTACCCTCTCCTGAGATGGCCGCCCTTAAGGATCCTGCTGATAGAAAGCAGGAGGGTATCCTAAAATGTATTTACACACATACTGGTGTTATACTGCGACCAGCAATAGCCTCAGCCTGGATGTGCAGTGCTGGGTTGGCGTGGTCGGATTCCTTGACTGAAAATATTGATACCCTAGATAGGGACAGTATATTTTTGCCTATAGAGCATTTAAAAGATGCATTTCTATATATGCGTGATGCACAGCGGAATATTTGCCGACTGGCATCAAGTCTAAGTGCGTTGTCCATTTCTACCAGTAGAGGGTTATGGACACGTCAGTGGTCAGGTGATGCGTATTCCAAACGGCATTTGGAAGTATTGCCTTATTAAGGGGAGGAGTTATTTGGGGTCGGTCTTTCAGACCTGGTGGCCACGGCAAAAGCTGGGAAATCCACGTTTGTACCCCAGGTCGCCTCTCAACATGAGAAGACGCCGTATTATCGGGCGCAGTCTTTTCGTGGACAAGGGGCAAAAGGTTCCTCATTTCTGCCCCGTGACAGAGGTAGAGAAAAAGGTTGCAGAAATCAGCCAGTTCCCAGGAACAGAAACCCTCTCCCGCCTCTGCCAAGCCCTCAGTATGAAGCTGGGGCTTTACAAGCAGAATCATGCACGGTGGTGGGCCCGTCTCAATGAATTTCAGCGCGCAGTGGGCTCACTCGCAAGTAGACCCCTGGATCCTTCAGGTGATATCTCAGGGGTACAAATTAGAATTCGAGACGTCTCCCCCTCGCCGTTTCCTAAAGTCGGCTTTACCGATGTCTCCTTCTGACACGGAGACAGTTTTGGAAGCCATTCACAAGCTGTATTCCCAGCAGGTGATAATCAAGGTACCCCTCCTGCAACAGGGAACGGGGTATTATTCCACACTGTTGTGGTACCGAAGCCAGACGGCTCGGTGAGACCGATTCTAAATCTAAAATCTTTGAACACTTACATACAGAGGTTCAAATTCAAGATTGAGTCACTCAGAGCAGTGATTGCAAACCTGGAAGAAGGGGACTACATGATGTCTCGGGACATCAAGGATGCTTACCTTCATGTCAAAATTTACCCTTCTCACCAAGGGTACCTCAGGTTTATGGTACAGAACTGTCACTATCAGTTCAGACGCTGCCGTATGGATGGTCCACGGCACCCCGGGTCTTTACCAAGGTAATGACCGAAATGATATTCCTTCGAAGGAAGGGAATTTTAGTTACCTTACTTGGACGATTCCCTGATAAGGGTAAGATCCAGGGAACAGTTGGAGGTCGGTGTAGCACTATCTCAGGTAGTGTTGCGGCAGCACGATTGGATTCTCAATATTCCAAAATCGCAGCTGGTTCCGACGACTTGTCTTCTGTTCCTAGGGATGATCCTGGACACAGTCCAGAAAAAGGTGTTTCTCCCGGAGGAGAAAGCCAGGGAGTTATCCGAGCTAGTCAGGAACCTCCTCAAACCGAGCCAAGTCTCAGTGCATCAATGCACAAGGGTTCTGGGTAAAATGGTGGCTTCCTACGAAGCAATCCCATTCGGCAGATTCCACGCAAGAACTTTCCAGTGGGACCTGCTGGACAAATGGTCCGGGTCGCATCTTCAGATGCATCAGCGGATAACCCTGTCACCAAGGACAAGGGTATCCCTCCTGTGGTGGTTGCAGAGTGCTCATCTTCTAGAGGGCCGCAGATTCGGCGTTCAGGACTGGGTCCCGGTGACCACGGACGCCAGCCTGCGAGGCTGGGGAGCAGTCACACAGGGAAGGAATATCCAGGGCTTATGGTCAAGCCTGGAGACATCACTTCACATAAATATCCTGAAGCTAAGGGCCATTTACAATGCTCTAAGCTTAGCAAGACCTCTGCTTCAAGGTCAGCCGGTGTTGATCCAGTCGGACAACATCACGGCAGTCACCCACGTAAACAGACAGGGTGGCACAAGAAGCAGGAGGGCAATGGCAGAAGCTGCAAGGATTTTTCGCTGGGCGGAAAATCATGTGATAGCACTGTCAGCAGTATTCATTCCGGGAGTGGACAACTGGGAAGCAGACTTCCTCAGCACGACCTCCACCCGGGAGAGTGGGGACTTCACCCAGAAGTCTTCCACATGATTATAAACCGTTGGGAAAAACTCGACAGGTATTGCGCCAGGTCAAGGGACCCTCAGGCAATAGCTGTAGACGCTCTGGTAACACCGTGGGTGTACCAGTCAGTGTATGTGTTCCCTCCTCTGCCTCTCATACCCAAGGTACTGAGATTGATAAGATGGAGAGGAGTAAGCACTATATTCGTGGCTCCGGATTGGCCACGAAGGACTTGGTAACCGGAAATTCAAGAGATGTTCACGGAGGAACCGTGGCCTCTACCTCTAAGAAGGGACCTGCTCCAGCAAGGACCCTGTCTGTTCCAAGACTTACCGCGGCTGCGTTTGACTGTATGGCGGTTGAATGCCGGATCCTGAAGAAAAAAGGCATTCCGGATGAAGTCATCCCTATCCTGATCAAAGCCAGGAAGGATGTAACCGCAAAACATTATCACCGCATTTGGCGAAAATATGTTGCGTGGTGCGAGGCCAGTAAGGCCCGACGGAGGAAATTCAACTGGGTCGATTCCTACATTTCCTGCAAACAGGAGTGTCTATGGGCCTGAAATTGGGGTCCATTAAGGTTCAAATTTCGGCTCTGTCAATTTTCTTCCAAAAAGAACTAGCTTCAGTCCCTGAAGTTCAGACGTTTGTAAAAGGGGTACTGCATATACAGCCTCCTTTTGTGCCTCCAGTGGCACTTTGGGATCTCAATGTAGTTTTTGGGTTCCAAAAGTCACATTGGTTTGAACCACTTAAATCTGTGGAGTTAAAATATCTCACATGGAAAGTGGTCATGCTGTTGGCCCTGGCCTGGGCCAGGCGCGTGTCAGAATTGGCGGCTTTAGCCTGTAAAAGCCCTTATCTGATTTTCCATTCGGACAGGGCGGAATTGAGGACTCGTCCTCAGTTTCTCCCTAAGGTGGTTTCAGCGTTTCACCTGAACCAACCTATTGTGGTGCCTGCGGCTACTAGGGACTTGGAGGACTCCAAGTTGCTAGACGTTGTCAGGGCCTGAAAATATGTTTCCAGGACGGCTGGAGTCAGGAAATCTGACTCGCTGTTTATCCTGTATGCACCCAACAAGCTGGGTGCTCCTGCTTCTAAGCAGACTATTGCTCGTTGGATTTGTAGTACAATTCAGCTTGCACATTCTGTGGCAGGCCTGCCACAGCCAAAAATCTGTAAATGCCCACTCCACAAGGAAGGTGGGCTCATCTTGGGCGGCTGCCCGAGGGGTCTCGGCTTTACAACTTTGCCGAGCAGCTACTTGGTCAGGAGCAAATACGTTTGTAAAATTCTACAAAATTGATACCCTGGCTGAGGAGGACCTGGAGTTCTCTCATTTGGTGCTGCAGAGTCATCCGCACTCTCCCGCCCGTTTGGGAGCTTTGGTATAATCCCCATGGTCCTTACGGAGTCCCCAGCATCCACTTAGGACGTTAGAGAAAATAAGAATTTACTTACCGATAATTCTATTTCTCGTAGTCCGTAGTGGATGCTGGGCGCCCATCCCAAGTGCGGGTTGTCTGCAATACTGGTACATAGTTATTGTTACCAAAAAATCGGGTTATTGCTGTAGTGAGCCATCTTTTCTAGAGGCTCCTCTGTTATCATGCTGTTAACTGGGTTCAGATCACAAGTTGTACAGTGTGATTGGTGTGGCTGGTATGAGTCTTACCCGGGATTCAAAATCCTTCCTTATTGTGTACGCTCGTCCGGGCACAGTATCCTAACTGAGGCTTGGAGGAGGGTCATAGGGGGAGGAGCCAGTGCACACCAGATAGTCCTAAAGCTTTCTTTAGATGTGCCCAGTCTCCTGCGGAGCCGCTATTCCCCATGGTCCTTACGGAGTCCCCAGCATCCACTACGGACTACGAGAAATAGAATTATCGGTAAGTAAATTCTTATTTTCACCTTAACCAGGAGATTGTGGTTCCGGCCTTCATCTCTTCTGGTTTGTCCTCCAAAGAAAGATCTTTGGCTGTGGTACGGGCTCTCCGTATTTATGTGGAAAGGACTGCCTCTATCAGGAGGTCAGATTCCCTTTTTAATACTTTTTGGTTTTCACAAACGTGGCTGGCCTGCGAATAAGCAAACCTTGGCCAGATGGATTAGAATGGTGATTGCACAAGCATACAGGCTGGTCTTCCAGCTCCTGCTGCTATTAAAGCCCATTCTACTCTGTCTGTCTGGACCTTCTTGGGCGGCCCGCCGTAGCGCGTCTGCAGAACAATTGTGCAGTGCGGCTGCGTGGTCTTTAGTGAACACGTTCATCAGGTTCTATGCCTTTGATACTTCCGCCTCCCAGGATGCTTCCTTTGGACGCTGGGGTCTTATGCCCGCTACAATGCGTCCTCTCCCATGAGGAACTGCTTTAGGTCATCCCCGATGTTATTCCCTGTGGAATACCAGTGTACCCCGCTGCAGAAAAGGAGACTTATGGTTGACTTACCATAGTTAAATCTATCTGCGAGATACACTGGATTCCACAAGGCGCCCACCCTGACGCACTTGCATTCTTTAAGTTTGTATGTCATTAGCCGCTAGTCCCTTCTCAAGTCGTGAGAATGTGGTTCTATGTGACTAACATCTACCGTCTCTTACCTGCTACTGCATTGGACTGGTTAACGAAACTGAGCTCCTTCCCAGGTGCAGTGCATCCTGGGAACAGTCATAGCTTTAGCTTCTTCCCTGTGGAATCCAGTGTACCTTGCAGAAAAAGATTTAACAATGTTAAGTCTGTACCCCATTTAATGTGTAGATGTTTTTGTTCAAAATGCATTACCTTACACTTGTCTGTACTGAAGATCGTTAATGAAAATGTTGAATAGTGATCTAAGTACAGACCCTTGTGGCACACCATTTAGTACTTCAGTCCAATTTGAAAAAGTTCCATTTGCCACAACGTGCTGCTCCCTATTATCTAACCAATTTCTGAGCCAAGTGCATATTGTGCTCCCTAGTTCTTGTAACTTATAGGTAAGTCTCATGTGCGCTACTGTCGAAAGATTTAGCAATGTCTAAAAAGATTACATCTACCTCCTTACCCTGATCAAGATTCACACTAACTGTTTCATAGCCTAGTAACTTTGTTTGACATGATCTATCCTCCATCTAACCTAATGATGGCAAAGGAAAATCTAAAGATTGTCGTGGAAACAGAGTTCGTCTGCTACAGTAATAACTAGTTGAAGTAAGGTGTAGGAGATATTTTCAATGGGATCAAGGGCAGAATAATTTAGCAGCTCATCATGTGTACTCTAGTGTGACCTGCAAAACTACTAGCCCATCTTATGGCAGGCTAGACAAAAGGCAAGTTAATAAGCGTACAGCATGATATGTTGGCGCTTGGGATCCCTGTGGTCAGAAGACAGATGCCGGGATCCCCAAGGTTGCAATGCAGACTGGGTGAGTTGGGGCTGTTCTCTTTCCCATAGTCTAACCCTAACCTACCCCATAGTGCCTACCCTCCCTGTGGCAGTGCCTAAACCTAATCCCTGCAGCCTAACCCAAGCGCGATACTTACATAGGTCAGGATTCCGGCGCCGGGTTTTGAATGCCGGCACATTAACCGCATACCATTAAAAATGCTAGGGCCCATGAGTGTAGATTGTGATTGGCTAGTAAACCACTCCTCATTGGGAAGCAGAGGTAGCCTAGTATAGGATTCTGGGTTAATAGACAATAGGGTAAGCCTTTTGAGTCCCTTCAAAAGCAATAATGTATTACGAAAATGTAGTTCACTACTTGAATTATTGACTCAAAGCTGCTATTTAAGCAGTCTTGTGTAAAGAAGATGAAGGTAAAGATTCCCATTCCTAACTGGCAACACTGGCGTGCACTACCATCCCTTGATTGGGAAGAACCCATCTGAACCTGAGCTGGAGTGATCATATCCCTTTTACCTGGGACGCTCATGGATTATACAGGTTCTGTGGCTGGCTGACTTCAAGCCTACATTTCAGCTACAGAACCTGTGTAATCCATGAGCGTCTCAGGTAAAAGGGATAATATGGTCACTCTTCCTGAGCTTACCACATAGCATCCCCCCTGTTCCCACACAGTTCATGTAAATTAAGAGTTTATTGACACTCTTCATTATAACATGTTTATGTAACTTTGAAATAGACATGAGTTCTTTAGGGGATCGGCATGTGATCCTGCCGCTCGGAATGCCGAATGTCAGCGTTATGTTAACAGCATACCCCCTGTAGTTTGAATGTGATTGTGTGCAGCTAGGGGGTATAAATATAACCTCCATTATGAATACAACTATTAAGGGAATGGTGAAACTATTCGTGAAGAACCCTGAGAAGACTATTTAAAAGAAAATGACATAATTTTAGACCTGTCTAACTTTACATATCCCAATAAAGTCTTGATTGTGTGCTGCCATTTCAAATAATATTCACAAGTATCTATAAACTGCAGCACCTACTTCTCTGCTGTACATACAGAATAGGCATAGTGATTCAGAATCACAGCAGATCGGCACACTAACGCCACACCTCTCAATCCAAAAATGAACACCACTCATCCCAAATTCTTGGTTATAGGTTAAAACGTGCAGCATAAATGCCAGTATTTCGAGGATCAAAAAAAGATGGGTTCCAATCAACATGTGGACATTGAAACTGTTGACATAGTGTTGACAGGAACAATGTCTAATGTTAGGACTAGGGTTTGTTTTAGTCTAAAATAGTACTATTGACATTCTTACTGCAGACATACTATCCACATTGTCTGTATCTATATTGTGGATGTCCGCATGTCCTCTGTCTACTTTGTGAACAGGTAGACCTAATGCAGAATTAATGTCCTACGTTCTGCATTCCAACATCGGATCACACCCAATATAAAGGTCTACGTTGTCTTGTTTGCGTTTTTTTTTTTTTTTTTTTTTTTTTTAGTAAATGGTCTTTAATGTACTGTATATTGTTTGTAATGATTCCTTCTGTGTATTTTACCTTTCTTTTGATTCTATATTTACAGAACCTGGTCCAGACACGTATGATGATCAGACAATCAGGTAAATGTCATACTATCACTTGAACCGTTATAAACCGGAAAGTCCTATTTGTAAACAGTGGTATAGTACAGACAGTGGGACAGATGTATTAACCTGGAGATGGCATAAAGAAGTGATAAACCAGTGATATGTGCATGGTGATACACGCACCAGCCAATCGCCTCCTAACTGTTAATTTACATATTGGAGCTGATTGGTTGGTGCATGTATCACCTTGCATTTATCACTTCCTTATGCCTTCTCCAGGTTAATACATCTGCCCCAGTGTCCTTTATCCCCCTAGAAATCGGGACACTGGAATACAATAAATGCTTTCTCCCTATAGTACGGCACTCCCTGTTTTCCTCTTTTATTTTGGGAGGGGGGTGGAAGGAAGTTTAAGCCATGGTGATGTAAACGCTCAACCCAGAAGTCTGAAGACCTGAAAGTCTGAGGAGTTTTGTATGTGATTTTGTTTTTTTTGTTGTGATCTGTTTATCATTGGATGCTCCCTTGTGACTGTGTACTACACGTGTGCATACTCTTCAGTTTTTGTTATCCTTGATTAAAGGGATTTATTTGATGTTTCTGCAGCAGGATACATTGGTTTCCACAGGAAAACATTGGGGTGTAGAGTGGCTCTTGATCCAGAGGCACAAACAGGCTAAAGCTTTAGGCTGTCCCAGGATACATTGGGGCCTCCTCTATAACCCCGCCTCCAGGCACTGAGAGCTCCGTTTCCAGTTGGTGCCTGCAGCAGCAGCTCACCTATCAGGAGGGCTACAGTTGGCAGCCCTGAAAAAGCTTTTCTAAGGAGGATTCTTCAACTGGGCTGTCGGCGCTGTATGTCAGGGTGACACTTCAGCGCTGCAGCTCCATCACCTCCCCAGGCTGCGTCGCATACTCCCATGGCTCAATTCCCGGGTACTTGCGATGGAGACGCTCCGGCTTAGGCACACAGTCGCAGACCGCTCTCTTGGATTGCGTGGCTGCTACTGGGAGGAGGTTAGAGGGTCCCCCAGGTGGGACCCGCCATTAAATAGTGTTCCGTCTGCGACCTAGGGAGACAGGTCGCGGCGCTGGTGTGGACACTCACCGAGCAGGGACCCCACTAGACTGCCAGGGCGTAAGCGTACAGGTCGGGTGTACTAACGCCCCATTTCTCTATCGTCCTAGTGGATGCTGGGGTTCCTGAAAGGACCATGGGGAATAGCGGCTCCGCAGGAGACAGGGCACAAAAGTAAAGCTTTCCGATCAGGTGGTGTGCACTGGCTCCTCCCCCTATGACCCTCCTCCAAGCCAGTTAGATTTTTGTGCCCGGCCGAGAAGGGTGCAATCTAGGTGGCTCTCCTAAAGAGCTGCTTAGAAAAGTTTAGCTTAGGTTTTTTATTTTACAGTGAGTCCTGCTGGCAACAGGATCACTGCAACGAGGGACTTAGGGGAGAAGAAGTGAACTCACCTGCGTGCAGGATGGATTGGCTTCTTGGCTACTGGACATCAGCTCCAGAGGGACGATCACAGGTACAGCCTGGATGGTCACCGGAGCCTTGCCGCCGGCCCCCTTGCAGATGCTGAAGTAAGAAGAGGTCCAGAATCGGCGGCAGAAGACTCCTCAGTCTTCTAAAGGTAGCGCACAGCACTGCAGCTGTGCGCCATTTTCCTCTCAGCACACTTCACACGGCAGTCACTGAGGGTGCAGGGCGCTGGGAGGGGGGCGCCCTGGGAGGCAAATGAATACCTATTTTGGCTAAAAATACCTCACATATAGCCTCCGGAGGCTATATGGAGATATTTAACCCCTGCCAGAATCCGTTAAGAGCGGGAGACGAGGCCGCCGAAAAAGGGGCGGGGCCTATCTCCTCGGCACACAGCGCCATTTTCCCTCACAGAAAGGCTGGAGGGAAGGCTCCCAGGCTCTCCCCTGCACTGCACTACAGAAACAGGGTTAAAACAGAGAGGGGGGGCACTAATTTGGCGTTAGAAATATATAAAAAAGATGCTATAAGGGAAAACACTTATATAAGGTTGTCCCTATATAATTATAGCGTTTTTGGTGTGTGCTGGTAAACTCTCCCTCTGTCTCTCCAAAGGGCTAGTGGGTCCTGTCCTCTATCAGAGCATTCCCTGTGTGTGTGCTGTGTGTCGGTACGTGTGTCGACATGTATGAGGACGATGTTGGTGAGGAGGCGGAGCAATTGCCTGTAATGGTGATGTCACTCTCTAGGGAGTCGACACCGGAATGGATGGCTTATTTAGGGAATTACGTGATAATGTCAACACGCTGCAAGGTCGGTTGACGACATGAGACGGCCGACAAACAATTAGTACCGGTCCAGACGTCTCAAAAACACCGTCAGGGGTTTTAAAACGCCCGTTTACTTTAGTCGGTCGACACAGACACAGACAGGGACACTGAATCCAGTGTCGACGGTGAATAAACAAACGTATTCCTTATTAGGGCCACACGTTAAAGGCAATGAAGGAGGTGTTTCATATTTCTGATACTACAAGTACCACAAAAGAGGGTATTATGTGGGATGTGAAAAAACTACCGTAGTTTTTCCTGAATCAGATAAATTAAATAAAGTGTGTGATGATGCGTGGGTTCCCCCCGATAGAAAATTATGGGCGGTATACCCTTTCCCGCCAGAAGTTAGGGCGCGTTGGGAAACACCCCTTAGGGTGGATAAGGCGCTCACACGCTTATCAAAACAAGTGGCGGTACCGTCTATAGATAGGGCCGTCCTCAAGGACCAGCTGACAGGAGGCTGGAAAATATCATAAAAAGTATATACACACATACTGGTGTTATACTGCGACCAGCGATCGCCTCAGCCTGGATGTGCAGAGCTGGGGTGGCTTGGTCGGATTCCCTGACTAAAAATATTGATACCCTTGACAGGGACAGTATTTTATTGACTATAGAGCATTTAAAGGATGCATTTCTATATATGCGAGATGCACAGAGGGATATTTGCACTCTGGCATCAAGAGTAAATGCGATGTCCATATCTGCCAGAAGATGTTATGGACACGACAGTGGTCAGGTGATGCAGATTCCAAACGGCACAAAGGTGTATTGCCGTATAAAGGAAGAGGAGTTATTTGGGGTCGGTCCATCGGACCTGGTGGCCACGGCAACTGCTGGAAAATCCGCCGTTTTTACCCTAAGTCACATCTCTGCAGAAAAAGACACCGTCTTTTCAGCCTCAGTCCTTTCGTCCCTATAAGATCATATCTGCCCAGGGATAGAGGAAAGGGAAGAAGACTGCAGCAGGCAGCCCATTCCCAGGAACAGAAGCGTTCCACCGCTTCTGACAAGTTCTCAGCATGGCGCTGAGACCGTACAGGACCCCTGGATCCTACAAGTAGTATCCCAGGGGTACAGATTGGAATGTCGAGACGTTTCCCCTTCGCAGGCTCCTGAAGTCTGCTTTACCAAGGTCTCCCTCCGACAAGGAGGCAGTATGGGAAAAAATTCACAAGCTGTATTCCCAGCAGGTGATAATTAAATTACCCCTCCTACTACAAGAAAAGGGGTATTATTCCACACTATATTGTGGTACTGAAGCCAGAAGGCTAGGTGAGACTTATTCTAAAAAAAATTTTGAACACTTACAAAGGTTCAAATCAAGATGGAGTCACTCAGAGCAGTGATAACGAACCAGGAAGAAGGGGACTATATAGTGTCCCGGGACATCAGGGATGCTTACCTCTATGTCCCAAATTTGCCCTTCTCACTAAGGGTACCTCAGGTTCGTGGTGCAGAACTGTCACTATCAGTTTCAGACGCTGCCGTTTGGATTGTCCACGGCACCCCGGGTCTTTACCAAGGTAATGGCCGAAATGATGATTCTTCTTCGAAGAAAAGGCGTCTTAATTATCCCTTACTTGGACGATCTCCTGATAAGGGCATAGTCCAGGGAACAGTTGGAGGTCGGAGTAGCACTATCTCGGATACTGCTACAACAGCACGGGTGGATTCTAAATATTCCAAAATCGCAGCTGATCCCGACGACACGTCTGCTGTGCCTAGGGATGATTCTGGACACAGTCCAGAAAAAGGTGTTTCTCCCGGAAGAGAAAGCCAGGGAGTTATCCGAGCTAGTCAGGAACCTCCTAAAAACAGTGCATCATTGCACAAGGGTCCTGGTAAAAATGGTGGCTTCCTACGAAGCAATTCCATTCGGCAGATTTCATGCAAGAACTTTTCAGTGGGATCTGCTGGACAAATGGTCCGGATCGCATCTTCAGATGCATCAGCGGATAACCCTATATCCAAGGACAAGGGTGTCTCTCCTGTGGTGGTTATGGAGTGCTCATCTTCTAGAGGGCCGCAGATTCGGCATTCAGGATTGGATGCTGGTGACCACGGAGCCCAGCCCGAGAGGCTGGGGAGCAGTCACACAAGGAAAAAATTTCCAGGGAGTGTGATCAAGTCTGGAGACTTTTCTCCACATAAATATACTGGAGCTAAGGGTAAATTTATAATGCTCTAAGCTTAGCAAGACCTCTGCTTCAAGGTCAGCCGGTATTGATCCAGTGGGAAAAACATCACGGCAGTCGCCCACGTAAACAGACAGGGCGACACAAGAAGCAGGAGGGCAATGGCAAAAACTGCAAGGACTTTTCGCTGGGCGGAAAATCATATGATAGCACTGTCAGCAGTGTTTCATCCCGGGAATGGAAACTGGGAAGCAGACTTCCTCAGCAGGCACGACCTCCACCCGGGAGAGTGGAAACTTCATCGGGAAGTTTTTTCCACATGATTGTAAACCGTTGGGAAATACCAAAGGTGGACATGATGGCGTCCCGTCTGAACAAAAAAACGGGACAGGTATTGCGCCAGGTCAAGAGACCCTCAGGCAATAGCTGTGGACGTTCTGGTAACACCATGGGTGTACCAGTCGGTGTATGTGTTCCCTCCTCTGCTTCTCATACCTAAGGTGCTGAGAATTATAAGACGTAGAGGAGTAAGAACTATACTCATGGCTCCGGATTGGCCAAGAAGGACTTGGTACCCGGAACTTCAAGAGATGCTTACAGAGGTCTTATGGCCTCTGCCGCTAAGAAGGGACTTGCTTCAGCAAGTACCATGTCTGTTCCAAGACTTACCGCAGCTGCGTTTGTCGGCATGGCGGTGGAAAGCCGGATCCTAAGGGAAAAAGGCATTCCGGAAGAGGTCATTCCTACCCTGGTCAAAGCCAGAAAGGAGGTGACCGCACAACATTATCACCACATGTGGCGAAAATATGTTGCGTGGTGTGAGGCCAGGAAGGCCCCACAAAGAAATTTCAACTCGGTCGTTTCCTGCATTTCCTGCAAACAGGAGTGTCTATGGGCCTCAAATTGGGGTCCATTAAGGTTCAAATTTCGGCCCTGTCGATTTTCTTCCAGAAAGAATTGGCTTCAGTTCCTGAAGTCCAGAAGTTTGTCAAGGGAGTATTGCATATACAACCCCCTTTTGTGCCTCCAGTGGCACTGTGGGATCTCAACGTAGTTCTGGGATTCCTCAAATCACATTGGTTTAAAACCAGTCAAATCTGTGGATTTGAAGCATCTCACATGAAAAGTGACCATGCTCTTGGCCCTGGCCTGGACCAGGCGAGTGTCAAATTGGTGGTTTTTTCTCAAAAAAGCCCATATCTGTTTGTCCATTCGGACAGGGCAGAGCTGCGGACTCGTCCCCAGTTCTCTCCCTAAAGGTGGTGTCAGTGCTTCACCTGAACCAGCTTATTGTGGTGCCTTGCACCTACTAGGGACTTGGAGGACTCCAAGTTGCTAGATGTTGTCAGGGCCCTGAAAATATGTTCCAGGACGGCTGGAGTCGGGAAAACTGATTTGCTGTTATCCTGTATGCACCCAACAAACTGGGTGCTCTTGCTTCTAAGCAGACTATTGCTAGTTGGATGTGTAATACAATTCAGCTTGCACATTCTGTGGCAGGCCTGCCACAGCCAAAATATGTAAATGCCCATTCCACAAGGAAGGTGGGCTCATCTTGGGCGGCTGCCCGAGGGGTCTCGGCTTTACAACTTTGCCGAGCAGCTACTTGGTCAGGGGCAAACACGTTTGCTAAATTCTACAAATTTGATACCCTGGCTAAGGAGGACCTGGAGTTCTCTCATTCGGTGCTGCAGAGTCATCCGCACTCTCCCGCCCGTTTGGGAGCTTTGGTATAATCCCCATGGTCCTTTCAGGAACCCCAGCATCCACTAGGACGATAGAGAAAATAAGAATTTACTTACCGATAATTCTATTTCTCGGAGTCCGTAGTGGATGCTGGGCGCCCATCCCAAGTGCGGATTATCTGCAATACTTGTACATAGTTACAAAAATCGGGTTATTGTTGTGAGCCATCTTTTCAGAGGCTCCGCTCTTATCATACTGTTAACTGGGTTTAGATCACAAGTTGTACGGTGTGATTGGTGTGGCTGGTATGAGTCTTACCCGGGATTCAAAATTCCTCCCTTATTGTGTACGCTCGTCCGGGCACAGTACCTAACTGGCTTGGAGGAGGGTCATAGGGGGAGGAGCCAGTGCACACCACCTGATCGGAAAGCTTTACTTTTGTGCCCTGTCTCCTGCGGAGCCGCTATTCCCCATGGTCCTTTCAGGAACCCCAGCATCCACTACGGACTCCGAGAAATAGAATTATCGGTAAGTAAATTCTTATTTTAAAAAGGCTCTAATACCGGCAGCAGAAGTCTAGCATAGGGGAACTGGCGCTTGACCTGTAGCCCTTCCCCCGGCCCAGGGCGCATCTCCACATAAAAAGAACCTGCATGCCCATGTGTTGGGCAGAGGATGGAGGTCATTAGGTCAACATGAGTTTGGTCAACATACATTGGGTCAACCACGTTTGGTCGACATGCATTAGGTTGACATGGTCATTAAGTCAACACGTACTAGGTCAACATGGAAAAGGTCGACATTAGTTTCACACACAGAGCCTTACAGAGCCAGAAGACTGAAGAGGTCCGGAAAATCGGCGGCAGAAGACGTCCTGTCTTCAATAAGGTAGCGCACAGCACCGCAGCTGTGCGCCATTGCTCTCAGCACACTTCACACTCCGGTCACTGAGGGTGCAGGGCGCTGGGGGGGGGGGCGCCCTGAGACGCAATAAAAACACCTATTTTGGCAAAAAATACATCACATATAGCTCCTGGGCTATATGGATGCATTTAACCCCTGCCAAATTTTTCCATAAAAAAGCGGGAGAAAGGCTCCGCCCCCTTCTCGGCGGCCTATCTCCTCAGCACACAAGCGCCATTTTCCCTCACAGCTCCGTTGGAGGGAAGCTCCCTGGCTCTCCCCTGCAGTCCTGCACTACAGAAACAGGGTAAAACAAGAGAGGGGGGGCACTAATTTGGCAGATTAATAAATACAGCAGCTATATTAGGGAAAAACACTTATATAAGGTTATCCCTGTGTATATATATATATATATATAGCGCTCTGGTGTGTGCTGGCAAACTCTCCCTCTGTCTCCCCAAAGGGCTAGTGGGGTCCTGTCCTCTGTCAGAGCATTCCCTGTGTGTGTGCTGTGTCGGTACGTTGTGTCGACATGTATGAGGAGGAAAATGGTGTGGAGGCAGAGCAATTGCCTGTGTTAGTGATGTCACCCCCTAGGGAGTCGACACCTGACTGGATGGTCTTATGGAAAGAATTAAGTGATAGTGTCAGCACTTTACAAAAGACTGACGACATGAGACAGCCGGCAAATCAGTTAATACCTGTACAGGCGTCTCAAACACCGTCAGGGGCTCTAAAACGCCCGTTACCTCAGGTCGATACTGACACGGACACTGACTGCAGTGTCGACGGTGAGGAAACAAACGTATTTTCCAGTAGGGCCACACGTTACATGATCACGGCAATGAAGGAGGTTTTGAACATTTCTGATACTACAAGTACCACAAAAAAGGGTATTATGTGGGGTGTGAAACTACCCGTAGTTTTTCCTGAATCAGATGAATTAAATGAGGTGTGTGATGAAGCGTGGGTTTCCCCCGATAAACTGCTAATTTCTAAAAAATTATTGGCATTATACCCTTTCCCGCCAGAGGTTAGGGCACGTTGGGAAACACCCCCTAGGGTAGATAAGGCGCTCACACGCTTATCAAAACAAGTGGCGTTACCGTCTCCTGATACGGCCGCCCTCAAGGAACCAGCTGATAGGAAGCTGGAAAATATCCTAAAAAGTATATACACACATACTGGTATTATACTGCGACCAGCAATCGCCTCAGCCTGGATGTGCAGTGCTGGGGTGGCTTGGTCGGATTCCCTGACTGAAAATATTGATACCCTGGACAGGGACAATATATTATTAACTATAGAGCATTTAAAGGATGCATTTCTATATATGCGAGATGCACAGAGGGATATTTGCACTCTGGCATCAAGAGTAAGTGCGATGTCCATTTCTGCCAGAAGAGGGTTATGGACGCGACAGTGGTCAGGTGATGCGGATTCCAAACGGCATATGGAACTATTGCCGTATAAAGGGGAGGAGTTATTTGGGGTCGGTCTATCGGACCTGGTGGCCACGGCAACGGCTGGGTAATCCACCTTTTTACCCCAGGTCACCTCTCAGCAGAATAAGATACCGTCTTTTCAGGCTCAGTCCTTTCGTCCCCATAAGGGCAAGCGGGCAAAAGGCCACTCATATCTGCCCCGGGGCAGAGGAAGGGGAAAAAGACTGCAGCAGACAGCCTCTTCCCACGAACAGAAGCCCTCCCCCGCTTCTGCCAAGTCCTCAGCATGACGCTGGGGCCTTACAAGCGGACTCCGGCACGGTGGGGGCCCGTCTCAAGAATTTCAGCGCGCAGTGGGCTCACTCGCAAGTGGACCCCTGGATCCTGCAGGTAGTATCTCAGGGGTACAAATTGGAATTCGAGACGTCTCCCCCTCGCCGGTTCCTGAAGTCTGCTTTACCAACGTCTCCCCCCGACAGGGAGGCGGTATTGGAAGCCATTCACAAGCTGTATTCCCAGCAGGTGATAATCAAGGTACCCCTCCTACAACAGGGAAAGGGGTATTATTCCACGCTGTTTGTGGTACTGAAGCCGGACGGCTCGGTGAGAAGGGCAAGGTCCAGAGAACAGTTAGAGGTCGGAGTAGCACTATCTCAAGTAGTACTACGACAGCACGGATGGATTCTAAATATTCCAAAATCGCAGCTGATTCCGACGACACGTCTGCTGTTCCTAGGGATGATTCTGGACACAGTACAGAAAAAGGTGTTTCTCCCGGAGGAGAAAGCCAGGGAGTTATCCGACCTAGTCAGGAACCTCCTAAGACCAGGCCAAGTGTCAGTGCATCAATGCACAAGGGTCCTGGGAAAGATGGTGGCTTCTTACGAAGCGATTCCATTCGGCAGATTCCACGCAAGAACTTTTCAGTGGGATCTGCTGGACAAATGGTCCGGATCGCATCTTCAAATGCATCAGCGGATAACCCTGTCTCCAGGGACAAGGGTGTCTCTCCTGTGGTGGTTACAGAGTGCTAATCTCCTAGAGGGCCGCAGATTCGGCATTCAGGATTGGGTCCTGGTGACCACGGATGCCAGCCTGAGAGGCTGGGGAGCAGTCACACAGGGAAAAAATTTCCAGGGCTTGTGGTCAAGCATGGAAACGTCACTTCACATAAATATCCTGGAACTAAGGGCCATTTACAATGCCCTAAGTCAGGCAAGGCCTCTGCTTCAGGGTCAGCCGGTGTTGATCCAGTCGGACAACATCACGGCAGTCGCCCACGTAAACAGACAGGGCGGCACAAGAAGCAGGAGGGCAATGACGGAAGTTGCAAGGATTCTTCGCTGGGCGGAAAATCATGTGATAGCACTGTCAGCAGTGTTCATTCCGGGAGTGGACAACTGGGAAGCAGACTTCCTCAGCAGACACGATCTTCACCCGGGGGAGTGGGGACTTCACCCAGAAGTCTTCCACATGATTGTGAACCGTTGGGAAAAACCAAAGGTGGACATGATGGCGTCCCGCCTCAACAAAAAACTGGACAGATATTGCGCCAGGTCAAGGGACTCTCAGGCAATAGCTGTGGACGCTCTGGTAACACCGTGGGTGTACCAGTCAGTATATGTGTTTCCTCCTCTGCCTCTCATACCCAAGGTACTGAGAATCATAAGAAGGAGAGGTGTAAAGACTATACTCGTGGCTCCGGATTGGCCAAGAAGGACTTGGTACCCGGAAATTCAAGAGATGCTCACGGAAGACCCGTGGCCTCTACCTCTAAGAAAGGACCTGCTCCAGCAGGGACCATGTCTGTTCCAAGACTTACCGCGGCTGCGTTTGACGGCATGGCGGTTGAACGCCGGATCCTGAAGGAAAAAGGCATTCCGGATGAAGTTATCCCTACCCTGATCAAAGCCAGGAAGGATGTAACTGTGCAACATTATCACCGTATTTGGCGTAAATATGTTGCGTGGTGTGAGGCCAGGAAGGCCCCTACAGAGGAATTTCAACTGGGTCGATTCCTGCATTTCCTGCAAACAGGACTGTCTATGGGCCTCAAATTAGGGTCCATTTAAGGTTCAAATTTCGGCCCTGTCAATATTCTTCCAAAAAGAACTAGCTTCAGTTCCTGAAGTTCAGACGTTTGTCAAGGGGGTACTGCATATACAGCCTCCTTTTGTGCCTCCAGTGGCACCTTGGGATCTCAATGTAGTTTTGGGATTCCTAAAATCACATTGGTTTGAACCACTCACCACTGTGGACTTAAAATATCTCACATGGAAAGTGGTAATGCTGTTAGCCCTGGCTTCAGCCAGGCGTGTATCAGAATTGGCGGCTTTATCCTATAAAAGCCCTTACCTAATTTTTCATACGGACAGGGCAGAATTGAGGACTCGTCCTCAATTTCTCCCTAAGGTGGTTTCAGCATTTCACTTAAACCAGCCTATTGTGGTGCCTGCGGCTACTAGGGACTTGGAGGATTCCAAGTTGCTGGACGTAGTCAGGGCCCTGAAAATATGTTTCCAGGACGGCTGGAGTCAGAAAATCTGACTCTCTGTTTATCCTGTATGCACCCAACAAGCTGGGTGCCCCTGCTTCTAAGCAGACGATTGCTCGTTGGATTTGTAGTACAATTCAGCTTGCACATTCTGTGGCAGGCCTGCCACAGCCAAAATCTGTAAAAGCCCATTCCACAAGGAAGGTGGGCTCATCTTGGGCGACTGCCCGAGGGGTCTCGGCTTTACAACTTTGCCGAGCAGCTACTTGGTCAGGGGCAAATACGTTTGCAAAATTCTACAAATTTGATACCCTGGCTGAGGAGGACCTGGAGTTCTCTCATTCGGTGCTGCAGAGTCATCCGCACTCTCCCGCCCGTTTGGGAGCTTTGGTATAATCCCCATGGTCCTTTCGGAGTCCCCAGCATCCACTAGGACGTTGGAGAAAATAAGAATTTACTTACCGATAATTCTATTTCTCATAGTCCGTAGTGGATGCTGGGCGCCCATCCCAAGTGCGGATTGTCTGCAATACTTGTACATAGTTATTGTTACAAAAATCGTGTTATTATTGTTGTGAGCCATCTTTTCAGAGGCTCCTCTGTTATCATGCTGTTAACTGGGTTCAAATCACAAGTTGTACGGTGTGATTGGTGTGGCTGGTATGAGTCTTACCCGGGATTCAAAATCCTTCCTTATTGTGTACGCTCGTCCGGGCACAGTATCCTAACTGAGGCTTGGAGGAGGGTCATAGGGGGAGGAGCCAGTGCACACCAGGTAGTCCTAAAGCAGGCATGTCCAACCTGCGGCCCTCCAGCTGTTGTGAAACTACATATCCCAGCATGCCCTGACACTGTTTTGCTGTCAGAGAATGCTAAAGCTGTGTCAGGGCATGCTGGGATGTGTAGTTTCTCAACAGCTGGAGGGCCGCAGGTTGGACATGCCTGTCCTAAAGCTTTTACTTTTGTGCCCAGTCTCCTACGGAGCCGCTATTCCCCATGGTCCTTTCGGAGTCCCCAACATCCACTACGGACTATGAGAAATAGAATTATCGGTAAGTAAATTCTTATATATATATATATATATATATATATATATATATATATATATATATATATATATATATATATTTCTCTGACGTCCTAGTGGATGCTGGGAACTCCGTAAGGACCATGGGGAATAGCGGGCTCCGAAGGAGGCTGGGCACTCTAGAAAGATTTAGGACTACCTGGTGTGCACTGGCTCCTCCCACTATGACCCTCCTCCAAGCCTCAGTTAGATTTCGTGCCCGGCCGAGGTTGGATGCACACTAGGGGCTCTCCTGAGCCCTTAGATAGAAAGTATAATTTTAGGTTTTTTATTTTCAGTGAGACCTGCTGGCAACAGGCTCACTGCAGCGAGGGACTAAGGGGAGAAGAAGCGCTTGGGGGGGGGGGGGGGGGGGGCGCGCCCTGAGCTGCAATAAAAACACCTTGGCTGGCAAAAATACCACATTATATAGCCCTAGAGGCTATATATGTTGTAAATTCCCCTGCCAGAATCCAGAAAAAAGCGGGAGAATAGGCCGCGGAAAAGGGGCGGAGCTATCTCCCTCAGACACACTGGCGCCATTTCTCCTTCACAGAACCGCTGGAAGGAAGCTCCCTGGCTCTCCCCTGCAGTCTACACTTCAGAACAGGGTAAAAACAGAGAGGGGGGGCACTAAATTTGGGCGCAATACTTATATAATATAAAAAGCAGCTATAGGGGACATAACTTAGTTAGTCCCTGCATTATATAGCGCTCTGGTGTGTGCTGGCATACTCTCACTCTGTCCCCCCAAAGGGCTTTTGTGGGTCCTGTCCTCATTCGGAGCATTCCTTGTGTGTGTGCGGTGTGTCGGTACGGCTGTGTCGACATGTTTAATGAGGATAATGATGTGGAGGCGGAGCAGATGCCTTTAGAAGGGATGTCACCCCCTGCGGGGCAGACACCTGAGTGGATGGGCTTATGGAAAGTAATGAGTGCACGTATAGACACCTTATATAAGAAAATCGACGACATGCCAAATGTGAGACAGCCGACTTCTCAGCTCGTGCCTGCCCAGGCGTCGCATGGGTCGTCTGGGGCTCTAAAACGCCCGCTACCTCAAGCAGACCCAGATGTCGACACGGATACTGACACCAGTGTCGACGACGATGAGTCAAACCTGATGCCCACTAAGGCCATTCACTGTATGATTGAGGCAATGAAAGAGGTGTTAAACATTTCTGATATAACTACTGGTACCACTAAAAAGGGTATTATGTTTGGAGAGAAAAAACTACCCGTAGTTTTTCCCCCATCAGATGAATTAAATGAAGTGTGTGAAGAAGCGTGGGTTTTCCCTGATAAAAAATTGGTAATTCCTAAGAAGGTACTAATGGCGTTCCCTTTCCCGCCAGAGGATAGGTCACGTTGGGAAACACCCCCTAGAGTGGATAAAGCGCTCACACGTTTGTCTAAAAAGGTGGCACTACCGTCTCCGGATACGGCCGCCCTCAAGGAACCTGCTGATAGAAAGCAGGAGGCGATCCTGAAGTCTGTATATACACACACAGGCATTATACTTAGGCCAGCTATTGCGTCAGCTTGGATGTGCAGTGCTGCCGCTGCGTGGTCAGATTAACGGTCAGAAAATATTGACACATTAGACAGACACGATCCTGTTAACCATAGACCATATAAAAGACTCAGTCTTATATATGAGAGATGCACAAAGGGAAATCTGCCGATTGGCATCTAAAGTAAGTGCATTGTCCATTTCTGCTAGGGGAGGCTTATGGACTCGCCAGTGGACAGGAGATGCAGATTCAAAAAAGCACATGGAAGTGTTACCATATAAGGGTGAGGAATTATTTGGGGATGGTCTCTCGGACCTAGTTTCCACAGCAACGTCTGGGAAGTCAGCATTTTTACCCCATGTCCCCTCACCGCCTAAGAAGGCGCCGTTTTATCAGGTTCAGTCCTTTCGGACCCAGAAAAACAGGCGTGGAAAAGGCGGGTCCTTTCTGTCCAGAGGCAGAGGTAGGGGAAAAAGACTGCAACAAACAGCAGGTTCCCAGGAGCAAAACTCCCCCGCTTCTTCTTCCAAGTCCGCCGCATGACGGTGGGGCTCCACAGGCGGAGCCAGGTACGGTGGGGGGCCGCCTCAAGAATTTCAGCGATCAGTGGGCTCGCTCACAGGTGGATCCCTGGATCCTTCAAATAGTATCTCAGGGGTACAAACTGGAATTTGAGGCGTCTCCACCCCACCGGTTCCTAAAATCTGCCTTGCCGATTGCTCCCTCAGACAGGGAGGCGGTGCTAGCGGCAATTCACAAGCTGTATTCCCAGCAGGTGATAATCAAGGTACCCCTACTTCAACAAGGCCGGGGTTACTATTCCACACTATTTGTGGTACCGAAACCGGACGGTTCGGTGAGACCCATTTTAAATTTGAAATCCTTGAACACATAAAAAAATTCAAGTTCAAGATGGAATCGCTCAGGGCGGTTATTGCGAGCCTGGACGAGGGGGATTACATGGTATCCCTGGACATCAAGGATGCTTACTTGCATGTCCCCATTTACCATCCTCACCAGGAGTACCTCAGATTTGTGGTACAGGATTGCCATTACCAATTCCAGACCCTGCCGTTTGGACTGTCCACGGCACCGAGGGTATTTACCAAGGTGATGGCGGAAATGATGACCCTTTTTTCGAAGGAGTGAGTTTTAATTATCCCGTACTTGGACGATCTCCTAATAAAAGCGAGGTCCAAGGAACAGTTGTTGGTGGGAGTAGCACTATCTCAGGAGGTGCTGCACCAGCACGGCTGGATTCTGAATATCCCAAAGTCACAGCTGGTTCCGACGACACGACTACTGTTCCTGGGTATGATTCTGGATACAGTCCAGAAAAAAGTGTTTCTCCCGGAGGAGAAAGCCAGGGAGTTGTCATCTCTAGCCAAGACCTCCTGAAACCAAAACAGGTATCAGTGCATCGCTGCACGCGGGTCCTGGGAAAGATGGTGGCTTCTTACGAAGCAATTCCCTTCGGCAGGTTCCATGCCAGAATCTTTCAGTGGGACCTGTTGGACCAGTGGTCCGGATCGCATCTTCAGATGCATCGCTTGATAACCCTGTCTCCAAGAACCAGGGTGTCGCTACTGTGGTGGCTGCAGAGTGCCCATCTTCTAGAGGGCCGCAGGTTCGGCATACAGGACTGGGTCCTGGTGACCACGGATGCCAGCCTTCGAGGCTGGGGGGCAGTCACACAGGGAAGAAACTTCCAAGGACTATGGTCGAGTCAGGAGACTTCCCTTCACATAAATATTCTGGAACTAAGGGCCATCTACAATGCCCTAAGTCAAGCAAAATCCCTGCTCCTACACCAGCCGGTGCTGATCCAGTCAGACAACATCACGGCAGTCGCCCATGTAAATTGACAGGGCGGCACAAGAAGCAGGATGGCGATGGCGGAAGCCACAAGAATTCTCTGAAGGGCGGAGAATCATGTACTAGCACTGTCAGCAGTGTTCATTCCGGGAGTGGACAACTGGGAAGCAGACTTCCTCAGCAGACACGACCTCCACCCGGGAGGGACTTCATCCAGAAGTCTTCCAGATGCTGGTAAACCGTTGGGAAAAACCACAGGTGGACATGATGGCGTCCCGCCTCAACAAAAAGTTAAAAAGATATTGCGCCAGGTCAAGGGACCCTCAGGCGATAGCTGTGGACGCTCTAGTGACACCGTGGGTGTACCAGTCGGTTTATGTGTTCCCTCCTCTGCCTCTCATACCAAAGGTATTGAGAATAATAAGAAAGCGAGGAGTAAACACCATTCTCGTGGTTCCGGATTGGCCAAGACGAGCGTGGTACCCGGAACTTCAAGAGATGCTCTCAGAGGACCCGTGGCCTCTACCGCTCAGACAGGACCTGCTACAACAGGGGCCCTGTCTGTTCCAAGACTTACCGCGGCTGCGTTTGACGGCATGGCGGTTGAACACCGGATCCTAAAGGAAAAGGGTATTCCGGAAGAAGTCATTCCTACGCTTATTAAGGCCAGGAAAGATGTTACGGCAAAGCATTATCACCGCATATGGCGGAAATATGTTGCATGGTGCGAGGCCAAAAAGGCCCCAACAGAGGAATTTCAACTAGGTCGATTTCTGCATTTCCTGCAAGCAGGAGTGAACATGGGCCTAAAACTAGGCTCCATTAAAGTACAGATCTCGGCTCTGTCGATTTTTCTTTCAAAAAGAACTAGCTTCAGTACCTGAAGTTCAGACATTTGTGAAAGGAGTGCTGCATATTCAGCCCCCATTTGTGCCTCCTGTGGCACCTTGGGATCTCAACGTGATGTTGAGTTTCTTAAAATCACATTGGTTTGAGCCACTAAAAACCGTGGATCTGAAATATCTCACGTGGAAAGTGGTCATGTTATTGGCCTTGGCTTCAGCCAGGCGAGTGTCAGAATTGGCGGCTTTATCATGTAAAAGCCCTTATCTGATTTTCCATATGGATAGGGCAGAATTGAGGACTCGTCCCCAGTTTCTCCCTAAGGTGGTGTCAGCGTTTCACCTGAACCAGCCTATTGTGGTGCCTGCGGCTACTAGGGATTTGGAGGACTCCAAGTTGCTAGACGTTGTCAGGGCCCTGAAAATATGTTTCCAGGACGGCTGGAGTCAGAAAATCTGACTCGCTGTTTATCCTGTATGCACCCAACAAGCTGGGTGCTTCTGCTTCTAAGCAGTCTATTGCTCGCTGGATTTGTAGTACAATTCAGCTTGCACATTCTGTGGCAGGCATGCCACAGCCAAAATCTGTAAATGCCCATTCCACAAGGAAGGTGGGCTCATCTTGGGCGGCTGCCCGAGGCGTCTCGGCTTTACAACTTTGCCGAGCAGCTACTTGGTCAGGGGCAAACACATTTGCAAAATTCTACAAATTTGATACCCTGGCTGAGGAGGACCTGGAGTTCTCTCATTCGGTGCTACAGAGTCATCCGCACTCTCCCGCCCGTTTGGGAGCTTTGGTATAATCCCCATGGTCCTTACGGAGTTCCCAGCATCCACTAGGACGTTAGAGAAAATAAGAATTTACTCACCGGTAATTCTATTTCTCGTAGTCCGTAGTGGATGCTGGGCGCCCATCCCAAGTGCGGATTGTCTGCAATACTTGTAAATAGTTATTGTTAACTAAATCGGGTTATTGTTGAGCCATCTGTTGAGAGG